>NC_032027.1:7433172-7436211 GCF_001865875.1 Lupinus angustifolius
AGAGTTTGTTGTAAAAAAATAGTTAATAGTTACTTAGGAGGGACGAATTATAAATAGAAAGTAGTTGATGTAGTTGGGGTATCTTTTCAGAAAGTAAGAATTGGAGGGAAAGCTAACTGAGTGAGGAATCGGTTGGATTTTGTGATTTACTTCTCAAAGTGTTAACTTCACGATTCATTTTCAATTTTGCAATAAAGAAAAAGTTCAAGATCATAATTAATCTTAAGTCCATTCTTCTTCACTTATCTCGTTATCTCTATTCTTTATAACTCTACAAAACTAGTTCCTAACATAACGCCAGTTCTATCGACCCCGACCTCTGATGATACTGCAAGATACTTAGGATTTTGGAACTCTACTACTATGCAGTGTGTTCTAAATTGATAACCACCATCAATGACTAGAATTCACACGTTTGGAGAAGGAACATATTTTGGAACTCTACAAACTAAGTGTTTCTCCAAGTTCAATGGTAATAAGAGGGGCAAGAGAATAGACAATATTTATTCTAGTAGAGTTATCAAAGCTACTATTTCTGAAGCTACTATCCCAAGCCAATCACATGTTGACATGTGAATAAAAGAATATTTTAAAAAACAAAAAGTGATAAATTTGGCACTCTGATTGACTTGGGACATAAAGTAAGACACCATTCGGCACGAGTGATCTCTATCCAATTGTTACTTTCATATTGAATATATACTAAATTAATTGAAATAAAAGTGGTCCGTAACTTGAAAGTTTTTAAATGTGGTTAGGAATCCAACAATCTAAGAGATATAAATTTGGTTTCAAAACATTTAGAAAATGGTATTTTTAATATTATACTGTTGTTGTTTTAAATCTTTGTATTTTTTTTATTTAATAAATAGACCGAACAGTTTATAACTTAAATACTAGATGAAGATCTACTAATTCCAGAACCAAAATATAATCCCAAATTTCTCAACTAAAGCATACCAGCTAATACCAATTCCTCATGTGGTTTTTATTTGGTGTAAGTTGAAAAGTTGCTAAACAACTGTTTATATAAAAAAGACATGTTTTTAATTTAAGCAACTTTCTAAAGATAAGATGAAGGAGTTAGGAGGAAAAAATTAGAAATGGAGATGAGAAAAATAAGTATTTAAATTAATTGCTTTTATATAGGAATAAATAATTATTATGGGAATCAAATTGTATCTTTTAATTAATGTTTATGGGGTAAATTATCATTCTAATTTATTTTTGGAAACCTAATAATCTAATTATCAATTAATTAATGGAAAATAATTTTGCCTATTAATGATTTTAAAACTCTAGTTTATTTTTATATTGGAGAGTGATTTTATTTTTACCTGAGTTTAATGTATATGTATTTATAGTGTAAAAGTTTTTTATTTTATTAGTATTTTATTCATGGTCCACATGCTAAATATCATAAAATTTTAAATAAAAATAATACATAAAAAAATTATACTATCAATATATACATAATAAATTCTCTGTTTTGGTTTCAATTACAAAACATGTGAATTGTTATTTATTATAGTAAATCATATTCATTATGGCAAATCATGATCCTTGTACACAAAAAAATCAGTAATGTCATCCGAAGATAGAAATGGCTTGTATCTGTACTTCTATACTAATATGTAAAACCAAAAGATGATTAATGGGAGAATTTATAATTGAACATGACTAATTTTTATATTGTAATTTTGTCATTTACTATATCCATTGTTTTTATGTTTGCTTTTGTAACATACAAGTTCCTGATAATTTTCTAACACCCGTTAGCGAATAATTTTGAAACTTGCATATTACATAAAACATAAAAATTAATCAAATTTAATTGGATTTAATACACTTTCTTAACACCTAGAATTCCACCATGTTAATAACTAGTTGAAATTATACTATTCAGAATTGACAAAAACAAATGAGGTGAATTTAAAAACTTTGAAGGAAAGTAACATACATCTCTCTATTGAAACTTTGAGAAATTTATAGGGACAAGTTGAGACGTTTGTAGAAACTTTGGTGTATACACTTGATATTAGAAAAATAAGAATGCGAATTGACAAACACGGAGTTTCGATTGACAAGCTAGTTGTTATAATACAAAAAAGGTATGCACTCCATGTCTTATTTAAGACAACAATAGTAAGTTAAATAATCATTGCATAGAAAAATTATCTTACAACTGAAGCCAAAGAAAATGGTGAACAACATGCAAAAGTTAATCTTTATATTTTCACTCTTATGTTTCATCCTCATTTTATCTCCAACACGAAAGGAGATCCTAATCCTGGATCTGGGCCTTCTAAACGCCACAATCATATACCTCCTCCACAAGTATGAAGATTTCACCTCTTCCAAAAGTATGAATATTAGGCTCAAATAGTTTTTATATAATTTCAGTAATGATATTTGTGTAATGTGCTGATAGTTTAGAAGTTTTTTTTTATTTTATCAGCACATTAATCGTCATCTATGTGTTAAATATCATTAACTCTTAAATAAAAATAATACACAAAAGATTTACAGTATCAAAACATAGATATTTTATTCTTTTTTTCAATAAAAAATATGTCCAATGTTATCTATACTTATATATAAAGTTAAAACATGATTAAGGGAAAATATGTAATTAAATAGATATAATTTCTATATTTCAATTGTGCCCTTTACTATATCAAATGTTTTTCATGTTTGCCTTTGTAATAAAGAAGTTTCTAATAATTTTGTAACATGCATTACAAATAATTATATAAAACACGTTGCAAATCATTTTCTAACATGCATGTTGCATAAAACATAAAAAGGAATTAAATTTAATTTGATTTGACACATTTCCTTAACCCCAAAATTCTACTACGTAAATGATGTGTTGAATTTTCATCATGCAAAATGACAAAAAAAAATTGGAGTGAATTTGAAAACTTTGAAAGAAAGTAAGGTACATTTGTCTATAGAGTAACTATGAGAAATTTATAGGTACAACTTCAGAAATTTATAAATTTTTTGAATATACACTTGATAAGAGATAAATAAGAA
>NC_032027.1:7436311-7437652 GCF_001865875.1 Lupinus angustifolius
CATATACCTTCACCACAAGTATGAAGATTCAACCTCTTCACAGGTATGAAGATTCAACCTCTTCACAGGTATGAAGATTAGGCTAAAATAGTTTTTATTTAGTTAAATGAATTTGAGCTAAATTATTATAATAATATTTTTGTTTTGAATTAAGCTATTGTTGTCTTCATTCCTTTTGTTCCCTGCACGTGAGTTTTCTCAATTGTGTGTTTATATTTTTATTGCATCATAATAATAATGTAATTGGCTCATTTATCTTAATAATTCCTATGTATATTATATATTATAATTATATTAATATATAAAAATATATTATATATTACACTTATACTAATAAAAATATTATTATAATAGTTATAAACTCCATAGGTGTGAAAAACAGAAAAAGAAGGAATAGAGAAAGGGAGAACACGAAGGAGAAAAAGGAAGATCTTATTTCAAGTTTTTGTATATAATGAAACTTGCTTTACAGAGTAACCCTTAGTTACTTATATAGTGACTGTGCAGTTAAACAAAACTGCCAGCACACTAAGGAATGGAAAATAGAAACTCTAACAGAAAATAACAAACTCAAAACACATAACAGTCACAGATACACTATTCTAACAATAGGTGGCAATCCTTTGTATGTGTCACCATTTTTTGGGAGAATAGCTGGACCCCTCACTGAGTTCTTAAAGAAAGATAGTTTTAAAAGGAATGTAAAGGCTACTGCATCTTTTGAGTCTTAAGAAGCATGTTCATAAGCACAAAAGGCATGTAGCGTTCTAGGAAGGGAATTGAGTTTATCTTAAGATTCAGCCCTATAAGTTGATATCCTTGGCAAAACTAGATAAACAACAAAATTGGCAAAATGAGTCACCTGTCCTGTTTTGCACGGGCCCGCAGATGCCCTTAAAATTTAAGAGGGTGTGGACATGCTTGCATTGTCTTCATGGACAAAAGTTGTAATCCCTGCCCATTTTAAACCGGCAGTCCACAGGCATTGATGAATAATAATAATAATTAAAAAAGTCATAAATAAAGTAAACAAATTAAATAAAGTGGTTGAAGAGAATTATTTTTACAAAATATTTGATATTTTATATGAAATTGAACAAATCATATCACAATTTGTTTAGGCATTAAATCACATCGTATTATATATTTTTTTAAATTTTTCTTATTTTTTCTCTCTTAGGTAATGCCCATGGGCCGCCGTATTGCCCAATAGAAATGCCTACAAGCATGATGGGCAAAGGGGTAGGGCTAATGGACAAAATTTCTATGCCCTACCCGCAAAATTTTACGGACCATGCGGCTGGCCTGCAGGCTTTGCATGTTTTAACCATCTCTAATGGC
>NC_032027.1:7437752-7439103 GCF_001865875.1 Lupinus angustifolius
TATATAGATAATAAATTATCTGTTTTTTTTCAATTACAAAACATGTCAATTGTTATTTATTATAGTAAATCATATTCATTATGGCAAATCATGGTCCTTGTACACAAAAAAATCAGTAATGTCATCCTAAGATAGAATTGGCATGTATCTATACTTATATACTAATATATAAAACCAAAAGATGATTAAGGGGAGAATTTGTAATTGAACATGACTAATTTTTATATTGTAATTTTGTCATTTACTATATCCATTGTTTTTATGTTTGCTTTTGTAACATACAAGTTGCTAATAATTTTCTAACACACGTTAGCGAATAATTTTGTAACTTGCATCTTGCATAAAAAATAAAAATGAATCAAATTTAATTGGATTTAATACACTTTCTTAACCCCTAGAATTCCACCATATCAATAACTAGTTGAAATTATACTATGCAGAATTGACAAAAACAATTGAGGTGTAGTTGAAAACTTTGAAGGAAAGTAATATACATCTCTCGATAGAAACTTTGAGAAATTTATAGGGACAAGTTGAGACGTTCATAGAAATTTTGGTGTATAAACTTGATATTAGAAAAATAAGAATACGAATCGACAAACACTGAGTTTCGATTAACAATCTTAGTTGTTATAATACAAAAACGGTATGCACTCCATGTCTTATTTAAGACAACAATAGTAAGTGAAATAATCATTGCATAGCAAAATTATCTTACAACTGAAGCCAAAGAAAATGGTGCACAACATGCAAAAGTTAATCTTTATATTTTCACTCTTATGTTTCATCCTCATTTTATCTCCAACAACAGCAAGAATTCTACAAATTCTACAACAACCAATAGAATCAAGAAAATTTCAAAACCCATCAAATATATATCATGAGATATTGACTATAGAACCACCTATCCTTAAACCTCAGAGCTTTGGCATTAAAACTTTATCTAAAGTATCCTTTGGGATGTTGCCGAAAGGACATCCTAATCCTGGATCTGGGCCTTCTAAATGCCACAATCATATACCTCCTCCACAAGTATGAAGATTTCCATCTTCCAAAAGTATGAAGATTTGGCTCACATAGTTTTTATTTAATTAAATAAATTTGAGCTAAATTATTGTAATAATATTTTATACTGAATTAAGTTATTACTGTCTTCATTGCTTTTGTTCCGTGCACGTGAGTATTCTCAACCGAAAACATGTCTTTATATTTTTATTGCACCAAAAGAAGAACATAATTTTTCATTCATCCAAATAATTCTTATATTTATTATATATTTAGACTTATACTAATATATACAAATATATTATACTTATACTAATAAAAATATTATTATAATAGTCATAAATAT
>NC_032027.1:7439203-7440742 GCF_001865875.1 Lupinus angustifolius
CAACATCCTGTCTTTTTTTTTAAAATTATATACATGATATACATATAATTTCTTTATGTGGTATGAACAAAGCTCTTAAATATAAGGATTTCTTATAAGATTTTGCTACCAAAGCTATAGGGTATGTGTTTGCTCAATATTAATAAAAAACGCCACACCATCTTTTGACTTTTATATCATGAGTGACTATTTTAAAATGCACTCTACAACTCTAACTTTCGTCATAGTATTACAGGTTTTTTTAGAATCGGTACAATAGCATGGCGATCACAGATGTGGCTGCATCATACACATTTCTCTACAATTATAATAAAAGCAAGGTAACAACAACCATATTTTAAAATACTTTACAATATAAAAATTAGTGACTTATGATTTGATTTTGGTTAGAAGGCACTAAAGATATGAGTTATCATAATTTCAAGTAGTGAATTTGAGGAAGGAACTAAAATGCTGATTTAAGATTTTAAGCATTTTGTTTTTCATGAAGCATCTCTCGGGTAATTAAAGCATTTTGTTCACTTAAAATGTCTTGTTTCAAGTAATTATTCGATAATAGAATTCCAGGTAGTCATTTATGCTATCTCGCAAGGAAATGATGAGGGTTAAGAGTTAGTCTCACAATATGATTTGGCCTTAGCATAGTTGTAGTTAATTTGCTTAACATGTTTTGATGTGTTTCAACATTATGGGTGTCAAATGGATGAATATGAATGGATTTGATTTGGATCCTAATAGATAGAAAGTCATCCATCAATCCATATAAGTTCATATAAATCATAATTTAAAGAATACATTATACTCTCACCCCTGAGCTTTACTGAAATTATAAACCATCCTTCCATTTTTTGCTCTTACACAAACCACCCTTAATTTTTTACATACATTACACTGACTTCTCGTGCATGAGAAATAAGTGTATTCTTTTAAACAAAAAATCATAAAGTGAATGTAATTAAGTTAAAAAAAATATTGTATATTGTATTGACAAGTCCAAATAATATAAGAGCATGTATCTCATTATTATTTTCGGTTCGTTAAAAAATACAATAATAATTCTAAGGAGATGTTTAAATAACTCTTATACTATTTTGTAATGAACAAAAAATAATGAAAACACATTTACTATTATACTATTTGGACTTGTATACATAATATACAATATTTTGTTTAACTTAATTATACTCACCACACATTTTTTGTTTAAAAAATTACATTTATATCTCATGCAGGAGTGACCAGTGTAATGTATGTACAAAATTAGGGGTGGTTTATATAAAGATGAAAAATGAGGGATGATTTGTGTAATTTTACAAAAATTATGGGGTGTGAGTGTAATTTACTCTATTTAAATTATCAAATCCATCCATATCTAAACTTAATGGATGAATTTCAATCCATTCGGTTGATACATTAATCCATTTTAATGGATTGGATGGATGAATATCCATAGTCCTTTAGTACCTGTTCGTATTCAGATGGGAAGCTTAGTTTAACATTGGACTAGTCACTCAGATGGGAAGCCTAGTTTCTTGGGGC
>NC_032027.1:7440842-7442141 GCF_001865875.1 Lupinus angustifolius
AGGGTAGTAGGCCTTATTTGGAGGTAGTATAACCTTAAATGCAATGTACTAGTTTTTTTTGAAGTGGACTCGATAAAAGCTTTAGACTTCCTGATCACTAGATCGCATATAGTCATGAAAGAAAGGTAACCAAGTACCATGTGCTAGAAATGAGAAGGATCGAGCCATCAAAGCCGCTAACTCTTGATACTAGAAACGATCTCGGTGGTCCATTCTGTCAATACAAGATATGGCTCGAGGCTATATACCGACAAAGCATGTGTCCCTTTTATCTAGGGATGGCAAATGGGTATGTGTTACAAATGGGTACCCACAAATCTTACAAATGAATTTTTAAAAATACTGGTAGTACATACATATAGTTATGGATAGTATGGTACTCGTACCTGGGGTACCCGTTATTTATATGATTACTATATTATCTTTAATTAAAATAAAAATTGCACTATCCTAACCTTCATTACACTGTGTACATTTTTTCTTTTACTTTGTTTACATTTTTTATATTGTTTATATCTTTTATTGAATTTGGTGGTAAACAACCTATAAGTATTATTACTTGTGTTAGAAACACGCACGCCTTGCAAAGAAAATAAATATTTTTTATTATGGAAATGAGAATATCAAATCACACAAATAGAAAACATCAATAGATTTAACATTTTTGCCAAATATTCAATCAAAAGGCATAAAAATAATTAAGTTTCATCTCATTTGAAACATAATAGAAGTAGGAAGAAGTTAGAAATTGATTTATAATATAGGAAACCCGCGGGTACCCGTTGTACATGCGGGTACCAAGAAATACATGAGAAAACCCCACATGCGGGTACCCAAACGGGTACGGGCGGGTATGAGTAATACTCTCCTATTTTAAAACGGGTAGTGGGGTAGCTATTACCTGTACCCGTTGCCATCCCAAATTCTATCTCAAATCCTAATCACTAATACTTGGTTCAGGACATATGTGTGTGCAAACTCAAGTGTACAATGCTAGTGTGTGAGGAAGCAAACCTTTTAAATATTCCCACCCCCAATAAGCTCCAAATATAATCATAAGAACTTGTAGATAATAAAACAAGAGAGTATAAGATAATAATTTACTATTCTAAAGAAAAAAAACAAACAAAATGGTATTTAAGTGTATGTGATTAGCGGCTCTAAGCCTGACTCTGTTATGGAAAAGTCTCGAGCAGATTAGCTAGCTATCGTGACCTGATTTTTGGTTGGAAGACCGACTCTGCGACTTAGGAAGAGGCGAACTCGATTTCTACCTCTCCCAAATGATTTGTAGTCTCC
>NC_032027.1:7442241-7442549 GCF_001865875.1 Lupinus angustifolius
AGTTTTATCTTCGCATAAAAAGATATTTCGTAAGTATAATAATTATCGTCAGTTAACTAATTAATGTTATTTTGGCGTAATGAAGAGTTTGAGAGGAGATCGGATCAAGTAAGCTCACCTACAAACAGAGAACCTTGCGACCTGACACACTCAGGTGAGGGAGAAAACATCGTGACACAGTGGTGTCCGCATATGCATCCGGACCTCCAAACTCCCTCACAAGTTTGGAGTTGTCTTGGGAATTAAGGAAGCTTGTACTTAATCAATTGTTTGTTTGTTTGGATTAAGTACAACAATATTTCTTATAC
>NC_032027.1:7442649-7442981 GCF_001865875.1 Lupinus angustifolius
TGCATGTTTTGCCATCTCTAATGGCAAGTAGCATATAAGTTAAAGTTGCTTGATCATGCAAAAATATATCCAGTTTTTCATGTATCCTTATTGAAGGAGACTCTTAAACCTAATCAGGATCCTCCACCTCTTCCTACATTGTTGAATACAGAGTTTGAATTGGAAGTGAAAGCAAAGGACATTGTGGAATGGAGGGAGACTCAACGAGGACAAAATGAAGATATTAGAAATGCAGATAAGAAAAATAAGTATTTAAATTAATTGCTTTTATATAGGAATAAATAATTATTATGGGAATCAAATTGTATCTTTTAATTAATGTTTATGCATAA
>NC_032027.1:7443081-7446343 GCF_001865875.1 Lupinus angustifolius
CATAAAGAGTTTCAAATAAATTTAAATGATATCCAATGTCAAGGATTAAACAATAAGTCCCAACAGCTTCCACTAGAACCTTCACTCTTCTTCCATAGGCTTACCTTTCTTTTCAAACCAACCTTTGCATTTTGGATAATCCTTTTGGAAATGTCCAATATTTCTACAGAAACGACAATTGTTACCATGATGTTCATTCTAGTGGATTTGAGAAGATGACTCGTTAATCATTAAGAGTCCCTTCCCTTTCTTGTCATGTTTCTTACTGATTTTCTTTCTAGCTCCTTGATGATTAACATAATTGGTGGAATGATTTTCTCGGCTCTTCATTCTGGTTTCCTCTTGAACAAACTTATATGCAATTCATACACATTCCATTTATCTTTCATGGTATTATATTTCATTTAGAAAGGAGCATATTTAGAGGGTAATGATTTTATTATAAATTGTACAAGGAATTCCCAATGTCTTAAGTCTTGCTGCAATGTTTGTTGTTTCAAGGGCATGTTCATGCATAGTACAAGATCCGTCAAATTGCATGATGGTCAATGTACTCATTAGTTTCCCAGCAAGAGACTTGTCTGCAGTGTGGGAGCACTCCTCCATAAACTTCAGCATTTCTTTAGCACTTTCAGTTTTAGGAAGAGTCGACTTAATGTTGGCAACAATAATTATTAGCATAAACATTAGACTCAATTTGTTTGATCTTTCCCAATTCCTGTAATGAACTTTATGTTTTTCAGTGCTTATATTAGTAATAGAACTTGATTTATCTTCTCTAAGTGACAAATCCAAATCCATTACCTCAAGGTAAAATTTGATTTGTTTACTCAATTCAGAGAAGTTAAGTCCATTGAAAGTTAGAACATTTGAGAATTGCGAATGCAAAACAATAGGTACTACAATCAATAAAATTAAACAAAAACATTAAGGCTTTGAGTTATATGCTAACATGCTAAATTTATTTAGACTACTACATAAGTGTATATTAAGGTTTACCTTTGGATAATTCATTACTATACCATACTAGACATAATGATACTAAAGGAAATTCACATAATTTGGTAATGATATATACATATATTAGAAACATTTATTATCTCTGGATATATAAATATAACTAATGATACATTTATACTACCAATTTAACAACAAACAATCAACCTTTAGGCAATTTTTATATGTCTTATAATAATGAACATCAATTTACTAATAAACAAATAATTGTTATAACATTCATAATATCAAATTAACGAGTAAATGAAATGTACTCATACAACAATAACTTAAAACACGAATAGTAATAAAATTATATTATAAAAACACTCATATTATTGACATTGAAATTCTCTCTGAATTTGACTCATTTTTCTTCCATGCTTACAACTCTTTTCTAATTTATATTGTTCTACCATTTCTAATAGATATAAATGAAAAACACTTAACTTAATTTATTTTATATCATATTATGTTGAATAGATGTGACAAAATTATTCACAATTCACAATCTGTCTAAATCCAAGAAAATTAAAAATCCATCTAAAATTTTCCATTGGAGCTAATGAATTTAAATGGATATAATCCAAATGATAATTTTAATAATAGATGGATTCAATTTATATCCATGGATATATCTATTTGGATGAATATCCAACCCATCCAAAAAAAATTCACAAAATAATGTTCTTTGCTTTTCAATTTCATTTACTATCCCAACTACAACTTTCTTATAGTGCTACTCACTCACATTTATTTTTTTGTTACATTGAGATCA
This sequence comes from Lupinus angustifolius, assembly GCF_001865875.1. Classification (NCBI taxonomy): domain Eukaryota; kingdom Viridiplantae; phylum Streptophyta; class Magnoliopsida; order Fabales; family Fabaceae; genus Lupinus; species Lupinus angustifolius. The sequence continues at coordinate 7,444,856 of NC_032027.1, forward strand.
ATTATAATTTATAATACATGTGTATATGATTAATATTAAAATTTATTTCTTAAATATAAAGCATACATAAATATATATTAGAGTTTATTTTATTTCAAAGTATAAATAAGTATCTATACTGTGAAATATAAATGTGTAAGGATGTTGATCAAGAAAATGCAACAAATGATAACCAAAACCCCTTTGAAAAAATGTTAACAGACATAAATTCCTATTCATACTTTGTCTTACTTCTCACTACTACTCAGGAGAATGATCTGATTATTGAATTGGAGTTTGAAAACAATGTCAATCTTCAGCTAGAGCAAGTTCAAAAGGAGGGTATTCCCCCGAATGAGGAGGCAAGTGACCTTGAGAGATCCTCAGATGAAGATACTAGGGACACAAGAGTGGAGGATTCACTGGAGAATGAGGTCCATTCTAATATTCAACTCATACCAGAGGAAAGTTACATAGTCCAACAACATGGTCAGATGAGCAATGTTTTGGCAACAAAAGAGACTAGAATTGTTGGAAGGCTATGGGCAGATGAGGAGGAGGACATCACTGTGGAATTGAAGGATAGTAACACAGCTAAAGACATAACTAAGGAGGGGACATACACAAAAGTTTAGTCAAAGTCTCAAAAGAAAAAATTGAGACTGAAGCAAAGCCTGGAAAAGGTTAATTTTACCCGTAGGGGTGGCTACCTAAATGTTTCCAAATGAAGGTGATCTATTGGAACAGTAGAGGAATGGGAAATCCCAAAACTAGATTAGTTTTTAAAAAGCTTTGCCCTATCAATAAGTCAGATGTTGTTTTCATCTCTGAGCCCATGGTTTCATTGAATAAAATCAATCCTTTGTTTTGGTCTACTTTGAATTTGAAGCCTTTTATTGAGAATGATAGGGGTAGCTTCCTACCTAATATATGGGGTGATTGTCATGATGGTATCAATCCTTAAATCATCTCCAACACCTCTCAACAAATCTCCATATCCTTGATGTAGGATAATCATATGGCTTTCATTTGTGCAGTTTATGCTCACACAAATTACCTGATGAGAAGGGCTCTTTGGTTTGACATCCTGTCTCTAGTCTCTACAAACCAGGGGCCTTGGTGTTGCATTGGGGGCTTTAACTCTATTCTGAGAGCCAACGAATGTAAAGGTTCTTACTTGCCTAATAGAATTGCTTGTGAGGACTTTCAACAATTCTCTGAGGATGGCAGCTTGCACCACATTCTGACTAGGGGAGCTGAGTTCACTTGGTCAAATAGAAGGAGAGGCTTGGCTCAAACTGAAAAAAGGCTGGATAGATCAATGTGCAATGTTAATTGGATGACTAATTGGCAACAAACTTATTGTTGCACTTTGCCTAGATCTGCTTCTGATCATCACCCTATTATGCTTGGTTTCTCCAATGAAGCTGCTAAAATCCAATCTCAGTGCAGGTTCCATAAAATGTGGTTGAAGCATGAGAGCCTCAGATGGGTGATAGAGACTCACTA
>NC_032027.1:7446443-7457038 GCF_001865875.1 Lupinus angustifolius
ATCATGCTATATTTGACATATATAAGCAAAATGAAACCATAATAGAAACGATTTAAGTTCAAATGGCCATGGCCTGGCCTGCTTTGACCTTGCTATGGGCTATTCTAACCCTGCCATGGCCTGCTCTGACCCTGCCATGGCCTGACCTACGCTGGACAACCTATGGTGGGCTAGGCCACATGCATGTTGACACCTCCTGCTTGGCTTTTCATGGCTTGTGTCATGCATGATGTCAAGGCATAAAAAATTGCTTGGTGGCTTAGAGGATTTCTTCATGGTGAAGTCTTGGCCAAGTTGGCCTAGACGTAAGCACCCAGCCATGTGTGCTAAGCGGTTGGCCAAGCGTTCTTCAACAAGAGGAAATCTCCTTTCTTCAAGTTGAAGCAACCTTTCTTCAATAATTCTTGGGCTAATTTTGGTTGGTTGCTTGGCACTTTTCCCCATGATTTCTTCAAAGTAAAGTAAGCTTTTGATTTTGCAAGTTGCTTGGCTCACTTGGCTTAGGTTTCTTCATGGTGAAGTAAGCTACCTTTCTTTAAGCTTAAGTCATTTTTTTCTCGACAAGCTAAAGTACACAACATTTTGTACTTAGCTTGTTTGTTTTGAGCATTTCCTTTTGGACTTTTGGCTTGTGATTTGGCATTAATTCTTGGCTCTCTTTTGCATTAATTAATTTCCTACAAAATTCTAGGGAAATTTGGACAAGAGGTGATCAAAAATTATATTATTCTAACATATAATATTTATATAAAAAGTGTTGAATTAAGTTGGTTTCAAATTTTTGCATAGGATAAATGCCATAAAAAGTATATGAAAATTAGGTATTTTTGGCATTTATCATCTCACGACTTGATACTTCCACTTGACCACTTGTTTGAGGGTGGTAAGGGGTACCAACCTGATGAGAAACACCAAACTTCTTCAAGAGGTTTTCAAAATGTCTTTCAATGAAGTGTGAGCCTCCATCACTAATACCCAATCTTGGGACCCCAAACCTTGGAAATATGATCTTGGTAAACAATTTGATGACCGCTTTAGCATCATTGTATGGAGATGAAATTTTCTCCACCCACTTAGAAACATAATCGACTACCACCAAGATATATTTTTTGTTGTTTGAAGTAGGCAAAAGACCCATATAGTCAACTCCCCATACATCAAATATCTCCACCTGAATGCTGGGGTTCATTGGCATTTCATGCCGTTTTGATATGTTCCCTACCCTTTGGAAAGAATCACATGTGAGAACAAAACTCCTTGCATCTCTGAATATGTGTGGCCAAAAGAAGTCACATTGGAATACCTTTGTTATTGTTTTTGAAGTACTGACATGGCATCCATAAGAGGCAGAGTGGCAACAACTCAAGATATTTGACCCTTCTTCTTCTAGAACACATATTCTATAAATACCATAAGCATAGATTTCATAGAGGTAAGGATCATCCCATTTATAGTTCTTCAGATCTGAGAAGAATTTCTTTTTCTATTGCGGTGTCATTTCAGGTGGAAGAATCTTGTTGACCAAATAGTTTACAAAGTCAACATATCAAGCTGCCTCTATAGTGGCGAGGAGGAGGAGTTGATTATCAGGAAAGGAATCATCACTAGGTATGTCCTCCTCCCCTCCACTTGGATGTTCAAGCCGAGATAAGTGATCTACAACTGGACTATATGTTCCCTTTCTGTCAACAATCTCAAGATCAAATTCTTGTATGGCTTCTTCTTACTCATGTAATATCTCAAGGATGAGTGATTAGTGAGGACTATAACTTTAGAACCTACTATGTAGGACCTAAATTTTTCGAAGGCGAACACAATGGCGAGTAGCGCCTTTTCTATGATGACAAAGTTGGTTTGAGTTCCATCAAGTGTTTTTATTGCATAGTAGATGACATGCATCTTCTTGTCCTTCTTTTGACACAACACTGCTCCGACAACATAGTTGCTAGCATCATATATCACTTCAAATGGTAGATTCCAGTCTAGTGATTGTAGTATTGGTGCAATAATCAATGTCTCCTTCGACCTGCAAAATGGTTATAGACAAGCAGCACTAAAATCAAATGCAATCTCTTTCATCAAAAGGATAGAAAGGGGTTTCACATTTTTAGAAAAATATTTTATGAATATGCGTTAAAATCCCGCATGGCTTAAGAAACTCCTAACACCATTTATGTTAATTGGTGGTAGCATATTTTCTATTTATTACAATTTTATCCCGTCCACCTCTATCCCTTTTCCTGAAATTAAATACCCCAACACAATACCCTCTCACATAATGAAGTGACATTTTTCTCAATTTAATACAAGATTCACTTCCTCACATCTCTGCAATAATTTTGTCAAAATTGTTAAACATTTATCAAATGAAAGTACATAAACCAAAAAATCATCCATAAAAACTCCCATTATGTTTTCTATAAAATCAGAAAATATTGCAGTCATGCATCTTCGGGAAGTGGTTGGAGCATTACATAGCCCAACAGGTATTATCCTATAGGTGAAGGTGCCATAAGGACATGTGAAAGTAGTTTTTTGTTGGTCTTCAGGATGAATGGGGATTTGATGAAATCCCGAGTACCCATCTAAATAGCAGAAATATTCGTGTGTAGCAAACCTTGCAAGCATTTGATCAATGATAGGGAGAGGGAAGTGCTCTTTCCTAGTGGTTGTGTTTAATTTTCTATAATCAATGCACATTCTCCAACCTGTAACTGTTCTAGTGGGTATTAATTCATTTTTAATAACAATCATCCCACCCTTTTTAGAAACCACGTGAATTGGGCTCACCCATTCAGTATCAGATATAGGGTACATAACCTAGTGGGTATTAATTCATGTTTGATAACAATCATCCCACCCTTTTTAGAAACCACGTGAATTGGGCTCACCCATTCACTATCAGATATAGGGTACATAACTCCAATATCTAAAAGTTTTAGCACCTTTTTCCTAACCACTTTTTCCATATTAGGATTTGGTCTCCTCTAGTTTTCAATTGAAGTTTTATGGTTAGGTTCCATGAAAATTCTATGCATGCAAAAAGAAAGATTTATGCCCTTAATATCATCCAATGTATATCATATTACCTTCCTATGCATTCTCAAGACCATTAACAATTTTTCAGTTTCCAATTTATTTTATTTGGAATTAATGACAATTGGATAAGATGAATTAGGTCCATGAAATTCATACATGAGGGTGGAGGGGAGTGTTTTTAATTCAATTTTAGGTTCTTTCTCTTGCTCCCAATCTTCAGATTTGGGCATTACCTTCAAGTTCTCATCTTACGGCTTGTGAGGAAGTATTGGGCTTGCATTCAGAAATTCAATACCTCAACCACTTCCTCATCAACGTCCGAAGTGTCACCATCTACGATGCATGTCTACAAGGGATCCTTAGATTGCACTCTAGCTTCTTCCTCTTTTGCAACTTGGTTCGGCATATCAACCCTAAAACATGAATCCTCAAGAAAAGTTTGTTTAATAGATTTTGCAATATCAAATTCAACTTTTTATCCCCTATGCTTAGGGAACGTTTTCCGTTCTTTACATCAATTATAACACCAACAATAGCCAAAAAGGGTCTACCTAGTATGATTGGGATTTGTGAATCCTCTTCCATCTCTAGTAATTCAAAATCTGCTAGAATGAAGAAATTATCAACTTTGATAGGAACCTCCTCCAAGATGCCTATAGTGAATTTAACTGACTTACCTGCTAATTGAAGTGATTTAATACTGAGTTTTAGTTCACCCACTTCCATATTTTTGCACACAGATAAGGACATAAGACTCACACTTGCCTCTAAGTCACATAAGCCATGATCACAACTAGTGTTTCCTATTAAACATGAGGTAGAAAAACTACCAAGATCTTTCAAAGTAGGAGGTAATTTATTTTGAATTAAAGCATTTCACTCCTTAGATAAAGCAATTGTTTCATAATTCTCTAGTCTTTTTTGTTGTTGATAAAATATGTTTAATAAATTTTGTATATGCAAGCATCTCCGACAATGCCTTAGTGAAGGACAAACTGGTGTATAATTTCTTAGGAATATCCAAAAATGTACCAATTTTCTTTTATAATTTTTCCATTGTCAATCTCTGAGGAAAAAGGAACTAGTGGTACATACGGTGGAAGAGCTACACACTTATACACTTTTTCAAAATTTTGTTCTCCTTCAGGGAGTTGTGTCTTAGTATGTTCCTCTTCCACTTGTGTAATGTTCCTAATTTAAGGAATATCACTTAGTTCCTTTCCACTCCTTAATTTGACAGCTTTACAATGTTCATTATTTAGACTTTTTTCAAGTTGTCGTGGAAACATCTCTGTTTGCCTATTAGGATTACTATTTTGTTGTGCAATTTGTTTTTCCAACATTTTACCATGGATGGACATGTTTTATATTTTAGAATTCAAGTCATTGAGCATGTTTGAATTTTTTTTATTAATCATGACTTGATCATAATGAAATTTATTTTGGTTAGTAGGGAATTTTTCCTAACCATCCATTAATGTTTTAAGAGTAGGATCAATGGGAAAAGATTGTACCTACATAAACCTTGTTGGAGGTTTCCTGTTACATGGTCCGTCCTGGTATTGATGATTCAGAGTGTTGTTTCTCCTCCAAGAAAGGTTGGATTGTTCTTCCTGTTTGGTGGGTTGAATTGTTGTCCGCTCCTCTCCTTGTAATCATAGTAGTTGCACGAATTAGGTTGTTCATTTATCATAGCTTCAAATTCATGTTCAGTGAAGTGTTTGCATTCAGGCCACTCATGACCTTTTGCTCCACACCCCTTATATGTTGTAATAGACCCAATAGCTTATCATGGTATTTTTTTCAGCTTTCCAAACCTTTGAGAAAGGTTCTCTAGCATGGAAATTACATTTCCATTTGATTTATTGAATATTATGCACCAGAATCTCTCCTTGGATGATTTCTCCTCTCATTCGCCCATTGGTGATGATTGGAAACCACATTCTCTATGATCTTCGGAGCAACATCAATTCATTTGCTCATGAAGGCACCACCTGCTGAAGAGTGCAACAATTGTTGTGATGGAATGTCTAGCCCACTATAGAAGTTCTGAAACAAAATCCAAGGTGGAATGCCATGATGAGGGGAAGCATCAGTTACCTTTCTTAATCTTTCCATGCTTCAACAATCGACTCCCCATCCTTTTGACAGAAGTTTTGGATGAGATGCCTATAATGCACTATTTTGGAAGGAGTAAAGTAATTGTTAAGAAAAGCCTCCTCCAAAGTTCGCCATGTTGCTTTGAATTTCAAATTTTTGATTCCTCGGTCACATCTTAGCTTTGTCTCTAAGGGAATATGGAAACATACGGAGAAGAATGACATCTTCAAAAGCCTCCTGGATCCTTATAGTCTCGTAGAATTCCAAGAATTGATCAATATGGACATTTCGATATTCATGAGCTCCTCCTCCAAATTAGTTATGCATCACCATTTGGATCAGAGCAGATAGCAGAGAAAAGTTATCTGCCTCAATAGCTAGGCGAATTATTCCAAGATGTGAACTACGAGCATTAGAGGCTGTATAGCCGAGAAGTGGTTTTTCATCTTGTTCAGCCATTATTTGTACACACGCATGTCTTTCTCTTGCTCTTTCTCTTTGTGGTTTCTTCTTCTATGGAAAGTCATTTCTGAATCTGAGTAGTAATTTGAACTTTGCATAAACCAAATGGGAAACCTGTAGAGGTACCAAGAAAAATCAAAACGTGTAATACACTAGAGCAAAGTAATGAATTAATTGAGAATTAAAGAAAATTTTGACACAATCCCCATCAACGGTGCCAAAAACTTGATAGGGCAAATCACATGTTCACGATTATGTTGTCAAGTAATAAAATATCTATCCCATGAGGAATGAAAAATTCCTTTAATTATAACAATTTATCCTTAACTCAAATAGGAATTAAAATGAATTTAGAACAATTGAACAATTGACAAGAATAAGGGAGCACATCTGTTGTCCCACAGTTTGTGCCACTCCATGTGCCATTGGCTTGTGATTGGTAAGAAAAATACTTAATAATCAAATTTTAGCTTAAATATATTTTTCTGACCAATCATAAACTCATGGCACATGGTGTGACACAAACTGTTGGACAACAGATGTGTACCCCTAGAATAATTATGAAAATAGTAAAAAGGATTGAAATCTAATTTAGTAAGAGTACACATGATACGGTTTACCGCCTTTATACTCGGAAATCCTTGTTTCGATCCTTTTCATGAACTTTAAGTTGTGAGGGTGAATTGCTCTTCGATATGTGTGATCCTCTCTCGAGCTCTGACATGTGTACTCAATTCAAGTGAAACCTACTCTCGTGGTACGATTATCAATCAAATCTTTTACTTGGGTCTTTCTATCCAAACGCTTCATAGCAACCTAAGGTGAATTCTAGAAACCCTCGAGAAACCTAACACGAATCTCGTGAATTAGGTTTCTAGTTTGAATAAATGAATACTCAGATAGTTGGGTTCACCTCTCGGTCCTTCCCCAATGTATCTAAGGGTGTAATTTATTAGCCAGACAACTCACACGAATAAAACTCAGTTTAATAATTTAAATCATAATACTCAATGAAATATAAGTAAGAACAAGTGTTTATTGAATGTAAAAGGGCATAGCCCCAATCCTAGAAACAAATTAAATTACTCACTCATAAAAGAGAAGAAAATACCTAATTCTAAATTAGAGAATTGTAATGTAAAAGTGTGTCCAATCCTTGAGGGAGAACCTTCATTTATCCTAATTACAAAATATTGGGCTAAGCCTAACAAAATAAATCTAAAAAATAGGAATAGAATATAACGTCCACGACTTCTTTTGGCCCTTCAATTGATCTTCGCATAGCCTTAAAACTGATTTTCATCTTCTTGCACTCAATCTCTATTCTCTTTGGCTCCAATTCATCCAAACTGCACAACATAGCTAAAAACACTCGCACAACCCGAACAAAGAGATAGAAATGCTATAAACAATCATAAAGTCATAATTATGTCCTAAAATACAAGTTAAATGCAATACATATATAACACAATTTCACATTCCTCATGTTCTTAATATCTAATTTCAAAAATAAAATAATCATTGTTATTAATATTTATGACGTTTACATACTATTTGTAAAACTACATAATCAAATGTATTATTAATATTATATATTATTGATCTTATTAATATTTTGTTAAACATAAAGGCATTGCTAACCTAAAACTAGAGGAGCTTCTTCGAAGTAAGTGGCACATATAATCAAAATTGGATTGAAACACGTTCAACATAATTTCTTTGTCGTTTCTTCTTCTTCCTTTTTCTATTTCTTCTTATTCTTCCTTCTTCATTTCTAGCCCATGTCCAGTTCCATCCTTTCTTCTTCATTTCCATCAATCCAGTCTCTATCGATAACTTCTATTATTTCCAAAATCTCCTTCCAGACTCCCCTAAACCCTGAAGTATCATTACAAATAACACTCTTGCTTATTTGGAGTAAAAACCTAATTTGCTCATTAAGGTAAAAATATTGTTTATTTCTAGTTATGTTCAAAAGCCAGATATACTAAGTAATTTACTCAGTAGGTAACATTTAGGTACTATTTGTAATTGAAGTTCATAACTCATGATGATCTATTTTTGTTCTTAATTGTTGATGTTGTTTTTTGTTGTTTCTATTTGTTGCTTCTTTGTTGTTTGCTATTTTATTTGCTACCTTTTCCCCTATTTTATCAAAATTGATGCATGGCTGAAAAAGATAATTAATGTCCCTTAATTCTTGAGATGCTATGGCCTATATTTGTTAAGTATATATGTGAGTAATTTTAATTTCAGTCCTACATTCGTATATCCCACAAAATTAAAGCCTCTTGAGTCAGATATTTAGGAGACTTTCAAGAGGCTTATGAATGAATTGAAGATTATATGTGTTGAGTACTCAACCCTTGTTAATGAATTGACTATTTTGTTTTAAATCCATTGGATATTTGTCATTGAGTTAAATATGAGAGTATATAAATATATATGGTACTTTGAGTTACGGACAAAATAGATCGCACCAGAATAGTTTATTGTTTTTCTTTTGGTTTTAATAGATTCAAGATTCTTCTACTATCCGAACTTCTTTTGGTTCTCCAAATTCATATTGTAATGAATATGGTATAACAGTTTCTTATTAATAAAGTTATGTCATTGGGTTATTTTGTTCATTCATGGATGTCTTTTTTATTTTTTGGAGGAGAATGTTAGCAAATAATTTCTTTTTGATGCAACAAATTGGGAAATGGACCATTTTGATTTATTTGGAAACACAATTTGTATTTATTTAGATTGACTTCCAAATTGTGTATTTTTTAGGATTATAAGACTTTTTATGTCTATTCTAAATATAGTTATGTTATTTTTAGATGGACATATTTAACTCATGTACTTCATCAGATTGTATGACTTTTTTAATTTTAAATATAATGATGTGTTCAGATATTTGTTTTTCCATTATAAATTCATATTATGATTTCATATTACGAACAATCAGTAAAACATGTCGAAATGGAATTGTGGATATATGCATGACTCTTTTAATATCATCAATACTTATACCAATGAAATAAATCCTAAGGTAAAACAAAATCATATTAATCTATAATGATGGACATGTGAATGCAAACATGCAAGAACATGACTTTTATGAAGACAAAGCTGAAAGCTTAAAGACTATGGATAAAGACAGATCAACTACAACATCATGCAGACTCAAACTCAAAGAAAACAAAGATCATTAAGACTAGAATAGTCTTTTTATTTTTTGGTCCTAAGATGCTTTGGTTGAGTATAGTCTAAGTTGGGTGAACCTTATGATAATCTCATATAATTAGAGTATGAACATATTGCATAAGAGATTTTTATATGTAACATGATTTACATGCATCTAGCATATACATGATTTTGTTGCATTAAGTAGATATATTATTTTCCAGAAGCATGCACCATGAATCAATCATCCATGTTTGAGGTTTGTGCAAATTAACTAAGTCTTTTCAAAAATGTTATTCGATTAATTCATTGGTTAATTGATTAAGTATATGAAAATGAAAGTGACTTATTGGTTTCTTTTTTATTTCTCTTTGGTTTCTCCTTCCACTATGTATGTGGAATGAAATGTCCATATTCTACGGCATCCCAAATATCTGTATCAATGGCCTCAATAAAAATCCTCATTCCAATTTTCCAGTAGGCATACCCCCCGCCACTGAAAACTGGAAGGAAATTGATGGATGCACCATCACTGCCAAAAGGGTTAGAAGAGCCCATAGTAAAGTTCCTAGGATCAACGATCTATGCGGCTAAGCTAGCACAGTCGTACTAGCTCTCATACCACTTGTTGGGTCTCACAAGGCCCTGTAACTCACCTAGGGGGTGAATAGGTGATATGGTGCACAATATCCTTGCTCGATTAACAAACAAATTTTACAAATTCACTCATTGTTTAATCGATTAACACCAACTATAGTCGATTAACTCGTTCTGCAGATAAGCAATTAACTATAGAACCTAATCAACTATTCACTTCTTATTCTATGAAAAAAAATTCTTTGATCTCCAAGATTACCAAGATTCAACTAAACTTATATGCATTCTTATATACGATTAAGAACAGTAAATGCACAAAACATAATATACAAATAAATCAGAATGATATGCACCCCAAGTTAAGTAAATCAAGTAATACGGAAACGTAAAGAGTTAATGGTTGAGAAGAATGAGACAAGGCTTTTATCCTGGTATGATTGCGGATTCACTTGCAAACTACATTCTGGCCTCCCCTTCTGATATTGGGAGATTTTTCTTCACTATTGGAAAACAATTGTTCCTTACAAACACAATTCCAAGACAACACGCAAGAACTTCCTTCTTGGATCCATTGAGCCCGAAATCCAGTTTGACCACTCAACTCGCCTACTAGGATACCACAACGTTCGTGATTCTGGCCCCAACCGATTGCTCACTCTACCCAAGACTTCTTTCCTTGTGAAGACAATCACTAATACCTAACGACAACTAGGGTTTTCCCAAACTGATTCTCTTTCACTTGTGATACTAAAAACACCAGGAGAATATGTTTATGTCTTGTCTAAAATCTTTGTACTTATTGATGCACCTATGTGTGCAGAATAATCCCTCTTCTAGAATCTAAGAACCCTTCTACAAATCTCACAACTCAGATGTGAGATGCAAGATTTCTTTTACGAAAGATATGATAATGAACCTCTTTGAAAATATTTCTAAACATTATTCGTTTTCTCTTACTCAAAAGAAAATCTCTTCAAAGATATGAAAGTGAAAGAGCAATGATTTTCAGAATAATGTGAAATATGTTTTTTTCGTGTGTGTGTTTTATCTTCTATGATATGTATGTTATTGTTATTCAGCAATATGAAAAACCTGGGTTAATATACAATTATATTATATGCTATAGTTAATCGATTATCACTACAACTTAATTGATTTACGTTTCTTTAAAATACAAGAAACCAAAAATTGTAGCAATCCTTAACCGATTAAAGCCATACTTA
>NC_032027.1:7457138-7461199 GCF_001865875.1 Lupinus angustifolius
TGCAAAGATCTTGTTACATAAAATTGAATTTTCAATTTGCAAAAAAATTCAAGTGATGACATTATATGATTTTTTTCTCAAAAGTTTAGCATATATCTCATTTTGCTCAATCAAAGCTTAATTTAAAGTATTCTTAATTTTCTAATCATGTGATCATGTTTCAAAAAATTTGTTTAGCCATTTTGTTTTTCGTTTTTGAAATTTTTTTCAGTTTTTGAACAAACAAATTTACTTTTTACATATTTACACAATCTAAACAAGATTTTTTTTAATTACATCAAGTCCTTGTCCCCCCTTTTAAATGAAGGCTTGTCCTCAATCTTTAAAATATTTTGGGATTTACTTGATGTGCTTTAAAAATTGCTTTGTTTTCTAAAAAAATAAAAATACTAGCAAAAGACAATCTATCAATTTCAACTTGATAATAACATAAATTTAAAGCAAAATAGAAAATGACATAAAGAAATGTAACATAATATGGAAATTTCAATTTTTTTTGGGAAAGAGAAAACCGGAAAAGCTTTTCTTATTCTTCATCATCTTCCTTCTCTTCTTCTTCATTTGTGTCTTGGGACCTCCCCTCGGGCCACTTAGTCTTTGCCACAAATTCTTCATAAGATCCTCCCTTGAAATTGTGCTTCTTTCCAAAAATACTATGCAAAGTTTTAATAATGCCCTTTAGCCCACGGTAGCATGCCTTTTGTTGCAAGTTTTGTATTTGTTGTTCCTTCATTATGGTATCTACCTTAGAACTCATGGTCCTCCCGTAGCCACTTGGTTGCTTTGAGCTTAAGTCACGAAACTTCTTTCTAAGCTCGATTTGAGCTTGGGAAAGGGATTTTTCTTTGCAATAATTGGTGACATAAACAGTGTTGATTTCAGATTTGAGGGCCATCATTTCTTTCTAGGGTCCAGGCACATTTTGAAATTTGCATAGGTCAGTGATAAAAGATGGAGAATAATTGAAGGGATACCATTGTTAATGCAATCCCAAATAGCATCTAAGATCATTGTAGCAATGTCTATGGAGTCTTCACCATAGATGGAGCTAATTAGTTTTGCTTTAGGAAGAGGAAGATCTGAAACATTGATGAAGGCCATATGTTGGAAAGTATGAAGCTTGCCCATATTTGGGTTTGTTGAGTCATGCAAAATTTGAAAATGGGCCCATACATGTTGAGCTTCAAATCTTCCAAAGATAAGCTTTCCCTCACATATCCTTCTTTATGACTTTCTTCTTCACCCATGTAGGATGCGTTGAGCTTCATTTGGTAGTCACATAAGTCATGATCCTCACTTGGTGGATTCCATGGGTTACCCAAGTACTAATTGATTACATGCTTGTTGTAGAAAACTTGAGTCCCATTCACCCAAGTGTAGCGATTTCTCCTTGCCTCACAATTTCTCCTTGCCTCACTTGATGTGATTGAGTTGGCAAAAAATCAATTGACAACATCCAAAGAAAACATTTTCTTTGGTTGAGCAATTTTTTGCCAACCATATCTTTTCACCACCAAAAGAAAACCTCCAAAGTCATCCTCACTCAAGTTGATAATTATTTCTAAAGTGATGGCATTCTTGAGTGTGACTTCTTTGAATTTTTCTTTAGCATCATTGGAGATAAATTTGGAGTTTTTGTCTTCCCTTGCAACTTCTTTTCCTCTCTTTGATGAACTCCTGGAATTCCTAATAAAAGTCCGCAATACACAAAACTCCAAAAAAATGAAAACATAAAAATGTGCATGAGTATATATAGATATTTCATGAATTAAGCCTCTTATACATTTTATTTGAAGAAGATTAAGTAACAAAAATGAAGGTTTACAAAAGAAGATAAATAAGAAGGAAAAATTACATGATGAAGGTAAAAGAAAACTTTGAATCTTGAGAGAAACGTTTTTGTGTGCTTAAGATGATTTTGCCAAATTGCCTTGGTGCTTAGTGATTCAAGAATGGGTGTTTATAAGTCTCTGGTCAAGGAATTTCGGTCAAAAATTTAAGAAAAAATCCTCTTTTGAGGAATTTTTGGTTCCAAGGCACATGGCCTGGCAGACATACGCTAAGCGCATGGTCCCCACGCTGAGCGGTGGGTCAGTGGTCCAGGCTTGACCGAATAATGAGCCATGACCATGATTTTGACTATATTTTGGGCCCTTTTTTGAATTATCAGATTTTTTGTACTTGGCCCATTGACCCATTTGAAAAAAAAAATTTCTCTTGTTATAAAAAATTGTTTTCCGTGTTTTGATCCCTAATTTTTTTTTCCTTTTAACAAAAAAGAAAAAATTTAATACTTACAAACAAAAAGTAGAATAAAGACAAAATGTTGTAAAGGAAATAACATTATATATCAAAATATACTGGGTTGCTTCTTTAATGTCATTAGTTTGACATCGGTTACCAAAAAATTGTTTATTCCTTCTACTACCCCGATGAGCCGGATTCACCCCTCAGGATTGCATTGCCATGTTTTCTAGGATTCACTTCTGTATTAGCTGAAAATGTTGATTTCTGATTTTCAGCTAATTGTTTGGCTAGCTGCCCAATTTGTATCTCCATATTCCTTAGAGAAGCCTCAATATTTTTCCGATTCGACATGGTCATTTGCATAAACTGGATCAGAGTATCTTCCAGTTTGATGCTTTTATCCTGGATGGAGTGCTGAAATTGATTATTATGGGGGTAGAAGGCTTGTTTCTGAGGAAGATCTTGCCTCCAAGGTTGATTTCTTTAAAATTGATTATTACCCCCTTGAGGGTAATTATTTTGAAAATTCTGCCTTGGAGGATTCTCAACAAAATGCACTTCCACATTTTGGTAGGTATTGGAATCATGATCATCATTACAATTGTCACACCAATAAATTTGCTTCTTTGAGGTTTCCCGTAACTGTTTTGGCAAATCATTGAGTTTTTGGGTTACCTCTTCGAGTTGTTGTTGAAGCAATTTATGTTGGGTCAATACTGCATCAGTTGAGTTCCATTCAAGTATTCCACCTTGCCTTGGTGGTGGCCTTCTTTGGTGTTGACTTTTATGATCATTTAATGTCATGGATTCGATAATATCAATTGCTTCTTGCAGAGGTTTAGCCATTAATTGTCTGCCTGAAGTTGCATTCAAGATCCATTTATGTTGCTGTTGAAGTCCATTGACAAAGATATGGATCCGAGTTTGAACATCGAACCCATGGTTAGGGAATTTTATGAGAATGGATTTGAATCTGTCCCATGCCTCGCATAGACTCTCCCAGAAGGTTGGATGAAGGTGGAGATAACAGTTTTCAAGTCCACAAATTTTCCTTGCGGAAAATATCTTGTTATAAATTTTTCCTCCACCATATTCCAGTTAAATAAATTTTCCTTCCTCACATTTTTGTACAAAGTCAAAATAATTTGTACAAAAGCAAAAATAAATATACGCACAATTATTTGATGAATGACATATAAATATGAAATGTTCTATTATTTAAGCAATTCCCCGACAAAGACGCCAATTTGTTAAAATATTTTTTCTTGGAGGAGGCCTTCCCCTCTCAACAAATCGTTCCGGAAGTAGTGCCAATTTGTTGACAGCAGAATTCCTCTTCCTTGGTGTGTTTTCCTTTTTATTTGAATAAGTAAGTGAACTCGATTTTATTCTTTTTTCGCCATCTCGGCTTTGTTGAAATAAATTCCAACGCCGGTATAATGGTTTCAAGAATATTCCAGTTACAACTTACTTTTAATAATCATGTAAATAAGTTATTCCTTCTTTGCCCCTCGGCTTTGTTAGAGTAAATTCTAACGTCGGTATAATGGTATCGAAGCAATCCCCTGTTACATAATTATTAAGTACCTTTGAATACCATCTCGGTTTTGTGGAATAAATTCCAACACCGGTTTAATGGTATTCTAATGTACAAAAGTGATGAATAGTTACTTGTTAGAAACAAACAAATAAATAAATAAATAAATAATAATAAATTTAAGTGACCTTTATTTATTTACTCCCTTTCGGGTTCCTTTTATTAACAAACCAAACTTCTTCCTTAAGGAAAGTTGGTATTAAAGAATAAATAAATG
>NC_032027.1:7461299-7464550 GCF_001865875.1 Lupinus angustifolius
GATTCACCAAAGCTAGTTGTGAGCTATGGGACCAGCTATGGTGAGCTACTGTGAAAAGCTTATGGTGGGTTAGTTGAAGTGATGTCATTTGTGACTTCATGGTTTTCTTGATGGCTAAGTCAAGTCTGGGTGCACACCGCTTAACACACTAGTTGCACCGCTAAGCTGCTTGTTCAGCAAATTTGACCGTGTTGACTGGGATGTGGTCTGGTGCTTGCTGATAAAGGCAGGAGTCTGGTTCTCTGCTGAGCTACTTGGTTGCACTACTAAGCTGCTTGTTGAGCAGCTTGGGCATGTGCCAAGCTCGTGTCTGACCGTTTCAAGCTTGAGTTCTGATCGTGTCAGGACTAGTTTGGTGCTAGGCTGAGCGGCCAAGCAAGTCCGCTCAGCTACTTGCTTGAGTAGCTTGATCCAGGTCAGGCTGGTGTCCATGTCAGCTTAGCGTGGCATGGTCCACGCTCAGCTGCCTGCTTGAGCACCTTGATTTTGACTTCTTTTTCTTTTTAACCATTAGTCTTTTTTTCTCTTATTTTCTTCTTTCTAAATCCTAGAAAATACATAAAAACGAAATACAAACACAAATATACAAGATTGTGATATTTAAGTTGGTTTTTCTCAATTATGCTTAAGATAAGTGCCATAAAAGTGTATGAAACTTAGGTATGTTTGGCACTTATCAATACTTCAAAGACTGAAAGTTTAAATCCATCTTGTTGTTCAGCCTTTGCTCCATGGCATGCAACTAAGCTAATCCAAAGGATGATTTCTGCGGCGCAGTTCTAGATGGCTCCCCCTGAGTTTCTGTATTAGGCTGATCTGTATCAGCCTGATCCTCATCATCAGATAGCTCCAAATTCACGGTAGTAAAATCTTCCTGGTAGTTCCAAGTACTTCCATACTTGTAGATACCCATTTTGTGGATAAGGCTTTTACCAATAAGGTGATCTTTGTCAGAAGTCTTTGTATATGCAGATAGTCAATAATTCTCGATATGAAGATATTGTAGGGCAACAATTTGGATTGCGATGTAGAGACATTATACATGAACTTCAGAATTTCTTCAGACCAATTAACCATAATATTCTCCTTCACCGCATACATAAATTTCAGATCATTAACAATAGGTTGTGCGTGATTAGTGTTCCTCTGAATCAAGATGTACGCAATAAAATAGTGAAGCAATCTATTCTCTACTGATAAAGAACCAGCTTTAGTCAGTTCTCCCTGGACATATAGATGGGGACCCCTCAGACATGATTTTTTATACCTCGGCAACATCGAAATCAGCAAGCTATTCACAATCACCTATGCTAACACTAGTAGTGGATAAGCTACCCACATTCATAAAAATCCTACTATCCATCTCAAACAGATTTCCGGAAATCATAGACCAATATCTACCATCCTTATAACGGAAGTTAGCGTAAAATTCCCTAATCAAAGCGGGGTACAAATTACCCATTACTTCCAAAAACATTACAGCTCCCCGAGCCTACATACCTTGAGGAAATTGGAAATTTTGTTCTGCCCACCAGGTAAGATCAACCTACCTTATGTAGGTGGGCTTGCTTCCCAGAAATTTGGACAACTGGGTCTCCTGAAGTATGAGTGATTAGTAAGGATCTCCACGGTCGTGCCTCACGTTCGGATTTGAAGATGAAGCATTAGGAGGCCTACGAGTGCATTGAGTAGATGTCTTCAACCTCTTCGAACGTCATCTTTGAATTGTTGATTAAAAACCATGAGTAATGAGAAGAGAAGGAGGATACGGGAGGGAACCTAGAGCTTAGGGTTTGGAATTGGGAATGGGATTTCTTAGGAAATAGAGAAACGAATTGGATGAATTGAGGTGCACAAATGGGTAAAGGTGAGGTTTAATACTTCTATTAAGCTAAGATTTCGAATTTCCTGTGTGCATTTGAGATTTTGAGAGAAAAGGAGGAAGAGAAGGTTTAAAAAAGTGACAAAAATGCTTCTAATTCTAATATATATGTTGCCGTTAATCGATTAAGTGCTGCATTTAATCGATTAAGTAGTGTAAAAATTCCAGGTTTTCATATAAATGAGCCCAGGTAATCGATTAAATTTAGTGAAAGTTGAAATGTTTGCTATTGGAACTCATTTTAATCTATTAAGAAGGATAGTTATTCGATTAATTGGCATCAGATTTGCAGAATTAAGAGGTTTTTGTGTTTTAAAAGCATGCAAAGATTTCTAACATTTATCAAGTAGTTTTTACTCAATCACGTATGCATTTTCAGCTTGTCACACAAGACTTAGATGTTTCAACAAATTCAAGCACACAATCGCCTTTTTGTACATGGTCATGCAAGAAATGATGTCTAATTTCAATATGCTTGGTTCTAGAATGCAAAACGGGATTCTTGATAGGTTTATGGCACTTGTATTATCACATTTTATAGGAATCTTTTCTAGATTAATTCCAAAGTCCTTAAGTTGCTGCTTCATCCAAAGGATTTGAGCGCAACACACACCGGTGGCAATGTATTCCGCTTCAGCGGTGGACAAAGCAACACATGCTTGCTTTTTACTGTGCCATGCAACTAAGGAACTACCAAGTAAATGACAAGTCCCAATAGTGCTTTTTTGATCCATCTTACATCCCGCAATATCGGAATCGAAATACCCTACCAAGGATAATGAGGCATCCCTAGGATACTATGATCCCATATTAGTTGTTCCTTTTAAATATCTCATAATTCGTTTTACAGCATTATAATGTGAATCTCTAGGCAAAGCTTGAAATCTAGCACACATATAAACGCTAAACATAATATCGGGGTGACTCGCAGTTAAATACAATAATGAGCCGATAATCCCACGATATTTGGTTACCTCGATTGATTTTCCCTTTCAATCTTTATCTCGATATCATGCGAACGCCATAGGTGTTGAAGCTTCTTTACACTTTTCCATATCAAACTTCTTCAGTAACTCTTTGCACTGTATCGATTGATGAATGAAGATGTCACTTTCCATTTGTTTGATTTGAAGTCCAAGAAAGAAGGTCAGCTCACCCATCATCGACATCTCAAATTCACCCTACATCAACTCAAAAAATTCTTTACAAAGAATGTCATTAGTAGATCCAAAGATTATATCATCAACATATATTTGAACTAAAAGCGCATGATTATCTAATCTACAAATAAAGAGGGTGGTATCAACCATACCCCTTACGAACCCTTTTTTCCAAGAGGAAAGAGCTCAATCTATCATACCAAGCTCTG
>NC_032027.1:7464650-7476580 GCF_001865875.1 Lupinus angustifolius
CTCCTTTATATAGAAATTTCCCGAATTTGTGTACGAGAAGGCTCAAAGTTTCTTCGTCTATATTTGAATCAGATTCATCTTCTTCTATCTCTTCCGTGGATTGAGACGTTGTTGCCTTGAGAGATATACTTTTCTTTTTGCGATCTGATTCTCTGTGCATAGTCAGGCGTCCAAGCTCCATTTCATGCTCTTGAAGTTTTTCGAACAATGTCGCCAAAGGCTTAGAGTCAAGATCCTTTGATTTCATAATAGCTGTTACTTTTGGTTGCCATCTCTTGTCAAGACAGTGTAACACTTTGCTAGTAAGCTCTCCTTTGTTAGACAATTTATCCAAAGCAACTAAATGGTTAACTATATGAGTAAAAAAATTTTGCATATCACATTCATTTGGTAACATACGAAATAACTCATATTCATGTGTCAGGGCATTCAGCCTGGCGCGCTTGACTTCGCTAGTGCCTTCATGAGTCACTTGTAAAGTGTCCCACATTTCTTTAACACTTTGGCATTGTCAAACCTGAAAGAAATCATCATAGGATAGGTCTGATGTGATGATATTTTTGGCACGTAGGTTATACGGAACCTTTTTGTGTTCATCATCGGTCCAGACTTTTTGGTTTATCTTACAGATTCCCAAATGTCCGAGTCGATGGCCTCTATAAATATTTTCATACAAATTTTCTAGTAGGCAAATCCTTCGCCTTTGAAAATGAGAGGGCAGTTAACGGATGCGCCATCACCGCTAAAAGGGTTGGTGGAATCCATTTAATTTCCCTAACGGATCACACAGATACGGTTGAGCTAGCATGATGTACTAGCTCTGATACCACTTGTTAGGTATTAGTGACATAATACACCTATAGGGGGGTTGAATAGGTGTCGTGGTTCCCACTTACCACTATTTGCACCAAAGCCCTATTCTAGAAAATCACTCAGTTAATCGATTAAAGCTATGACTTAATCGATTAAGTCGCACAAAATTAGCAGTTGCTGAAGGCTCAATTACACAGCCAATTACAAATTATACATAAATGAAATAACAGATATATTTGAACACAAATGATCTTTATTTGGTAGTAATACTATATTCAAAATATCAGCTACAATAGGCAATTAAAAGCTACTTAAAACAATAAAGAGATAAGGGAAAGAAACAACCTGCAATAAGGTTTTTAGACTGGTTCGTTTTGCGGTCCACTGGAAAACTACATCCAGTCCCCCCCTCTAATCTAGGAGATTTTCTTCACTAAAATTGAAGCCAATGTATCTTACATACACACTTCCAATTACAAGACCTTGAACGCTACCTTCTTGAGTTCCCAGAACCTTTACCTTGGTTTGACCTTATCCAATCGCCTAGGAAAACCTTTCCTACGATCCAGCCCCAGCCAAGAGTATGTTCTAAACTCAAGACCTCCAAGTCTTGGTGAAGACTCTCTTATCTCGTTCGTGGTACGACACCAAGAGATGACTTTCCTTGTTACACAAAAAATAGAGTAATGTGAAGCACAAAATAGCTCAAATATTACAAGAAAGAACAAGCTATAAACACTATACAAATCTCACAATTACTATGAATATGTATAAGATCAGAATCTTGAAGAACATGTAATTTCTAACCTTAGGAAATCTCTCAATAGTAATGAAAGAATCATGCAAGAATAAGATATGATGATGAACACATTTGATTATATGCAATGGATGACATGTTAATCCCTAAGCATAATATTATCTCACTATAATCTTACATGCAATTCTCTCTGCCTATATGACATACAAAGAATATGAAAATACAAAACTTAGCAATTCTAATATGAGTGAACGAATGTATTAAATTGTATATGAAATTTGTTGAAAATACAGTTTATATAGAAAAGTTGTTTTGCACCTTGTTAATCGATTATGTTGCATGTTAATCGATTAACGGGGTATTAGAGAGTAACTGAAATCTGTTTTTCAGTTATCTGTTGAAATTGTTAAAAATTGTTTTCACGTTAATCAATTAAAGCTTCACTTAATCAATTAATTGACATATTTTCAGTTAAGATGTTAATTGGTAAACTACCTATATGTTATGTTTATCAACTATACATGTTTTACCTTTATGTTATGCCTAAAATGCACAAATGAAATGTATGATTAATGCATGAACATATAATAAACTACATAGCATGTCTCATGTAAATGATATGATAGTTTTTAGACTGCGTGAGATTTGCATCTAGGTTTACCTAACTTAGACTCAATAACTAAGACACATCTAAGACTTTAGTTTAGACATGAATCTCTTGAATCTTTGGCATGTTGATTTGTTGAGTTGTCTTTAAGCTTTCACTAAGTCCTTTGTCTTCATCAAAACTTAGGCAAGCTTAAGGCTTTCTTGACACATTGCATTTTCAATTTGTTTTTCGATTATAAATTCATATTATGATTCCATATTACGATCAATCACTAAAACATGCCAAAATGGAATTGTGGATATATGCATGACTCTTTTAATATCGCCAATACTTATACCAATAAATAAATTTGAAGGTACAATAAAATCATATTAATATATAGTGATGGACATGTGAATGCAAATATACAAGAACATGATTTTTATGAAGACAAAGCTAAAAGCTTAAAGACTATGGATAAAGACAAATCAACTACAACAACATGCAGACTCAAACTCAAAGAAAAATATATCGTCAAGAGTAGAACTGATGCCAAAGATAGTCGTGCATCTTTAAGTCAAGCCCAAAATATTTTAGTCGAACACTACTACTATTGTCGTGAACTAATGAGTGTTGAGACTCTTAAGATCATCTACAATGAGCTAATGATGAAACTGACTTTCTGGATTAAATTTTTTGTGTAGTGGTGTTGTGATAATGCATAATGCATTATTATTTGACTTATATGCATAATGAAATTAAACTGATGTTATTCAGCTTATTAATGCTATAACAGTTGAAATTGCGAAGCATTGCCTAATTCTTAAGCATGGCACAACTTGTGACAATTCTGTATAAATTTGGATTTGAAAAATAAATTGGAAAAGAACTTCAATTTCGAAAAAGTAGAAACGTACGATGATATGAAAACCCTATTTTCATCAACGGTTGGTAGATTTCTCTTTTAGTGCAAAATAAATACTTGAAATTTTTACGAAAACAAATATGCTTCCTAAAATGATAAACTTTAAATAATAAAATACCAAATTTTGACATGTGATTACCCAATGATTTTTTTTAAATTCTAAAGAATCGAGTCCAAAGTCATGCCTATAAAAAGTATAGCATACCCATACGTGTGTACCGATTTATAAATGATATAGTTTACTGGAAGATAAAATATTGTCGATTGTGTTGAGAACCTAGAGGGGTACCTAGTCTGTGTGACTTGGCTAAGGGGACACTATGGGTAAATATTGATCTTTTAAGGGAAGGGGTAGGTCCCCTAAGCCAATTGAACTCGTTGCAATAACTATGGTGACCTTTGACACCCCCTTGAAGGTATTGTGTTGATAAGTGCCAAAAATACCTAATTTTCATATACTTTTTATGGCACTTATCCTACACAAAAATGTGAAAACCAACTTAATTCAACACTTTTTAGATAAATTTTGCATTATTGGACAATATAATTTTTTATCACCTCTTGTCCAAGTTTCCCTTGAATTTTGTAGGTAATTGATTAAATTATAAGAAATTCAAGAATGCATGCCAAATCAAAAGCCAAAAGTCCAAAGGAAAAAACTCAAAACAAACAAGCTAAGTAAGACATGTTGTTTGCTTAAGCTTGTTACCAAAAATATGACTTAGGCTAGAACAAATCATGCCCAAAAGTGTCATGTAACCAACTAAAATCAACTCAAAAATTATGGAACAAGGGTTGCTTCGGCATGAAGAAAGTTTGGTTTCTTCACCATGATGAAACAAATCAACCAAGCGTGGATCTACCTAAGCTAAGTGGCCAAAACCAAATCCATCCATGAATAAAGGTTGGTTCCTTCACCATGAAGGAACCAAGTAGCTAGGTGTGGGTCAAGCTCAAGCTGGAAAGCCAGACAGGTCAGAAACCTTGCCACGAAGAAAACTTGGCCAACTCATCAAGCAACTTGCCTATTCTTTACTTGAAGGCCAAGCACATGACCTCTTACATGCCATATGTTCTGAAAAAGCCAGTAGGAGGTGTCACCATGCATGTAACCTAGCCCACAATAGGTTGTCCAAGCTAGCTTCCCAAGATGGAACAAGCTGCTGACCCACCAGCTTTGACAAGTGAGCCAGGCGGCCATGAAGTGAAGCTTGGCGGTCCAAAATGCCTGTAAACGACACCTTAATTTCTCCACTTAATACACATCACTTTTTCATCATTTTTCACACATTGTACATCCCATTTTTCTTCTCATTTTCGGTTCTCTTTCATTTGAGAGTGTTCTTAGGTTGTATTTAGGCTTTTAGTTCATAAAAATTCAACGGGAACATAGTTGGAAAATGAGGTGCAAAAACATGATTTTGTAACCTCATTTGGAATAAAAAAACATGTCATCTTTGGATAGATGGCTCATGATCCTACATAGTGATTTGCATTATGGTGTAAGGTTATTTCTTTTCTTCATTTGTATCATCTTTTGAATTCAATGCATTCAATTTATTACGTTTGGTTAAGTTTTGATTCTTTAGGAAGTTCTTAATGTGGTTTTAGCTTAATCACCTAAAACTTGAGTTAAAGATCCACAATGCTTCTTCTTAAACTGTTGACAAGTGAACTAAAAAGTATAACCTACACCTTTGTTCACTTGCCACATCAAGCATCTATTTTAAGCAACTTATGATCAAGGCTAAATGATGTTAATGGGGCCTGAAGTAGGGTGTGACAACCTACTCCGATGAGTGACATATAACCATTGTTTAGTGTATTTCATAAGGTTTCAAAATCATCTTATCATTCTAGGACACTAGACGAAGGATTTAGAAATGGTGTGTGTAATTAACCGAAAGTATAACACATAACTTATAATGTTTTCAAAATCATTTGAGTCAAGAAAAAATTCCATCTTTCGAATCAATTTTCCCTTCTTGAATTTGTAAATAGTTAGTTCTTTACTTGTTCATGTTTCTTAGTTCATAAAATCACAAAAACAACTTTAATTGTTACTTTATCACTTTTGGTAAAAGATACAAAGTATGAGTGCATTTCTATTAGTCAATTTCTTGTGGTTCGACATAACCCTATACTATACTACAATTGAATCTTGAAACATATGCAAATGTAAAATAGTAAAGTGTTAACTTCTAAATTTTATTTGTTGTCAAAGAAAAAAACCTTAAAACAAGGTATTATTGAATTCATAAATTGTATCTTTGTGAAAAGGAAAAATACACAGTTATAATGAGTGATCTAACTACTAACTTTTACATTCAATCATTTACATTTCCGCAACTAACATTTACTTTTGGACATTTACATTTCCACAACTAACATTTATTTATTACTTTATTCTCTATATCAACCCTTCGAAAGAAGTGGCATGTTAAATTCTAACTTTATTGCTTTATTTATTTTTTATTTACCAACCATCCATAAGGAAGTAGTTCGGTTAATAAAGGAAAACGAAAATAAATATGACTCATTATCATTTGTGTTAAATTGCTAAATTCATACCATTATGCCTGCGTTGGAATTTATTCCAACAAAGCCGAGACGTTTGAAATTGTTAATGAGTTACCAATGGTGAGCACAACGATGCATTCATTATGTATGCTTCCTAGGAACAACATTGAGCTAGTCAGTCTCGACCAGTGTCGGTACCATTCCTGTTATTAATGCATTATGGCCCTACTTGGAGTTAACTTTCCATACATTCATCTAGAAGATTAGTTGTCGAGCTAAAAGAAATGTATGAGTGTTGGGAGACTAATCTAATACCACCAGCTATGTGATTGTGATGTTATAAATATATCTATACATGAAATCCTACGTTATATTAAAAACATTGCTTACAATTGTTAATACCCGACCTGTAATTAACCAAGATCATGGTCGACGTTCTTGTCTACAATTTCATTTCTACGCTAGCAAGGGTGTTACAATGAAATCCAAGATTTCAGCTACCGTAACTCTATTCAATCGATTAACCCATTTCTTAATTGATTAATGGGTTCACATGTTGATTTAATCAATTGACAGAAATTGTAACAAATTAACTGTGTTGACAAACATTTCTTTGATGCGTGATGAACCTTATGCATGATGTGTATACGTATGATGCATGATTTTGAAAGATGTAAGTTATAAACAAAGTTTAGTGCACCAAAATCGTGTTACCATATGTAAATGCGTGAACATGATATTCATGTACGACTCTATGCATGTCTTTTTTTAAGTTGATTCAATTTTAGGACTGTGAGACTTCTATTCAAGGTTCACATAGCCTTGGCGTTGTTATTTCTTGAGTTGTCATTGTTTTCAAGTTTGTCTATTATCTTTGTCTTCATCAAAACAGTATGCAGAAACATACTTGCAATCTCACAATTTCTAAAGATAAGGTCGAGGAGTTAGGAGGAAAAAACTGAAATATATATGAGAAGAATAATTGATTTTTTTCTAGGAATAAATAATTGGAATGAGAATCAAATTATGTATGTTAATTAATGTTTATGCTTAGGTTAGAAATGGTGGCTTGTATATATAGCATGGGAAAAATTATTCAGATTTTTTAAGTAAGCATATTTTAAAAAATAAATATGTTAATTGTGTTATTAATTAATGAAAATATTATTAATTAAAGAAGCTAAAATGATTTATTGAATGGAACGTTTTGCAAGTGTTAAAAACTCCATTATGGATATGGAGATGAGAAATTGTCTTTATGGGGGGAGGGGGGGATTATCTGTCTAATTTATTTTGGGAAACCTAATAATCTATTTATCAATTGATGGAAAATAATTTTGCTTAATAATGATTTTATATATCAAGTTTATTTTTATATTGGAGAGTGATCTATTTTTATCTAAGTTTAATATATGTGCATTGATAGTTTAGAAGTTTCTTTTATTTTATCAGCATATTAATCGTCATCTATGTGTTAAATATTATTAACTCTTAAATAAAAATAATACATAAAATATTTACAGTATTAATACATAGATATTTAATTCTTTTTTTCAATAAAAAAACATGTCCAATGTTATCTATAGTAATATATAAAGTTAAAACATGATTAAGGGCAAATATTTAATTAAATATATATAATTTCTATATTCCAATTTTGCCCTTTACTATATCAAATGTTTTTTATGTTTGGCTTTGTAACAAAGAAGATGCTAATAATTTTGTAACAGACATTACAAATAATTATATAAAACACGTTGGAAATCATTTTGTAACATGCATGTTGCATAAAACAAAAAAAGGAATGAAATTTAATTTGATTTGACACATTTCCTTAACCCCAAAATTCTACTATGTAAATGATGGTTTAAAATTCCATCATGCAAAATGGACAAAGAAATTGCAGCGAATTTGAAAACTTTAAAAGAAAGTAATGTACCTTTCTCTATAGAAACTTTGAGAAATTTATAGGTACAACTTGGGAAATTTATAGAAATTTTGTATACACACTTGATAACAGATAAATAAGAATGTGTGTCGATAAATATCCTTAAACCTCAGGCTTTGACACTAAAACTTTATCTAAAGTATCCTTTGGGATGTTGCAAAAGGACCTCCTCATCTTGGATCTGGGCCTTCTAAAAACCATAATCATATACCTTCTCCACAAGTATGAAGATTCAACCTCTTCCACAAGTATGAAGATTAGGCTAAAATAGTTTTTATTTAGTTAAATAAATTTGACCCAAATTATTATAATAATATTTTTGTTTTAAATTAAGCTATTGTTGTCTTAATTCCTTTTGTTCCCTGCACGTGAGTTTTCTCAACTGAAAACATGTCTTTATATTTTTATTGCACCAAAATAATAATGTAATTATCTCATCTATCTTAATAGTTCCTATATATATATTTTATTATAATTATACTAATATATACAAATATATTATATATTATACTTATACTAATAAAAATATTATTATAATAGTCATAATCTCCATAGTTGGCAATCCTGTGTATGTGTCACCATTTTTTTGGGAGAATAGCTAAACCCTTCATTGAGTTCTTGAAGAAAGATAGTTTTAAATGGAATGAAGAGGCTACTACAGCTTTTGAGTCTTGAAGAAGCAGGCTGATAAGCACAAAAAGCATGTAGAGTTCTTGGAAGGGGATTGAGTTTTCTTAAGATGCAACCCTATAAGCTGATATCCTTGGCAAAACAAGATAAACAACAGAGTTGTCAAAACGGGCCGCCCGACCTGTTTTGCACGTGCCCGCAAATGCCCTTAAAATTTAAGAGGGTGTGGACATGCCTGCATTGTCTTAATGGACTAAAGTTGCATGCCCTACCCATTTTAAACCAACGGTCCACAAGCATTGTTAAAAAATAAAAATAAATTATAAAATTCATAAATAAAGTAAAAAAATTAAATAAAGTGGTTGAAGAGATTTTTTTTTTAAAAATAATTTGATATTTTATATGAAATTTAACAAATCATATCACAATTTTTTAGGCATTAAATCACATCATATCATTTTTTTTTTAATTTTTCTCTTTTAGGTAATGCCCATGGGCCACCACATTGCCCAATAGAAATGCCTACAGGCATGACGGGCAAACGGGCAGGGCTAATGGATAAAATTTCTATGCCCTGCCCGCAAAATTTTATGGACTATGTGGCGGGCCTGCAGGCTTTGCCTGTTTTGTCATCTCTATTGGCAAGTGGCATACAAGTTAAACTTGCCTCCAACATTTCATGTATCCTTATTGAAGTAGACTCTTAAACCTAATAAGAATCCTCAACCTCTTCCTACATTGTTGAATAAAGAGTTTGAATTGGAAGTGGAACCAAAGGACATTGTTGAATGGAGGGAGACTCAACAAGGACATCATGAAGTGTTGGCAAAATGGATAAATCTGTTAGATTGCAGCAACTCTTGGGAAGTAGTTGTTATGTTGCAAGAGAAGTTTCCATCATTTCCCCTTGAGGACAATATGACTCTATTAGGGGGTTGTTAGGAAAAGAAATAAACCCCATATTAAGAATGTGTATGTTAGGAGAAATAAGCCTAAAATGTATGGGGTGTGGGGGGGGGGGTTAGAGTTTGTTGTAACAAAATAGTTAATAGTTACTTAGGAGGGAAGGATTATAAATAGAAAGTAGTTGATGTAGTTGGGGTAGCCTTTCAGAAAGTAAGAATTGGAGGGAAAGCTAACTAATTGAAGAATCAGTTAGATTTTGTGATTTACTTCTCAAAATGTTAACTTCAGTATTGATTTTCAATCTTGCAATAAAGAAATAGTTCAAGATCATAATTGATCTTAAGTCTATTCTTCTTCACTTATCTTTATTCTTTATAACCCCACAAAACTAGTTCCTAACACAAAGTCAGTTCTATCAAGCCCAACCTCTAATGATACCGCAAGATACATAGGACGGGAATTAGGTGGTTCAAGTTCAACATTATCTTCCTGAATAAAATCCATCTTGGTCAACCCAAAAGTTAAACTCAGCAACAATTATAAATATCTAGCAATTATTTATAATATTTATCTTCTTTAAATGTATATCTACCACTATATATTATAAAAGTATATCATATGTTTGGTACAATAAGTTCAATCCCTATCTTTTCCTAGTAAAAATATATAATCTATTATTATTTTTATTATAAATATCTTGCAATTATTTGTTAGTTATTTACGAAAATGATATTATGAACTTATTTTTAAAGTCCTTCTTATCTAAGTTGATATCCTTTTTATCCTGAATTACATAATACTTATCTTATTATTTATTGATAATATCATATATAATTTCACGAAATGGTTTCAGTTTTATTATTTATATAATTGTATTTATTTTCCAATGGTAGTTTATCCTAGCAATCCTTAGCTATAGCTATATATTGATGATCTTACCTACCGTCGACGTTGACAAGGTTGTGGCAGAATTGAATGCTAAGGCCGACAAAAGCCCAAGTGATGAGAACGAATTTTCCGTCGAGTTTGTGCCATGGTTCAAGGGGTTTGAAATTTGTGCAGTCATTGGTTCAGTTATTGGATTCAATTGTTCAAGGAAATTATGGTTTTTTTTATATAAAGGATAATAAATTGGAAGGAAAATAAACAAAGAAATGATTACATGTTAGTATTAAAGTGATACCAAGGATGAATTAGGAAGGAAATGGATAGAGGGGTCATGTGATGAGGAACAACATCATATTTTAGATTAATTAAATTAAATTTCATATCCTTATTTCTATGTCCGATTAATAAAAAACAAATTGGGTACCTGATGATATTTTATTAATATCATACCAATTATTAAATCAGAATATCTATATAGTAGTATAATGATTTAACTGTCAATTCACTAATTAAATCTCATTTCAATAAACAATCACAATTATATAAGGATCAATTGTCTTAAACCATATCTAAAATTTTGTCCCATACTAATAATAATGATTGAAGATTACTATTGAAACAAGTTCTTCAATTATGATTGAGAAGTTGGCTTCTGTAGTATCTTATTCTACACATATCAATTTGTTTTATATTTGTAGTTACATGATTAAATGTAGTTCAATATAATGTAACTAAGCCATCATTTTCCTTGTTTCTTTGTTTTGTGGATAATTAGGAACATGAATTAGTTGTCTCAAACCACGTTTCAAATTTTGTCTCATACCAATAACAATAATGTCAAAAAAATAATGAATAATTAATTTTTTTAATTAACATAATATGTTTCCATTCGTGGACAACAATTCCTTATTTGGTCTTTAGAGCCAAATACATCAGAATGAAATTAGTTATTCCCAATTTGTTAACAAATTTTTAATGTAGTTCAACAGTGATTGGTCACACAATTGGTTAACCAGTGGTACTAATTAATTATTCCCCCCATCACATAATATGGTGGCAACATCTCAACAATGGTGCCTATCACATTTGGGAAAAAATCTCTCCAATAATGGAAACATAAATTATTGATTTTTCCTTTATATTTAAGAGTAAAAATGTTATCACATTACATTTAAAGGATAAAACTGTCACATATCATAGAATTTTCCCCGTTTGGTTTTTATGCAATTCCCTTTCCAGTAATAGAAAGTATAGAAAAACAGTGTTTCTTATCATCTCAAGAGTGTTACAGCAGAGATATATATACTATAATGAATACCAGAAAATAAACTAAGATGTCCTAAATACACGGCACTAAGTATAATAGTATACGTAAGACTAGGGAATAAAATAACAAGCTTTAAAACAGTCATGAACAGACAGGTTGATTATTAACCCCGACAAGCTCAAGTACAGGATGAACTTGAAGGTTGGAACACAGTTGTGTTATACGATCCTTCGATAATGGTTTCGTGAAAATGTCAGCAAGTTGATCCGCTGCAGAAACATAACTGATTGGAAGCGAATTTGATTCAACTTGTTCTCTAACAAAATGAAAATCCAAGGCAATGTGCTTTGATCGTGTATGAATAACGATATTTTTGGACATGAAAATTGCACCTACATTGTCACACAGCAGCAAAGGAGGATGAGAAATCGGTGCTTGGAGGTCGGTTATGAGCTGTTTAAGCCATAATAGCTCAGCAGTAGTGTATGCAAGGGATCGATATTCTGATTCAGTGCTTGAACGAGCAACAACCTTTTGCTTTCTTGAAGTCTAACTGATGAGATGAGAACCATGGAATATAGCATATCCGTATTGGGACCTGCTATCATCAGTATACGACATCCAACTAGCATCACATTAGGCTAAAAGAGATGATGTTGTTGTTGGAGTAAAGTGAAGGCAATAATG
>NC_032027.1:7476680-7477265 GCF_001865875.1 Lupinus angustifolius
ACATTTATATCTCATGCAGGAGTGACCAGTGTAATGTATGTACAAAATTAGGGGTGGTTTATATAAGGATAAAAATGTGGGATGATTTGTATAATTTTACAAAAATTATGGGGTGTGAGTGTAATTTACTCTATTTAAATTATCAAATCCATCAAAATCTAAACTTAATGGATGAAATTCAATTCGTTCGGTTGATCCATTAATCCATTTTAATAGATTGAATGGATGAATATCCATAGTCCTTCAGTACCTGTTCGTATGGTACTTCAACATTGGATTAGTCACTCAGATGGGAAGCTTAGTTTCTTGGGGTTTGTCAAACTTCTGCCTAGGGTTTCTTCTCACACATTCAGAAGGTGACACACTTGGTTCTTATTAATTTTTCTTTGCTCTTATTGACCTTAAATATTATGATGGGGATTTGAATGCATCAGGTAAACACTTACCAAGTAAGACTTCAGAAAGCTAAACACTGTAGCTATATCCAACATCTCCATACACATTAATTCAAATATTCATTTATTGATAGGCAATATGAATATGTGGTTCACGTATGCGATGTATCACTTTTTATATTAATTTGAG
>NC_032027.1:7477365-7477706 GCF_001865875.1 Lupinus angustifolius
AGGAGGAGGATGAGGATGAGGAGGAGGAGGAGGAGGAGGAGGATATGATGAGGATGAGCTCATCCTCATCCTCTTGTTCATCCTCCTCCTCATCCTATCCTCATCGCCCTCCTCCTCCTCCTCCTCATCCTCCTCCTCCTCATCCTATCTGTATCCTCATCCTCCTCCTCATCCTATCCTCATCCTTGTCCTCATCCTCATCCTCATCCTCATGTTCATCCTCATCCTCAGCCTATCCTCCTCCTTATCAGGATTAGGATAGAATCAGGATGAGGATAGGATGAGGACGAGGATTGGATGAGGATTAGGATGAGGATGAGGATTAGGATTAGGATTAGGAT
>NC_032027.1:7477806-7478230 GCF_001865875.1 Lupinus angustifolius
AGGATGAGGATGAGGATGAGGAGGAGGAGGAGGATGAGGATGAGGATGAGGATAGGATGAGTATGAGGATAGGATGAGGATAAGGATGAGGATGAGGATAGGATGAGGATGAAGATGAGGAGGAGGATAGGATGAGGATGAGGATGAGGATGAGGAAGCGGATGAGTAAGCGGATGAGGAAGAGGATGAGGATTAGGATAGGATGAGGATCGTAATGGGGATGGGGATGAGGATGAGGACCGAATTAGGAGGAGGATGAGGATGAGTATAGGATGAGGATAGGATGAGGGTGAGGATGAGGACAAAGATAGGATGAGGATGAGGATGAGGACGAGGCTAGAATGAGGAAGATGATAGGATGAGGATGAGGATGAGGATAGGATGAAGGTGAGGATGAGGATGAGGATGAGGATGAGGATGAGGA
>NC_032027.1:7478330-7479657 GCF_001865875.1 Lupinus angustifolius
TGAGGATGAGGATGAGAAGGAGGAGGAGGATGAGGATGAGGATAGGATGAGGAGGGTAGGATGAGGATGAGGATAGGATGAGGAGGAGGAGTATGAGGAGGACGAGGATGAGGATAGGATGAGGATAAGGATAGGATGAGGATGAGGATGAGGATGAGGATGAGGATAAGATGAGGATGAGGAGGAGGATAGGATGAGGAGGAGGATAGGAAGCATCCTCATCCTCATCAAATCGGAAGAGGATGAGGACGACGATCAGATGGGGATGACGACAAGGATAGGACGAGGATGAGGATACGATGAGAAGGAGGACGATAAGGATGAGGATGAGGATGAGGATGAGGATAGGACGAGGATGAGAGGAGGATAGTATGAGGATGAGGATGAGGATGAGGAAGAGCATGAGGATGAGGATGAGGACGAGGATAGGATGAGGACGAAGGGGAGGATAGGATGAAGATGAGGATGAGGATGAGGACAGGATGAGGGTGAGGGTGAGAATGAGGACGAGGAAGAGGATGAGGAAGAGGATGAGGAAGAGGATTAGGAGGAGGATAGGATGAGGAGGAGTATAGGATGAGGATGAGGATGAGGAAGAGCATGAGGATGAGGATAGGATGAGGATGAGGACGAGGATAGGATGAGGAAGATGATGAGGGTGAGGATGACGATGTGAATGAGGACGAGGATAGGATTAGGATGAGGATATGGATAGGATGAGGAAGATGATAGGATGAGGAAGAGGATGAGGATGAGGATAGGATGAGGATGAGGGGGATGCTAGGATGAAGATGACGATGAGGATGAGGATATGATGAGGAAGACGATGGGCATGAAGATGAGGGTAGGATGAGGACGAGGATATGATGAGGAAGAGGATGAGGATGTGGATAGGATGAGGATGAGGAGGGGGGTAGGCTGAGGATGAGGATAGGATGAGGATGAGGAGGTGGAGGAGGAGGAGAATGAGGATTTGATGAGGACGAGGGGGAGGATAGGATGAGGATGTGGACAAGATGAGGGTGAGGGTGAGGATGAGGACGAGGAAGAGGATGAGGAAGAGGATGAGGATAGGATGAGGATATGATGAGGATGACAATGAGTGTGAGGATAGGATGAGGATGAGGATGAGGAAATGATGAGGATAAGGAGGAGGATGGGGATGAGGAAGATGATGTAGATGAGGATGAGGATATGTTGAGGATGAGGATAAGGATAGGATGATAGGATGAGGACGAGGAGGAGGATGAGGTCGAGGAGGAGGATGAGGACGAGGAGGAGGATGAGGATGAGGATGAGGAGGAGGATGAGGATGAGGAGGAGGATG
>NC_032027.1:7485976-7488476 GCF_001865875.1 Lupinus angustifolius
GTTGTTGAATGAGCTTCCGTACTATGCTACCTACCAAGAATACTTCTCTAAATAATTGAGGGGGAGAAGATAAAGGGAAGAACAATGAAAGGGGGAGCAACGCACTTTGAATGTCAAATAAACCATTCAAACATCATATCATCAAACTTTTCATCTAGTATCACCTAACAAGTGGTAATCTTGACCTATCTCCAAAAGGTAAGCAAGGTAAATATATTGAACCTTGTTAATTATGTCAAATAGAATGTGTTTTTTGCATGAATCTTGAACATGTCTTAATTATGCATTATATTTGAATGATTGAAACATGCTTTAAAATGAAAATTGCCTAACAAAATGCTAACAAGTGCTAACAAGTGCTAAAGTACTAACAAGTGGTATCAGAGCACTTGTTAGTACTTTTATGATAACGACGTTGATTCGCACAATTGGTCATCGCGCTTGGTTGAAAAGCCAGTGGCGCGAAGCTACCGTGCGTTGGATTATGACTGAACGCCTCTAAGTCAGAATCCGGGCTAGAAGCGATGCGTGTGCCCGTCGCCCGTTTGCCGACCAGCAGTAGGGGGCCTCGGCCCCCCAGAGGCACGTGCCGTTGGTGACCCCCGCGGGGTGGACGAGCCTCGCGGGACGCCTTGAAGCGCTATTCCCCACTGGGCGGCGGGTAGAATCCTTTGCAGACGACTTAAATACGCGACGGGGTATTGTAAGTGGCAGAGTGGCCTTGCTGCCACGATCCACTGAGATTCAGCCCTTGTCGCTTCGATTCGTCCCTCCCATCTCAAACCTTCTTCCGAGCTAGGTCGTACACCCTACGGGGGTTACGAACCCGCACCTCGTACGGGCGAGTAGGTGCAAAGTCCGCGTTCCGCAAGCACACGGTAGAGACAAAGTCACTTACAATGTGGAGTGCGGCATCGCCTCTGGCCATGCCCCATGGTGCCTTGTGTGTGGTTCATGGTGTCCGGTGGTTGGGGTGCTTTGTGCATGGTGTGGTTCCTCGTGCGTGATCCCGAGTGCAAGGTGAAAGAGAGGCCATGACACATGTGTCCGAGTGCTACTAGGTGAAATTGAGGCCATTACACACTTTCCGAGTGCTAGGTGAAAGTGACCCGTTCCGTGGCACACGTCCCGAGTGCTAGGTGAAAGTGACCCATTCCGTGGCACAAGTTCCGAGTGCTAGGTGAAGGTGACCCATGCCATGGCACATGGTCCGAGTGCTCGGTGAAAGTGACCCATGCCATGACCCGTGCCTCGCGTGGGATTCTTGCTCATCTCGCATTCCCTATTCCGGTGAAAGCATCGTAAGACGCCGGCCCCTTCATGAAATGCCTCCATATTTGGAGGGGAACCCGGAATTGTTTTGCCATGGTTGCCTGCAAAGTCTCAAGTCGGAATTCAACTCCTAGGCGATGTTGCCCGTCATGGCACCACGGCGTGTGCCGCACTTTGGTGGAAAATCGTTTGAGGTAGATGCCTCGATGTTACGTGGGCGTAACTTTGGGAAATGTTTAGGAATGATATTCCAAGCATTCCTGCAAAAGAACAGCTCAAAAAACATGGTACATACTCATTTTCTAATTTTCGGGAATTATGTAATGCTCGCTGCTTAGAAAAATTACGAAAAATTATCGGCTTGGATAAAAATCATGAAACTTCGTGGACCACCAGCTCCCATTTTTATAAGCACGTGTGAAAAAATCAGGGCAAAATTCGACCTCTAGCCTAAATAAACCCAGTATGTCTCCCAAGAGAAAAGGATGTCTAGTGGTGCAGAGTGGGTTTTTGCATATTAGCCTACTATAGGGGGGAAGTTGCCTGCCCGCCCATGCACCTTGGTGGGTCAGGATGGCATGCCATGGGGCTCCCCCCAGTGCCATAGCAAGCTGTCCCAGGCATGCTGGTGCGTTTTTCCATGGCGTTGTG
Organism: Lupinus angustifolius; assembly: GCF_001865875.1. Taxonomy (NCBI): domain Eukaryota; kingdom Viridiplantae; phylum Streptophyta; class Magnoliopsida; order Fabales; family Fabaceae; genus Lupinus; species Lupinus angustifolius. The sequence continues at coordinate 7,487,900 of NC_032027.1, forward strand.
GGCAATTCGACCGCGTCGTCTTCCATGCCGAATCCCGGTCACGCGCGGCCAGGTGTCCCCAGCAAGCTGTCCCAGGCATGCTGGTGCGTTTTTCCATGGCGTTGTGGGCAATTCGACCGAGCCGTCTTCCATGCCGAATCCCGGTCGCACGCGGCCGGGTGCAGGCTGGTGCTTTGGCTTGGTGTCGTCCGGGCACGTAGGACTTGTCGGGGATGCATCAAGGGCTTCGACAGTTCCTCGCGGACCAACTCGGATTTCTTGATGCGTGAGTCCCTCTTGTCGAGGTGCCGGCTTCGTCACACGGTGCCGAGTTGGGTAGTTGCGGGCATCGGTCGGACGTGCCGAGGCTTCAAGTGTTGCGGGGCCTCCATCCTTTTGAGGTCTAGTTCGTACACCCAACGAGGGTTAGCAACTCGTGTGTGCGGTTGGTCGAATTGGTGCAACGAAAATCCACGATGGACACATAGTCCCTTATTCGGTGAGTGCATCACAAGACGCCGACCCCTTCATGAAATGCCTCCATATTTGGAGGGGAACCCGGAATTGTTTTGCCATGGTTGCCTGCAAAGTCTCAAGT
>NC_032027.1:7512865-7515365 GCF_001865875.1 Lupinus angustifolius
GCCTTCAGGGGCGCTGGAATTTCTTGATGCGTCCGTCTCACTTGTCGAGGTTCCGGTTTGGTGACTCGATGACGGGTTGGGTAGTGGCGGGCGTTCCGAGGCTTCTAGTGTGACCTTTCCTACACAGAAGGATGTGGTGCTTGGTGAAGCCTTCAGGGGCATAGCCGCAGCACGAAGGGGCGCAAGTCCAATCTTCCGGAAGTGTGTCGTGGGCTGGTTTGCGCGGTTGAAGTGGAGGTGCGGTCGTCTGTGACGCTAGCAAAAATGTGACTCGGTAGGCTTGTCCCTCGGAAATGTGTTGGCTGTTGAGGTGCTGGATTGGTCCCACGGTGCGGATTTGGTAGTTGCGGCATGGCTCGGGCGTTCCGAGGCTTCTAGTGTGACCTTTCCTGCACAGAAGGATGTGGTGCTTGGTGAAGCCTTCAGGGGCATAGCCGCAGCACGAAGGGGCGCAAGTCCAATCATCCGGAAGTGTGTCATGGGCTGGTTTGCGCGGTTGAAGTCAAGGTGCGGTCGTCTGTGACGCTAGCTACAATGTGACTCGGTAGGATTGTCCCTCGGAAATGTGTTGGTTGTTTAGGTGCTGGATTGGTACCACGGTGCGGAGTTGGTAGTTGCGGCATCCCACGGGCTTTCCGAGGCTTGTAGTGTGACCATTCATGCATGGAAGGATGTGGTGCTTGGTGAAGCCCTTAGGGGCACAAGCCCAATCATCCGGAAGTGAGTCGTGGGGTGGTTTGCGCGGTTGAAGTCAAGGTGCGGTCCTCTGTGACACTAGCAACAATGTGACTCGGTAGGCTTGTCCCTCGGAAATGTGTTGGTTGTTTAGGTGCTGGATTGGTACCACGGTGCGGAGTTGGTACTTGCGGCATCCCACGGGCGTTCCGAGGCTTCTAGTGTGACCATTCCTGCACGGAAGGATGTGGTGCTTGGTGAAGCCCTTAGGGGCACAAGCCTAATCATCCGGAAGTGTGTCGTGGGGGGGTTTGCGCGGTTGAAGTCAAGGTGCGGTCCTCTGTGACTCTAGCAACAATGTGACTCGGTAGGCTTGTCCCTCGGTGCGGAGTTGGTACTTGCGGCATCCCACGGGCGTTCCGAGGCTTCTAGTGTGACCGTCCCTGCACGGAAGGATGTGGTGGTTGGTGAAGCCCTTAGGGGCACAAGCCCAATCATGCGGAAATGTGTCGTGGGCTGGTTTGCGCGGTTGAAGTGGAGGTGCGGTCGTCTGTAACGCTAGCAAAAATGTGACTCGGTAGGCTTGTCCCTCGGAAATGTGTTGGCTGTTGAGGTGCTGGATTGGTCCCACGGTGCAGATTTGGTAGTTGCAGCATGGCTCGGGCGTTCCGAGGCTTCTAGTGTGACCTTTCCTGCACGAAAGGATGTGGTGCTTGGTGAAGCCTTCAAGGGCATAGCCGCATCACGAAGGGGCGCAAGTCCAATCATCCGGAAGTGTGTCGTGGGCAGGTTTGCACGGTTGAAGTCAAGGTGCGGTCGTCTGTGACGCTAGCTACAATGTGACTCGGTAGGCTTGTCCCTCGGAAATGTGTTGACTGTTTAGGTGCTGGATTGGTCCCATGGTGCGGAGTTGGTAGTTGCGGCATCCCACGAGCTTTCCGAGGCTTCTAGTGTGACCATTCCTGCACGTAAGGATGAGGTGCTTGGTGAAGCCCTTAGGGGCACAAGCCCAATCATCCCGGAAGTGTGTCGTGGGGTGGTTTGTGCGGTTGAAGTCAAGGTGCGGTCCTCTGTGATGCTAGCAACAATGTGACTCGATAGGCTTGTCCCTCGGAAATGTGTTGGCTGTTGAGGTGCTCGATTGGTCCCACGGTGCGGAGTTGGTACTTGCGGCATCCCACGGGCGTTCCGAGGCTTCAAGTGTGACCTTTCCTGCACGGAAGGATATGGTGCTTGGGAAAGCCCTTAGGGGTACAAGCCCAATCATCCGGAAGTGTGTCGTGGGGTGGTTTGCGCGGTTGAAGTCAAGGTGCGGTCCTCTGTGACTCTAGCAACAATGTGACTGGGTAGGGTTGTCCCTCGGTGCGGAGTTGGTACTTGCGGCATCCCACGGTCGTTCCGAGGCTTCTAGTGTGACCGTCCCTGCATGGAAGGATGTGGTGCTTGGTGAAGCCCTTAGGGGCACAAGCCCAATCATCTGGAAGTGTGTCGTGGGGTGGTTTGCGCGGTTGAAGTCAAGGTGCGGTCCTCTATGACTCTAGCAACAATGTGACTCGGTAGGGTTGTCCCTCGGTGCGGAGTTGGTACTTGCGGCATCCCACGGGCGTTCCGAGGCTTCTAGTGTGGCCGTCCCTGCACGGAAGGATGTGGTGCTTGGTGAAGCCCTTAGGGGCACAAGCCCAATCATCCGGAAGTGTGTCGTGGGGTGGTTTGCGCGGTTAAAGTCAAGGTGCGATCCTCTGTGACGCTAGCAACAATGTGACTCGGTAGGCTTGTCCCTCGGAAATGTGTTGTGGGCTGGTTTTCATGGTTGAAGTCAAGGTGC
>NC_032027.1:7521777-7522108 GCF_001865875.1 Lupinus angustifolius
TCATCCTCATTCTCGTCCTCATCCTATCCTCATCCTCATCCTAACCTCATTCTCATCCTCATCCTATCCTCTTTCTCAGCCTCATACTCATCCCGATCTTATCCTCATCCTCATCCACATCCTCATCCTCATTGTCGTCCTCCTCCTCCTATCCTCATCCTCATCCTAACCTCATTATTATCCTCACCCTATCCTCTTTCTCAGCCTCATACTCATCCCGATCTTATCCTCATCCTCATCCACATCCTCATCCTCATTGTCGTCCTCCTCCTCCTATCCTCATCCTCGTTCTGATGCTCTTGGTCATCCTCATCCTCATCCTCTCCTCATC
>NC_032027.1:7524708-7527208 GCF_001865875.1 Lupinus angustifolius
CCACGCACCTTGGTGGGTCAGGATGGCATGCCATGGGGCTCCCCCCCCAGGGCCCCAACAAGCTGTCCCAGGCATGCTGGTGCGTTTTTCAATTGCGTTGTGGGCAATTCGACCGAGTCCTCTTCCATGCCGAATCCCGGTCGCACATAGCCAGGTGCAGGCTGGTGCTTTCGCTTGGTGTTGTCCGGGCACGTAGGACTTGTCGGGGATGCATCAACCAATTCGACAGTTCCTCGCGGACCAACTCGGATTTCTTGATGCGTGAGTCCCTCTTGTCGAGGTGCCGGCTTCGTCACACGGTGCCGAGTTGGGTAGTTGCGGGCATCGGTCGGACGTGCCGAGGCTTCAAGTGTTGCGGGGCCTCCATCCTTTTGAGGTCTAGTTCGTACACCCAACGAGGGTTAGCAACTCGTGTGTGCGGTTGGTCGAATTGGTGCAACGAAAATCCACGATGGACACATAGTCCCTTATTCGGTGAGTGCATCACAAGACGCCGACCCCTTCATGAAATGCCTCCATATTTGGAGGGGTTGGCTGTTGAGGCGCTGGATTGGTCCCACGGTGCGGAGTCGGTAGTAGCGGCATCCCACGGACGTTCCGAGGCTTCTAGTTCGACCGGTCCTGCACGGAAGGATGTGGTGCTTGGTGAAGCCTTCAGGGGCATAGCCGCAGCACGAAGGGGCGCAAGTCCAATCATCCGGAAGTGTGTCGTGGGCTCGTTCGCGCGCTTGAAGTCGAGGTGCGGTCGTCTGTGACGCTAGCAACAAGGTGACTCGGTAGGCTTGTCCCTCGGAAATGCGTTGGCTGTTGAGGCGCTGGATTGGTCCCACGGTGCGGAGTCGGTAGTAGCGGCATCCCACGGACGTTCCGAGGCTTCTAGTTCGACCGGTCCTGCACGGAAGGATGTGGTGCTTGGTGAAGCCTTCAGGGGCATAGCCGCAGCACGAAGGGGCGCAAGTCCAATCATCCGGAAGTGTGTCGTGGGCTCGTGTGCGCGCTTGAAGTCGAGGTGCGTCCCTCTGTGACGCTAGCAACAATGTCCCTCGGTTAGGCTTGTCCCTCGGAAATGTGTTGGCTGTTGAGGCGCTGGATTGGTCCCACGGTGCGGAGTCGGTAGTAGCGGCATCCCACGGACGTTCCGAGGCTTCTAGTTCGACCGGTCCTGCACGGAAGGATGTGGTGCTTGGTGAAGCCTTCAGGGGCATAGCCGCAGCACGAAGGGGCGCAAGTCCAATCATCCGGAAGTGTGTCGTGGGCTCGTGTGCGCGCTTGAAGTCGAGGTGCGTCCCTCTGTGACGCTAGCAACAATGTCCCTCGGTTAGGCTTGTCCCTCGGAAATGTGTTGGCTGTTGAGGCGCTGGATTGGTCCCACGGTGCGGAGTCGGTAGTAGCGGCATCCCACGGACGTTCCGAGGCTTCTAGTTCGACCGGTCCTGCACGGAAGGATGTGGTGCTTGGTGAAGCCTTCAGGGGCATAGCCGCAGCACGAAGGGGCGCAAGTCCAATCATCCGGAAGTGTGTCGTGGGCTCGTGTGCGCGCTTGAAGTCGAGGTGCGTCCCTCTGTGACGCTAGCAACAATGTCCCTCGGTTAGGCTTGTCCCTCGGAAATGTGTTGGCTGTTGAGGCGCTGGATTGGTCCCACGGTGCGGAGTCGGTAGTAGCGGCATCCCACGGACGTTCCGAGGCTTCTAGTTCGACCGGTCCTGCACGGAAGGATGTGGTGCTTGGTGAAGCCTTCAGGGGCATAGCCGCAGCACGAAGGGGCGCAAGTCCAATCATCCGGAAGTGTGTCGTGGGCTCGTTCGCGCGCTTGAAGTCGAGGTGCGGTCGTCTGTGACGCTAGCAACAAGGTGACTCGGTAGGCTTGTCCCTCGGAAATGCGTTGGCTGTTGAGGCGCTGGATTGGTCCCACGGTGCGGAGTCGGTAGTAGCGGCATCCCACGGACGTTCCGAGGCTTCTAGTTCGACCGGTCCTGCACGGAAGGATGTGGTGCTTGGTGAAGTCCTTAGGGGCGCAAGCCCAATCATCCGGAAGTGTGTCGTAGGCTGGTTTGGGCTCGTGTGCGCGCTTGAAGTCGAGGTGCGTCCCTCTGTGACGCTAGCAACAATGTCCCTCGGTTAGGCTTGTCCCTCGGAAATGTGTTGGCTGTTGAGGCGCTGGATTGGTCCCACGGTGCGGAGTCGGTAGTAGCGGCATCCCACGGACGTTCCGAGGCTTCTACTGTGACAGGTCCTGCACGGAAGGATGTGGTGCTTGGTGAAGTCCTTAGGGGCTCAAGCGCAATCATCCGGAAGTGTGTTGTGGGCTGGTTTTCATGGTCGAAGTCAAGGTGCGGTGGTGTGGGACGCACGCAACAATGCGATCAGTCGGTGTAGGCTTGTCCCACGGAAATATGTGCGCACCTCGGGAAATATGTTGCCTATGAGACCCTTTTTGCCATAGAATGACGTGGTGTTAGGTGATGCCCAGGGGGCTGAGCCTGTTCGTCGGAAGTGCGT
>NC_032027.1:7544708-7568299 GCF_001865875.1 Lupinus angustifolius
ATTTAGTTGAAATATGTACCTGGAGCCATGTAGCCATAGGTACCTGCCACTGAAGTCCAATTTGAAGTGTTGGAACTTAGCTCTTTTGCTATGCCAAAGTCTGCAAGATGGGGTTCAAAGTTTGAGTCTAGTAATATGTTATTCAATGTTATATCTCTGTGCACAATTGGTGGGGAACAATCACTGTGTAGGTAAGAAATTGCATGTGCTATTCCATGCACAATTTCCACCCTTGTATCCCAACTCAGCTCCAAGCTTTCTTCTTCATAAAGAACTTTTGTCAAGCTTCCTCTCTCAGCAAATTCATAAATCAAGAACATTTGTTTCTTCCATAAACAGAAACCATAAAGCTTTATTATATTACGATGCCTCACTCCTGTAAGTGTTTTTATCTCATTCTCAAAACTCTGCAGTTCCAATTTTGGTATCTCACTAGAGTCTATTACATTGAGCCTTTTAACTGCAAAAATTTCACCTGTTGGTAACTCTGCTTGGTAAACACTTCCAAATCCTCCTTTACCAATGCAATACATTTCGTTGAAGTCTTTGGTGGCCTCTAGAATCTCAGAAAATGTGAATCTTGCATCTCTTCCTAGTACTGTGTGATGAAATAGTTTATACTCTTCAGTGCTTTTGGATTCTTCATCATGTTCTTTGGATTTTTGATGGAATTTTAAGATTCCAAAAATGATCATGACAATAAATAACACACTGCAAAATGGTGTAATGGTAACAAGAACAATTTTTTTAACTCCAAACGAACCTGATTTATGTTGTGATGAGCAATGGATTAACCCTTTTGCCTCACCACACAGACCTGAGTTTCCAACATAAGCTTCAGCTGTTGTTGTTTGGAAAATACCATCAGTTGGTACTGGACCAGTCAAGTTGTTGAAAGAAAAATCCACAGATTGAAGGCTGAGCATATGTGAAATGGATAGTGGGATTTTCCCTGATAGATGGTTGTGTGAGACATTGAGAATCATTAGCATTACAAGCTTTTCAAGGTTTTGAGGAATTGCACCAGAAAAAGAGTTGCTACTTAGGTCCAAGTAGTATTGTAGTGAGGCCAAATTACCAAGTTCAGTAGGTATCTCCTCATAGAGCTTGTTATGGCTTAAATTCAGGCTTTGTAAGCCTTTACAATTACTAAGCTCTACAGGTACACTTCCACTGATGTTGTTATATGATAAATCAAGAAAACGAAGTTGAGCCAATCTTCCAATACTCTTTGGAATTTCTCCTGTAAAATGATTATTACCCAAGTTTAACTCATAGAGTTGGCTTATATCTCCCAATTCATTTGGGATATTGCCAGTTAATTCATTGGAGTGTAGGCTTAGAATTTGTAACCTACTCAATTTGCTCAACTGAGGTGGAATTTCTCCAGAAAGTTTGTTTCTACTCAAATCCATCTTGGTTAAGTTGGCACATTCAACCCACTTAGGAGAGAGCTCACCAAAAAAGTGATTTCCACCAAGTGAGATAAAAGAAAGATTTGGATGAACCCCGAATGCTTCTGTGATGTTTCCAGTAAATTGGTTTTCTTCTAGCCGAACTCTTGTTAGTGCTGAACAATTTCTTAAGCACTTTGGCAATGGCCCGAAAAAGTTGTTGTTATAAGCAGTCAACTTACGAAGCTTGAAACTTGTGCACAAATCTGGTGGTAGTTCTCCTGAGAAGTTATTCTCTGAAAGTTCAACATCAATCAAAAAAGGACTAAACTTTCCAAAGTCTTTAGGAAAGTTGCCTGAGAAGTTATTTGAGAGAACCGAAAAATATCTTAAAGCAATTAGTTGAGCAATTGTCTCAGGTAATTCTCCATCTAGAGTATTATTGCTAAAATCAAATTGTTGCAATGAGGTTAAGTTTCCAATCTCCACAGGAATGGGTCCAGATAATTGATTTTGAAAAAGGTATAGCACTGTTAGGTTCTTCAGGTTTCCAATCTCAACAGGAACATGACCAGAAAATTTGTTTTGTGAAAGGTCTAACTTAGTTATTTCTTTCAGGCTCTCAATCTCTACAGGAATAGGACCAGAGAACAAATTATGGAACAAATAGAGTGTTTTGATTTTTTTGAGATTGGTATACATGGATTTTGGTATTGTGCCATTGAAATAATTCCAAGAGAGGTCAAGGTATGTCAAGTTCTGACATTCTACTATGAAACTTGGAATCTCAAAAGTGAATAAATTGTAATTCAAACCAAGGTGAGTTAAGGAAGGCATGCATGAATACTGGTTCCAATTAGGGGGAGATATGAAATAGTTTGATGCAAAGTCTAGGTACCATACCTTAGGGAGATTTATAAGCTGATAAGGAATGATACCATTAAGATTATTTATGTAAAAGCTAAGATATTGAAGTTCCTTTAGTTGGCCTAACTCAGAAGGTAGTGTATCTCCAAAGTAATTGTCTCCCAAATCCAGGAAAGTGAGCTTAGAAAAGTTGCCTATAGCAGATGGTATTGAACCACTGAAATTGTTGCCTTTGAGGTTGAAGCTTGTGATATTAGGAAGGGAAGAACAATCCAAGTTATAGAGGGTCCCATTGAGATTTGAACTAGATAAGTTTATCTCAGTGACAGTGGTATTAGTGTTGTCACAAGTAATGGCATGCCAGCTACAAAGGTTGTCTATGTTGTTGAGAGACCAAGAGGTTAGAGAAGGTGGAAGAGGAAGAGTTAAACTGTTTTTCCATTTTGCAAGGGCTTTTGCTTCTGTTATTCGTGATGCTGTGATTTTCAATGGAAGAATAAAAGAGATTAGGAAGATATGAAAGAGAAGAGTTTGAGCCTTATGAAGGGTTGTCATTTTTATCTGTTTTTGTGTTCTGAGTTAATGTTTTACTTTGTTATATAATGGAATACAATTGTTTTGTAGTTTAGGATAGTAAATGATTTTTCTGACTTTTGCAATCTGAGTAACCAAAATTCAACATTGGAATTGGTCAATTGGATAGTTGGCGTAGAAGTCATGTATTATAATTTATAAGGCAAAGGTAACCCACATGCAATCTTCCGAGAAATTCATTTCTTTGTATTTATCCATCCTTCTAAGTCAGACGAATAAGACTACATTTCACACATGCAGGCGTATTAATACGTTAGCGGTTATTATACATATGATAACATGTTTTAACTGATTATTTATTAATTAAACTGTGTATCTCTACTGTTTAAGTTATATGTATTATAATAAAAGTTAAGTGTCCAAATATCGTATTTGAATTATTAATTTTGTGGCATTTTAACTTTTTACTTAATCCAATTAGTAGGTTAATTGATCCTAAAAGTATAAAATATATTGAATTGTCAAATATTACCTTTAGAGTATTTGTGCAAGCCAAAATGGGAGGAATTATTGTAAAAAACTAAGTTTTAGACAAAAGCAAGGATTTTGCGATACTATATTCGTCCACTGTTGGATCGAGCTAAATTTTGGATATATTATTCCTAGCACATGGATCTACGATATGAATGGTCAGATCGGAAAAATCTAAAAAATTGGATGTGCTAAGCACCATTCTTGTGCTTGGTGTAAGTTCGAAATTGTTTGGTGAAAACAATTTGTTTCGCCAAGTGTTATGTCTGCGCTAAGTGGAAAAGGGTGGTGTGCTGAGCGTGAGGAGGTGCACCCAACGCAAGGCGGTGCGTTGAAAAGTCGCGTTTGGCTATACAAAGCGATGTGCTCAACGCAAGGTGGTGCGTTGAGCGTGAGAGCCAGATTTCAGACAAAATTTAAGGGGTTTAACTTGAGTTTATAAAGCATATATATATTCGAATATGAATACTTTTTACTCATTGTTTTAGTTTTAAGTGTAGTTTGGCTCATTTGAGTTAGGGGTACAATGTGTAAGTATTATAGTAGTTAACTTATGCTCATTTGTGTGGTTCTACCACCCTATGAATTATGTTTTATCCCTATCATACTTACATTTTATGAACTTGAGTAGCTAAGTTTATTATTTGTTCGGATTGAATATAATACAAGTTTGATGTATATATATTAATTCATTTGATATTATTAGTTCACAAAGTTTTGATTCTTTTAAGTTATATATGTGCTTAATGTTTATTAAGTTTGGTCATCTTATTCTATATTTTACGACTGACATTCTTGGAGAAATCATTCCATCATTCTGACTTTATATAACTCAACAATTGTTATAATTGATAAACATGGATTTAAGGCAAAGTGTCATTGCGTGCACATTGTTGTATTAGTTGCCAGACATAGAGCTAATTCGATAATTTTATAACTCTCAAACTTGTTAGCATAGGCTACTAGACATAAAAACATGTTTAAAGATTCATATATCTTCATCTTGTTAATTTAGTTGCTACACATAAAGCTATTTTGATAAGCTATTAACATAGATCATTATATTGACAATTAATACAATTGAGTTGTTGCATTATACTCAATTTCACATGAATAGACTACCAAAAATAGATGTATGATTTTGTGCTCATAATTCTTCATCTTATGTGTAAAGTTAATAGACATAAAGCTTCATTGCATAAGTTACTAAACTAAGACATTAATTTTTAGTACATTTAAAGTCATTTGTATGGAAGAATCATTGTTAATTGAATTAGTGTATTTGAAAAGTAGTGTGTATTGATAGTAAGTACTAAAATTCAATCCTAATACTATTAATCCAAATAATTTAATCAGTTAATAATCAATTAATCAAACAAAACCATCAAAAGCCTTTTAAAATCAACTTAAAATAACAATTTTTAGTTGAAAGGCTAGTATCAAGTAAACCCTTATGGATTCGACAACCCCTTACTATTTATTTGTTTGCTACATCATTTTATAATTTCTATACCAATTTGTTGGTTAACAATAAGTATAATACCTTCATTAATATACATATTATATTTATACCATATAATTCAATTATTGAAATAATTTAATGACTAATTATGTTACAACAACTGTCAAGTTAAGTTTTGAATCTTCATTGTATCATTTTAAAAAATATTAAAAATTCATGTATAAACCAGTTTTGATCGATAAGATATATTATAACTGATTTTAACTAGTATTTTAAGATTTTGATCTGCTTAATTATATAATCAATATAATTGTTATATCTATATATGGATCGATTTACTAGCTTTCCATGTGAACCTGTCCATCCAATTTGTATAAGTGTGCATGCGATCTAGGATGCTTAAATTCATCGCCCCATCTGTACTAGGGTACCCAATTAATTCTACACCCTATATAAATATATAAGTAAGTGTCCTTCACCAAAATATTAATTCATATCACATTATTCGATATTCATTATTATTAGAATTAGAACAATTGTGTTTAATGGATTTCTCTTATAGCAAGATCCTCTTCATAGTTCCACACCTTTTGCTTATCATCCTCACCATATTTTCTACTTTTCAACCTGAAGTAACTTGCAGGCCATTATTTACATTAAATCATAACCAGTCAAGGGCTCATGAGCTTCACCCTCAGGAGATTGGACGTGACAGCGCGCCAGAGTCATGTCCCGGCGGAAGTGGTATTGTTGGTTGTGGTGATGGTCCCTAGTTACTGGATTTCGTTAAGAACTACAATACAAGTTAAATAATGCTAAGTGTGTGTTTTGGGAAATTGACTTGGTTACTTTTTAATATATTAAATTATCGATTTCTCAATATAAAATGAGTATAATATCTATGCATCATCATTATAAAATTTATATATACTTAATGTGTAATTTATTTGTATTACTTTCATCTAAGAGTTAATGATAATTAGATATGAATGAGATATAGTCACAATGTAAAAACTCTTACATTGTTAGTACATACATGTATTTTTTTATATATAATCTTTTATATGAGAAAAAGATGTATGCACTAACATTGCATGAGTTTTATACATCATCACTATATCATTCACCATTCATATTTAATCATCATTGACTCTTCCAAAAAGTAACACAAATAAATGATATAGTATATAAATATTTATATTGTTAGTGGATAGATGATAAAATATCACCTTATGTTCTTTATATTTGATATGAAATTATAGTGTAGTAATTAATTTCATTGTCGTTTTAAAGTTTCATAAATTTGCATAGAGATTATGTATTCTTTCAATATTTGCGTATATAATATTTGTACACGGATTTTTATCATATATTGGTTCCTTTGTTTGTATTCATATTAAGTATCAATCATCTTTCAGAATATAGATCTTAATTCTCTAAAACAAAGATGTAATAGATCCTTTCCTTTGTGATTTTTTTGTTTTATTTTATAAGGAATGCATTTTTATTTATATAATCTAGTTGAGCATCAAATTTGAGCACTTTTGCTACCTTCTACAAAGAGTTAAAAAGATCCAAAAAGCATTATACACTACAAAATAGATATATGCAAATTACACTTATTAGTGGAACATCCTTCGTGAAAATTAAAATAATCTATAACTTATGTACTATGAAACTAAGGTCTATACTTTTGAAAATTCCATCTCACATATATATAGATATGAGTACAACGGCTATTGAAACCTATTTACACATCAAAATAGCATACTTGCGATTAAACACAGAACAAAATATAATTCTTAGGACTCATACATCAATCGGAGAAGATTCAAAATAAATTATCATCACAAACAAAAAAATAATACCATTACTTAAATAAACAAAAAAAATCTTATATAAGATTACCTCTAGTACAAGGATACTTGTATAAAACAAAAAAAAAAATTTCTTACACCTTTTTTCTTGATGTTGAAAATGCAAGGAATAGAGAAATAAATGGCAAGATGTGGTAAATGATGTAATAATTGGTTAAGAAGTAAGAAATCTAAAACAAATGTATAGAAGGTGATGTGAATTTTTTATTTATAAAAATACCATTACTTAAACCAACGCACCTTAAACAAATTCAAAATTTCTAAAAGATAAGAATTGACATTATTAAAGACCAAATCATTAAGCGCTGCCACAAAGAGCAAATAATTGGATCCAAGCAAAAATCACTGGGATAATATCTTTTATTAATTGACGATAATATTCTTCCATGACCTGAGCTAAGTGATAAAACAAAATCAATAATATTGATATCACATCCTAACCTAAGATTGTAAGGGATTAAACCTATGGATGCATATATTAAATATATGATCATTAATTCATCAATTTCTTTCTTACGTCGGGTTTCATTATTATGTCACTCACACTCAGAAGTACCAAAAACTATCATTATCAAGTCTGAATCCTACATATCTAGACATTCCCCTCAAGGGGAAGCCATTCTATTCCCGAGTATTTGGATTCACCAAAATCGATCTTTATAAAATCTTTTATTGCTATTGATTTAGCTTGTAATAAACAAAACATGATGCATGTCCTCCACATTGGAGGGAAGAATTTTAACACAATAATCTACCAACCATTTGTCATTCCAATATTTCATTCCAATATTTTTTGAGTGGGTGTTAATACCACTTGCTATCAGGATTGATGGATTCACAACACTTGAAATATATATTCATTCATGGGATGAAGTATTCTCGCACAGGCTTAATGAAGAAATTAAATAAGTGAATGTGATATTGACTCGAAACTTTATCCACCTGCTCTTACTTCATCACCATGAATAGGAAATATTTAGGTTAACATTTTGAATATTCATCACTATGATTCACTAAACCAAGACATGTAACCCCTTGCTTTTACTGAACCACCATGTCACTATATATCCATCTCAAACACATTTCTTCTTCTTTTAGTTTCCACCACAACAATGTTGTGTTGCAATATGTTTATGAATAAACTATTATTAATAGACATCGTTAACATTGTTGAAATTAGTTTAATATCCATGACTTTTTGCATTATGGTAGACTAAACTCAAAATATAAGGATCAAAATTATACTTTTATTATAGAATTCGATAGTTTGAGATGAAAGAAATTTTGAAAATGATGGGCAATGACAAAATAATTGGATTAGATAATATACATATTGAGTCTTCAAATGAGTTGGCTCACAAAGTTGTTTAATGAGATTATGTGATCTAATAAGATGTCATATGAGTGGAGGATAATGTTAGAGATTGATGCAGAAAAACAAAAAGTAGAGAGGGAGAAGAAGAGAGTTTATGAGAGAATTATGTGTTCTCATACATTGAATCAAAAGAATACATCATTTCCTTTTATAATAAAGTATTTCAACTACTAACTAGCTATAACAAATTGAACTACTATTTATAGTAAGCTATAACAACTTGACTAGATACACTCTAATACTTGAATTATGCAACTATTTTAATATCCTCCCTTAAGTCAAGTATTGGAGAGATTCTACACATATTTTCTTCCTCAAATTCAGAAATCTTTCTACCTTTTAGTGCTTTGGTGAAACCATCTGCCATTTGCATCTCTGTTTTGAAATACACCACTTCTATCTTCCCTTTGTTCACTAAATACCTTAGGAAATGGAACCTCACCTCTATGTGTTTGCTTTTCCCGTGGCTTACTGGATTTTTAGATAGATTTATAGCTGAAACATTGTCTATCTTCAAGTGAAATGGTTGAGTTACTTCGACCTTTACTTCCTTCAACAATTCCTGCAACCACATAGCTTGGCAAGCAGTATAACAGCCTGATATGCATTCTGCTTCATAGCTTGAGAGTGCAATTAATTCTTGTTTCTTTGTGCACTAGGAAATAGGAGCTTAATTGAGTAAAAATAGGTAACCTGAGGTGCTCTTTCTCTCAACCAAGTCACCACTATAATCGGAATCAACAAATCCCACCAATTCCAAATCTGAATTTAGTTCACCAGTAGGAAATAGAATTCCATAACCTGTTATTCTTTGCACATACCTCAATATCCTTTTCGCAGCTAGCATATGGATTTTCTTTGGTTTGCACATGAATCTACTTATAAGGCCAACCCCAAAGGACAAGTCTGGTCTACTATTGCATAAGAACCTCAATGATCCCACTATTTGTTTGAATAATGTCTCATTGGCAGGATCACCTTCTTCAACAGGGCTAGCTACTGAATTGCAAGACTTCTTTAGAATTTCTTTTGCATACTTTTTCTGGTGCATCAAAATTCCTGTTGAAGTCTAGGTGAATTCCATGCCCATGAAATAGTTTAGCTTACCCAAGTCAGTCATTTCAAATTCAGCTTCCATAATCCTCTTGAATTCTTGAATCCTTTTCCATATTTGATCCAGTTACTAGTAAGTCATCCACATATAGGCAGCTAATTAGTAATTCACCATGTCTTTCTTCCTTGACATACACTCTATGTTCAACCTTGCATTTCTAGAATTTGAGTTTGAACATAAATGAGTCTATTCTTCTATTCCAAGCCCTTGGGGCTTGTTTCAATCCATACAGGGCCTTCTTCAGTTTATAGACCAGGTGCTCTTTGCCTTTTATGATGAATCCTGGTGGTTGTTGAACATAAGGAATGCTGATTTAACATCTAGTTGGAATAGTGGCCAATTCCTTGCACCAGCAATAGCAACAACCAGCCTTACAGTTTCTATTCTAGCAACAGGAGCAAATACCTCTTTGTAGTCTAGACCTTGTCTTTGTAAGAAGCCCTTTGCAATAGGAGCAAATACCTATTTGATGCTTGTCACTTGGCAGTTCAACCAAAGTCCAAGTCTCATTCTTCTCAATTGACTTGATTTCATCAATCATTGCATCTTTCCACTCTTTCTGTTGTAGTGCCTCAGAGTTATTAATTGGTATTGCTTCAGCCATTAATGCCAAGTAAACTAGATCACTTTCATCATTGATTTGATCATCTGTATGAACTTCATACTCACTGAATCTGATAGGTCTTGACCTTAGTCTCTGAGATCTTTGTGTTGAGGTGTTTTCAGCTTGATTAGGTTCACTTGTTTCAATGGATCCATCATTTAGATTTTCTATGTTTGCTCCATCATCAATCATATTAGGAACAATTCTCTTTAGACTTGTTTACATTTGTCTCCAATCCCATCTTTCATTTTCAAGCACCAGAACATCCCTACTAATCAACATATTTTCTCTAATTGGATCATATAGCTTGGATGCACCAATTGCATGATACCCTACTAGAATCATTGCTTGACTTTTGTCTTGGAGCTTGGTTCTCTTCTGGTCTGGCACATGTCTAAAGGCAAGTGATCCAAATATTCTTAGGTGCCCTATTAATGGTTTTCTTCCTGACCATACTTCAAGTGGTACTCTACCTTCAAGCCTTTTTGTTAGGCACCTATTCAAGATGTATACTAAAGTTGATACAGCTTCACCCTATAGTTTTTGTGGTAAATCCTTCTCCTTGATGAGACTTCTAGCCTTGTCCATAATGGTCATATTTCTTCTTTCTGCAAGGCCATTATGTTGAGGGGTGTAAGGTATTGTTATTTCATGGTTGATTCCTTTTCTTTTGCAGTAGGCTTCAAAGTCATTTGAAGTAAACTCCCCTCCTCCATCTGTTCTGAGTACCTTCAATTTCTTTCCACTCTCCTTTTCAATAAGTGCTTTGAAATTCAAGAATGATTCAAATGCATTTCTTTTGGCCTTCAGCATATCTAGCCATATCATTCTACTGAATTCTTCCACAAAGATTATGAAATATCTATTTCCAGCTAGTGAAGGAGTTTCAAAGAGGCCACAAACATCTGAATGCACAACCTCTAGCACTGACTTGGATATCATGTTCAGTTTTGATTTCAATGAATTTTTGGGTTGTTTTCCAACTAGACATACCTCACAAGCCTTTTCAGGTAATGTTGTGATGGAAATTCCATTCACCATATGTTTTGATCCTAGTTGATGTAAGCTATTAAAGTTTAGGTGACCATACCTTGAATGCCACAACCAACTTTCATCACTAGTCTCCATAATGGCCAAGCATTGAACTTCAGCAACCTTAGTGTTTACTTGGTATGTTCTGTTCTTGGTTTGCTTGCTCTTGAGTATGATTTTATCATCTGAATCAAAGAGTTCAAGATGTCCATTCCTTACTAGCACACTGAACCCCTTCTCTACCAATTGACCAATGCTTAGTAGGTTGCATTTCATTTTAGGCACTAATAGCACATTTGAAATCATCAAAAATGAAAAGGCTTAAACAATTGTAAGACAGAAGACTTTCCATAAATAGAATCACCTTTTATGTGATGAAATCATATGGGGTACTGAGGGGAAACAAAAAAAACATACATGTTTAGTTGTCTAACAATCAGAAGAAAATTGATGTACATGAAAAAATGAGTTTTAGTAGGTTGAGTGATAGAATATAAATTTGTTTAGAGAGAAAGATGATTTCAATAGTTGAGCAGTGTTGGAGAAGAAATGATGATTCAGAGATTTTTTAGAAGAAGAAATGATGATTCAGAGATTTTTTGAGAAGAAGAAATGAAGTGGGTAAGGGGAAGGTTAACCCACCGTGCCAAAACCCAACTTTCAATGCCTATCTCTAGAACTTTGGATATTTTTTAGGACATAAATATCCCTTTCAAAATACAATCGTCAGTATTTGGAAATGTTTTGTTTGGTAATGATATCATTCTATTAATAATAATGTAGCAAATTAATTGCACCTAAAGTAAAAATTATTGGTTATTTATCCAAAACAAATAATTTTTGTTTCGGCTATGAAAAAACTGGGACCTGTAACATTTATCTTAACCTGTCTCTAGAATTCATCCAAATAGTTTTATAATTCATAAAATAAAATATAAAAACATTAAGTTGTATCAATTATCAATGGGCTAGTGTTACATCATGCATCTATAATAACTATTAACACATGATGAGATCATCTGATTTAATATATGAAAGTGAAAATTGTGAACGGCTGAATGACTATGCTTGGTTTGGATTATTACAACATTACATGTGAATGAGAATATCATGCTACCTCGTACAATCTTTGACTTTGATGTGAAATTTGAAATAATGTGTGGAATAATTATCTGGCACATTTTCTAAAAGTTGGGAACGTGATTAAAGAGAAATTTCATACAACCACCAATTATTGTAGTAAAACACTAGTCTTAGCCTAATTTATGTGCATACAATATATGGCCGATTGCTACCTAGTTACTTAAAAATAGATTATAAATTTAGTTTAACAGTAAGTATAGCTAGACTTGTAAATTAAAACCTGAATTAAAAGTTACTCAAAAATAGATAATAAATTTAGTTTAACAGTGTAAATAGGTAGACTTGTAAATAAAAACCTGAATCAAACACCTAAGAGGTTTTCATGAAACCTATTTTTTTAAGTAATCTTAACATTTTGATTAATTTTGTGTAATGAGTATGTATTCATGCAAGAATCACTTATATCTTTTTTGTTAAAGTATAAGGAAGCCATGACTCCCAATGCTAAACATTATTGAGTTCATTTCATTACTGTACTCGCAAGTATGAACATGCTTTGTTATTTTCCACCCAAAAAATGTGATGAATTGAATTAATTCATGAATGAGTAGCCTGTCTAGGTTCTTGTATAACAAGTTTGAGCAAGTCTCCTTTGTTTTTTACATTTATTTTATTGTTATCCAGTGTTGATTGTTGAAAATGCAAGAGAGATGAGGTGGCATAATGCAGAAATTAAGGTTCCCAATTTCAGACTTAATTATTTATTCGGTATTGATAATGTGAATGGAGTGTGAGATGCAATTGAACATATTGCTGTTGACTAATAAGGTCCAAGTTGGGAATGATTTTGTTGACATAGTGGTGCACCTTTGGGACTATTATATTTGGTGGTCTAGATAAAATAAATTTATCTTATAATAATGAAAGGAAGATAATAGGAAAGACCAAATAGTTTTATCCTACTTTCTTGTTGATTATTGAGATGAGCCATTAAAGATTATTTTATTGTTTTCTATGTTGTTTAGTCTTTCAGAGGGTGAAGTTTAGATGTACGATAACTAATGCAGAATTTTCCAATGTCACTCAAGAGATATTTGAATACGTCTAGAGAAATATCTCAAAAGGTTTTTTAATGATTAAGTCGGTATGTGAGAGATATAGAGAATATGATAGAACAATATCAAGAGATATGTTATAAATAAGAGAGAGTGATAGAGTAAGTAAGTTCACTTCCTGAAGGGAAATATTCCCTCATAGATATTGTTGATTTGGCCGACAAATGGCTTGTTGGGTCTACTCTAGAGAGGCAAATGTTGTTTTTTCTGTGTCATATGGCTTTGACATGTCTGCACACTGTGGATGATATTTGCACCTGTATTGTAAATCCATCTTGTCATCTGATCAAAAGCACAATATCGTATAGTACTTCTGTTTTGCAGTAGGGGCCTAGGCTGTTCAATTGAGGTTATAGACGTGTGTAGGTGGCATAGTAAAGGAGTGTCAGAAGATGATCTTGAGTTGTCTATCATTTCCGCCTGATTGACGGGACATCTTTTAGGATTTTCCAGTCGCCTGGTTGAGGCCCAGAGGGGCTTAGAGAATACCCATGTTGTCCAGCTTTATATTGATAGTTGTCAATCCAGCCCAATTGTGACATGTCTTTTTGGAATGAGACAAAACATATTTTTTATTGATTATTTAAACTTACTCATGTGTAACAAGCAAGACTCAATAGTATGTGCAAATACACGTGTGGCTAGCATCTAAATCTGCAATGTCCAAGGCAACTAGCATCTTCACCAAATCAAATCAGCAAAATCCAGCCAATGGACATATGCACAAACAAGTTCAACCCAACATAACCCTGGTGCAGACATATAACTCTGACCACAACTCCTCTGCATCATCAGACCAAAGCACAACACCACACCACAATTCCTCTACATCATCAGACCAAGATATGACACCATGCCATACTTCAACCAACACTTCCATACACTCATCATCATACCAAAGCCCAACATGCCCAACATGCCCAACATCTGATCTCAATCATAACAACAACAACATCATTCCTCACAGAAAATAGTTTATAACGCAGCTTGTTACATTGTTTGCTTTACAAGTTATAAATTTTATTGGCACAATTTACACATTTAACATGTGCTCAGTTAGTTATTTTTTTGTTATTCCTTATTTGTTGATTCACTCTTGTATAAATATTAGGTTTAGGGATAGTTTTTAATCAATTCAATTCACTTAATGTTCTAAGAGAGTATTTACTCTCAAACACATTCAAAGCAATAAAAGTGTTCTCGGGGTTATTCATAATCATTTCCCTTTTCCCATGTTCTTCTTCTTGGATTGTTAATACGCCATTGAAGAACCGTTCTTTCTTCTTTCTATGATGGTATCAGAGTTCCTTTAAGAGCTCTATTACATTCAAAAAATGTCTACTATGGATTCAAGGCCTATATTACCTCACCTTGACCCCTCCCAAGATCCATACTACATTCACCCCTCAGAAAACCCTACCACCCCTCTTGTTTCATCATTGATGAATGGAGACAATTACCACTAGTGGACAAGGTCTATGCAGATGAGTCTCATATCAAAACAAAAGTGGGAGTTTGTTGATGGATCCATCA
Source organism: Lupinus angustifolius (assembly GCF_001865875.1). NCBI lineage: Eukaryota > Viridiplantae > Streptophyta > Magnoliopsida > Fabales > Fabaceae > Lupinus > Lupinus angustifolius. The sequence continues at coordinate 7,559,230 of NC_032027.1, forward strand.
AAATGCCAACCAAGGCTGACCATTCATACAAGGCATGGAAAATGGCCAACAATATGGTTATTTCATGGATTATCAGATTAATTACACCATCAATAACATAAAGCATTCTCTGGATAGACAAGACTTATAAGATATGAGAAGATCTCAATGAAAGATTCTCTCAAGGTAACCTATTTAGAATAGCAGATTTACAAGATACCATTGGAAACCTTAAGCAAGGTGATCTTACTTTTTCAAAGTATTTCACTCAACTTAAAATCCTACTGGACGAATTAGATACCTTCAGACCTTAACCAAGATTACAAGTAGTGCACTCTATGACATCAAGAAGCACAAAGAAGATAAAATCATCAGATTCCTCAAGGAGCTCAATGATGCATACATTAGAGTCAAATCCCAAATTATGCTCATGGAGCCTCTCCCCTTCATGCACAAAGTCTTCTCTTTTGCTATCCAACAAGAGACACAAATATATGGACATGAATCTGATTCAAAAGCAATGGCAATTTCCAATAATGGAAGAAGAGGAAGATACTCAAAAAGATCATACACAACAAATAGAAACCCCAACAATACCTTTGGCAGAGGAGCTTCATGTAGATATGGCAGAGGATCTTGGAATAAAACACAAGCTCCACCAAAATATTGTACACACTACAAGAAGAATGGCCACACCTTAGAAGTATGTTACAAGCTATATGGCTATGCTGCTAACTTTCAACTCAACAAAGGAGAGAAGAGACACTCTATTCAAGCCACAAACATGAGATCATGACAAGAATTATGTATCAGACACAGATCAACACAATGACAAAGTTTTTGGTTTAAGTAAACATGAATATCAAGGCCTTGTGGGTATACTGCAACAAAATCAGAACACACAAAGGACTAATGAGTACCATATCAAAGGTGAGCATTCCAACATTCTCTCAACCACATCATTGCCACCAGAAATAAACAATGAAGGTACTCCTAACTTTGATTCACACTTATCTTTTCGGATATTAGATAGTAGTGCCACATACCACATTAATTCCAATTTATCAATCTATGGAAGTGAGGTAATCTCACAAATATCAGACACTATTTTTCTACTTCCTAACCTTATTCTGTATAATGTTCTTTATTTACCTACTTTTTCATATAATCTTTTGTTTATATCAATACTTACCTCTGATTCTACATGTATACTATCTTTTGATTATGATTATTGCATTATCCAGGAGAGGATATCTTTGAGGAAGATTGGTATAGCTAAAGCCTCAAATGGTTTATATTTGCTAAAATCATCAATTACTCATCACCATGTGAATTTTTCTAATACTTGTCAACCTAGCTTCTCTAATTCTAGCTTATGGCATTTTAGACTAGGACATATTTCTCACAATTGTACGGATGTTATTAGAACAAAGTTTCCTTTTATTACTGCAAATAAAAATCAACTTTGTGAGATTTGTCACTTGGCTAAAAAAAAGAAGCTTGTTTTTCCTTTAAGCACTACTCATTCTTTTCACTATTTTGATTTAATACATAATGACATATGGGGACCTTTCCCTATTCCTTCCTTACATGGTCATAAATACTCATGGGTCTATCTCATACAAAGTAAGGCTGAAACCTAATCCATCTTACAAACCTTTATCAATATGATAGAAACTCAGTTTTCCACTAAAACCAAAACAGTAAGGAGTGGTAATGGGCCTGGATTTTCTATGAAAAATTTCTATTCCACAAAGGGAGTCCTTCACCAAACTTCTTGCATATATACCCCTCAATAAAATGGAATTATTGAGAGAAAACACCAACATTTGTTGAATATTGCTAGGGCTATTTTAATCCAGAGTTACTTGCCGAAGATATTCTGGTCATTTGCTATTAAACGTGCAACTCATATCATCAACTTCTTACCTACTCCTATCCTTAAACAATAGACTCCCTATGAAGTCTTGCACAACAAGTTACCCGATCTACAACACTGAAGAACTTTTGGCCCTCTTTGTTATGCAAGCACTCATAAACACTCTAGAATTAAGTTTGACCCCAGAGATGTTAGATGCATTTTCTTAGGATACAAACAAGGTGTCAAAGGATGTATAGTTGTGAACTTACTCACTAAAGCCTTAGAAGTAACAATAAATGTAGTTTTCTATGAAACTATATTCCATTATACAACATTAGCCAATCCTTCTACCCTACTACTAACCATACACCTCTTCCTGATAACCTTCCCTTTGATAAATACTATGATGACTTTTTCCCACCACACAAACCAATCCATGGCCAACAAACTATAGAACATCACTCACCTACCCCTTCCACTAACCGTCAATCATACTCTCCTAATCATAACCTACCACTGTGCTTTATTCCACAACACTAACCTCACATCCAAATCCAAATATCCCTTATATTCTATATATCATATGACAACCTATCTAAATTCCAACTGCATAGAATCATTTCCATTTCAACTGAAATTTAGCCAAAAACATATCAGCAAGCTAACAAAATTCCTCACTAGCAAGAAGCCATAAACAAAGAACTCTAAGCTTTACAAGAGAACAACACTTGGATCATAACTAGCCTACGTCATGATAAGACCCATATTGGATGCAAATGGGTCTTCAAGATCAAATATAAGGCTGATGGGACAATTTAAAGGTATAAGACTAGGCTAGATTCTAATGGTTGCACCTAAACTAAAGGCATAGACTATATTGACACATTTTCACCAGTTGCTAAAATTAGCATTGTTAGACTTCTCCTAGCCTTAGCCTCAATTCACAATTGGTCCCTCACACAACTTCATTAAACAATGTTTTTATCCATGGAGACCTTAAGGAAACTGTCTACATGGTTCTCCCACCCGACCTTTCTTCTTCTAGACAAAACCATGTCCGCAAACTTGAAAAATCTCTGGTGGACTTAAACAAGCAAGTAGACAACGGTTTGCCAAATTATCTAATTTCCTTATTGAACTTGACTACCGAAAGGCCAAAAGAGATCACTCCCTTTTCATTAAATGGGATTCACCAACTTCCATTACTATCATTCTTGTCTATATGGATGATATCATCCTCACATGCAACAATATCAATGAAATTTCCAAACTCAAAGTCATCCTTCACAGTACATTCAAAATTAAGTGGTATCCTAAAATTCTTTCTAGGTTTTGAAATTGCAAGAAACAAAACATGCATCTCTATGAACCATAGAAAGTATGTCATTGAGATTCTTTCTGATGCAGGGATGCTTGGCTGCAAACCCTGTAACACACCTATGACTAGTGGCAGCCACCTATTCCAAGACTCTAATGCTCCTTTCCCTGACCCATCTTCTTATAGGAGATTGATATAAAGACTTATCTACTTAACTAATATCATACTTGACCTTTCCTTCTCTGTACAACATTTGGCTCAATTCATGGCTACACCTACTGTTACTCACCATAATGCAGCCCTGAAAGTTCTCAGATATATTAAAGGGACTCCTGCTGTAGGTTTATTCTCCTCTAACCGGTCCATTGTTAAATTAAAATCCTATAGTGATAGTGATTGGGCAGCCTGCCCTGCCACTAGAAGATCAATAGTAGGATATTGCATATGCCTTGGCACATCTCTTATATCCTGGAAATCAAAGAAACATAAAACTATACCTAGAAGTTCATGTGAAGCAGAATATAGGGCTATGGTCGTTAATACTTGTGAATTAACTTGGCTTACTTATTTGCTTGAAGATTTGCAATATTTTTTTCCATTCATGTTGTTATGTTTTGTGATAATCAGTCAGCAATACACATTGCAACAAATCATGTTTTCCATGAACGTACCAAATACATAGAACTTGATTGCCACACCATTCGAGAAAAATGCTCTCAAGGTAAAATAAAGCTCCTTCTCGTCCCTTCATATCTCCAATTAGCATATGCTCTTACTAAACCTGTAGGAGCTAAGGACTACACAACAATCCAATTCAAGCTAGGATTCATCAACAGTAACAACACCATTCCTCATAGAAAACAGTTTGTCAAGCAGCTTGTTACATTGCTTGTTTTATAAGTTATTAGTCTTATTGGCACAATTTACACATTTAACATGTGCTCTAAATTCAGTTAGTTAGTTTTTCTGTTATTCCTCATTTGTTGATTCACTCTTGTATAAATATTTGGCTTAGAGATAGTTTTTAATTAATTCAATTCTCCTAATGTTCGAAGAGATTATTTTCTCTCAAACACATTCAAAACAATAAAAGTGTTCTCGACGTTATTCATAATCCTTGCCCTTTTTCTATGTTCTTCTTCTTGGATTGTTAATCCAGAACTAGTCTTTCTTCTTTCTTTGAATGTGCAAGTGCAAAATACATTTCAACCCAAATTGTGTTGCTAAGAATCTTCTATCTGTACCATAATGATAAATTTAAAGCAGCCATAACGGGTTTGTTAACGCGGATGCTTTAGTACAAGTTAGTCTTGATGTACTTATTATTTTCCCCCCTCTTTTTTATGCTTATTTTGAGAATTTCGTTTTAAATTGTAGAGTTTTGAGTATATTATCCATCTTTCATAAAAAATATCATTATTAATTGAGTAGAAAGAAAAAAAGATAAATTCATAAAATTAGTTGAGTGGAAATGAAAAAAAAATATAAATAACCCAGCTAAGCTAGGGGTAATTGTCAAAAATATATATAACTTTTGACAAAATGTTACTTATTAAATCAACAAATTTCATTTATTCATGTCAAATTATTCAAAAGAAAACGTCTACGCAAGTAGAGATTCATATTATAATGAATAATTTTATTTTCAAACTTAGTCATTGCGCTTATAATATAAGGCTTTTTGGTGTCAATGTCTTCAATTTCCACCCTTCCAACCTTCGAACATAGCAGGTAAACTATTTTTCTTACAATAAAATGTTTATCTAATAATATCTAATTATAATTATAAACATTTAATGATTCAATTTTTAGAAACGATATTTATTGATGGTTAGTCACACGCTCCAAAAGGAAATAATTACTTATTTAAGAGAATGAGTGAATACTCTTGACAGTACAAAAAAAACCCAATATATGAGTTAAGTTATTTACATTCCCTATATATATATATATCCTTACCAAAACATTAATTCATATCATTACAAGTTCATTAAAATATTTTACTTCTATCACATACCAATCAATATTATATAAAAGCAGGATATTCATTATATTAGAATAACAGTGTTTAGTTTCACCAAAGAAACTGCATAAATGGCTTTCTCTTACATGAAGATGTTCTTCATGGTTCCACAGCTTTTGCTAATCTTGCTCACCATTTTTGCAACTTATCCTGAGCTTCATTTTCAGGCTCTTGGACGTCGCCCAGCACCAGTGTCAGGAGCTGGAGGACAGGGAAATCACTAGCATCGGTAGTTATTGCTTTTGTTGAGATTAATATGATAACAAGTTAAGCAAGCAAGTGTAAGTGTATTGGGAAATTAATTCCATCACTTTTAAATATATTATATACTCACTTCCCGATACAAATTTCTTGTTAAATTCCGCCGTTTTAATAATTTCTATTTAGAATCCCAGTCATGTCTTTACACTAGAGGAATTGTGAATGCGAATAAAAACTGATCAAATTGAAACTATATGTAATTTTTTCTTAGCCGTTTAACACTCTTATGAATTGTTAATGTAATTGGTCGAACTCTTTAATAAATTATATTATTTTATTCTCTTCTATATATCCTTTATTTGGTTGTTTATTGTCAATATTGTGTAATGATTGTTTTATGCTGCACCAAAAAATAAATTGGACCACATGTTATATATATATTTTTTGAGATTTAGTTGTTTGTTTTGTGAGCCTAAAATCCGATTCAAACCAACTTTTATAATAGTGAGTGGGAATTATTAAAGATAATTTAGTCAAATACATTACTTTACCAAGTTAATTAAAACAGTTAATGATTGCCTTAAAATATGTTGGAAAACTTTTCATCAGGGTGAAAGCACGCTACGTGTCAGAGTTACCATTTAATCCCGCTTATTTTAGATATATAACAACGCTTTCCGATGCTTTCTATTTTATCATAGTAGTATATGATTATCATTAACAACGTTTCATAAACGTTGTTGCATTGATTATATACCATAGTGTAACACACAAAAAGCGTTGTCATATAGTGCATCAATATAACAACGCATGATCCACAAAGCGCTATCATATAGTGCATCAATACAGTCTACAAAGTGTTGTCATATAGTCTTACATAAATAACGCATTTTATAAGTCTTATTAACAATGATTATTGTTGCACTGTTGAAGTTCATATATTAAACAGCGCAATAATAGTAAATTGTTGTTGTATTATTCATAAATTTTCTTAAACAACACCTTAATACAATAGCGCATCACACGCATAGCGCTGTTGTATTAATAATATACAACAACACTTTCGATAAAAGGTGTTGTTGTAGTTATATTTTACAACAACGCATGTCAGGGTTTCCCCTAGAATTCACTGTTGATTTGTATAAAGTAATACTTGCATATACATTTATTAGTAGAACAAGCATTCTCAACAACACAGACATTTATACATTCTGAATAACATAGACACATTAATACAGGTCAGAAGATTGTTTTATTAAACATCAATACAATACAATACAAAATACAAACAATAAATATCATGTCAATTATGTTTTCACAGAATACATAATTACAAATAAAAAATTACACAAATTACAAAGAAATAATATTGTACAAATTATAAACAATCAAAATTAAGCTATAATTATAGAAATACTACTTGCATCTACTTTTTCATTTTCTTTGATTGTTTTTGTTTTGTAGGGTCATCCTTGTTTGGAGGAGCATATTGATTTACCCAATGCCCTTCATCGTGATTATCTATTATATATAAATCATCATTTGTAGTTGGTCTGCTCTCACGCGACTAATATGTCCCAAAAAAGATCATATTCATCAATATCTTCATATTCTTGGTTATCAATATTATTGACAATTATTTTATTAGTTAAAAAAATAATGGACCATTTCATATCAGTTGGATCACTAACATAAAATATTTGTTGAGTTTGCGATGCTAGAATAAATGACTCATCTTATATCCTGGCCTATTAAGATCCACCTGCATGAATCCTAACTCATCAACTCGAAAACCATTGCTGTTAGCAACCCACATACAATAAAAATCGGCATCTGAAACGTTTTGTAATCCAATTCTCATATGTGTTCAATCACTCCGAAGTATGACATGTTCGCGTATATTGAGTTTCTATCTTTTGCACTCGACATGTGTAAAGTTCGAGCAACAACAATCACACCACTATTTTGCATTTTAGTTTGGTCATCTTGTTTTTCCATATAAAATGTGAACCCATTAATTAGGTAACTAGTGTAGGATAAGACATGAAGGCTTGGATCATTGGCTAACCATTTCAATCTTTTGGAAACCGAATGTGCATTTATATTCAACTCCTCATTAATGTAATTTTTAGCTACTTTATGAAACACCGATTATGCTATTTGGAAATCAAATTTTCATTCTTACTTGGTTAAGACTTCCTTAGCATCTCCTTGTGTGTTTCAACATATGGATCAACCTCGTCGGCATTATGTAAAACATATAAGTGCACTTGCTCCAATTTGGTTCTTCTTATAATCAATATTTCATTCACAGTAATACCTTCACTAAATATCTTTTTGCATATCGACGCTTTGGAAAGCCCATGAAATCACCATCTGTAAGGTATCCGATACAAAAATCAAGAGCTTCTTCAACAACATACCGCTCGACAATAGAACCCTCTAGTATTGATTGGTTCTTCACATACCATTTTAATGTCTTCATATAACGCTCAAATGGTACATCCATCTCATATAGGAATGGTCACATAGTTGTGTTTCTCAACAAGATGAATGCTTAGATGCACCATTATGTCAAAAAAAGAAGGTGAGAAATACATTTCAAGCTCACACAAATTTAAAATAATTTGTCTTTGCAATGCAAGTAATTTCCCAAGGTCAATCACTTTGCTACAAATTGCCTTGAAGAAGAAGCATAACCTAGTTATGGTTCCTCGAACGTTTTTAGGTAGAATTGACCGTATTACAATAGGCAAGAAATGCTCCATTAGTTGACTTGTAATTATGGTTACTTTTTCTGCAAAAAGTAAGAGTTAACGTGCAACGGATAATATTGCAGAAAATAAACAGGAATAAATCAAAGAGGTAAGGGAGAAGAGAGTACACAAGGATTTTATATTGGTTCACCTTCTTGTCCACCGAAGGCTACGTCTAGTACTCTTGCAGCATAAGAGATTTTTCACTAAATATTATGAGTTGTAATTACAATATCTCACCCCGAGATCTCTATGTACCTTACACACTCACTAATATTTATACCCTTGCAAAACACATTTCCAAGTAACTCTATCCCCTTTCTATTCACACCCGTGAAAGAAAGTTATTACAATGAATGAAGAATCTGAATGATGGCTTTGGATTGCATTTACAAGTAAGAAATATAATAACATTTGCAATCCAATCAACTCTTTTGTATACTTAGTAATAATGCTCTTTAAGTTTATAAAACTTTGAAACACTTCTAAGCAACTTTAAAAAATAACTTTTGAAAGTTTGAGTGCTAGTTGCAAAAAGTTTAGAAAAATAACTTCAGAATAACTTTAAGAGCTTTTGGAAATTTTATAAGAGTTGTGTATATGTTGTATGTTGTTTTGTGAGAGTTAGAGTCTTTATATAGACTTTCCAAATACTCATGGTGCCTTTCTAAAAAGTGTAGGAGTTGTTTGAAGTGAAGAGATTTCGTTTAGAGTGAAAACATTTCATTTTGAAATCTGAAATCTCATGCAATAGTCTTCAGTAATCGATTACTGATAGTGGGTAATCGATTACCCAAACTCTCTGTTTACTGTTCTTTTTAAAAACGAATTAGAGTAATCGATTACACCATTTGGGTAATCAGTTACTCAACTTTTGTAAAACTGGTAATCTGTTACTCAAAGACAGTAATGGATTACTCTGAACAGTTTAA
>NC_032027.1:7568399-7570521 GCF_001865875.1 Lupinus angustifolius
CTTCTTTTTGGTGATGTTGGTGTCTTCATCACAACCTTGCCAAGGTCAGGCGCAAAGATCTTCTTCACAATCTCTCCCTTTTTGATGATGACAAGCCAAGATCTTTTTGATAGTGTAGTTTTCTTGAGAGCAGCATACCTTGAGATATGTTGAAGTTTGACTTGAGTATGCTCCCCATATCTTATAGGCTCCCCATTTATTTTGGAGTAATGTGCCTGAAATAATTTTACAGAAAATACACTTCCCCCAACTTTTCTCCCCCTTTTGATTTCATCAAAAAGTAGAAAAGCAAAGAGATTCCAGCACAATATATATATAGCATACATACACTTTATAAAATATATCAATATGATAGTATATACGCATGTATGGATTAAGATATAGAGAAGTAAGTATTGCAATGCATAAATAAGATGTTTCAATCAAATATCCAGGAATGGAACAATAAAGCACAAAACATCATAAAGTAACTTGTCCAAGAATATGCAGCAATAACTTAAAAATAACAAACAAGTAAAAATTTGTCCGAGATTGAAAATAGTACAACCAGAAAGTCCTAACAACAGTTATACTAAGATTGAGGCTCCGAATTGTCTTCATCACTATCCATGCTATCCATCCTAGAGGAGAGGCAATGAAGTTCATATTGGATTTGTTGATTCTGAGAGTCAAGAGCATCCATCCGGTTAGTGATGTAGCCTCGGAGAGAAACCAACTCATCCATAATAATGAGGACGATTGAGAATGAAACTCAGACGGTTGTGGTTCATAAGGGTTAGGAGCTTCAGGTTCAGATGGTTCAACAACAACAGTCAGCTTGTCGGTTCTATGTGTATAAGTGTGGGTTCTAAGGTCTTTGGTGAAACCCATTTTGTGGATCACCTCCACATCAATTTGGCTTTCTCGTAGATTTAGAGGCATCTTTGTTTCACCATTAGTAGAAACTCCGAAATGTTGAAGAATATTGGTTATGAAGATTGCATATGGCAAAGGACTTTGAGTGCCTCTAACAGTCCACATTTGTCTCCTTATCATTAGAGCCCAATTGATCTTGATGTTAAACTTTATAGCATACATCAATTGGAGTTCTATGTCACTTATTTGAGAATGATTTGAAAATTTTGGTAAGATGACATAGCTCAAAAAATAATGAAGCAAACGGTCCTCTAGCTTGAGATATCCAACAAATAGGATGTCTCGATTTTTTACAGTCTCTCCAAAGCCCTGTTGCTTACGCATTTCTATTTCCCTTTTTGAAAGTCTACATAACGAATGATAAAAATCTTTTCGATCATAATTATCACATTCACATACAAGGCCGAAACCTTTATGTTACCTTGAGAGGGTATGTTACATAATAATGAACTGAAAGTTTTAAGATCTAAAACAATGTCTTTTCATTTGACATAGGAAGTAAGACGATTTTTCTGAAAGTTCAAGTTACAGTAAAATACTCAAACAAGTTCGGAATAAATGTCATTTGTTTCACAGTAGAAGTCAAAAAGGTTTTGTTGACGTAAAAGATAAGGGAAAAGAAAATCTTCAAACTCAAAATTGTCAACATTACCGAATTTAGGAGTAAAAATGGTGTGACCATGGAAGTGTTCCTCAAATATCTTGCGTTGCTCATCATTACCAAGAAGCCTTGTCAAATCCAGAGGGTTACACTCCAAAGATGTTGTTCCTTGACTCCTTTGAGAGGAATTGGAGCATTGTTTCTTTGATCTAGAAGAAGAAGCCATGGATTTGGGATTTTGAAGTTTTAGGTTTTTGAGTTTTTGGAGATTTAGGGGATCTTTTTGATTCAAGTCACTATTCACGAAAATGATTGGTTAGAAATGTTTGGGATCAAAAATGTGAAAGGAATGGACAAAAAAGATCTTGAAACGGTTCAAAAACAAGGTTTTTAGCGTTGAGAGGTTTTGAGAAAAAGAGAGCACGAGTTGAATGAGGAAGATGAGTTTGAAAAAGTTAAAAAATTGCAGAAATTCCATATATAACAGCACAAAGTAATCGGTTACTCAAAAATAAATTTTTAAAATTTTCAAACAGCAGCTTGGAGTAATCGATTACTCACTTTGGGTAATCGGTTACTAAAACACGCTCTTAAACCTTGTAATCG
>NC_032027.1:7570621-7571302 GCF_001865875.1 Lupinus angustifolius
TTACGAATACATCTTTCTTTTGAACATGGTCCCTTAGGAAGTGATGCCTTATATCTATGTGTTTGATTCTAGAATGCATAATAGTATTCTTTGCAAGGTTTATAACACTAGTATTATCATATTTCAGCGGAGTGCAACCTAAGTCTAACCCATAATCTCGTAATTGTTGCTTAAGCCACAACACTTGGGCACAACAACTACTTGTTGCTATATATTCAGCCTCAGCAGTGCTTAGCACAACACATGCTTGTTTCTTGCAAGACCAAGAGACTAAAGCATTGCCTAAAATGTGATAAGTACCACTTGTACTTTTCTTTCAGATTTACATCTGGCAAAATCTGAATCTGAATATCCAACCAATTCACATATACTTCCTTTTGGATACCATAGTCCAACTTCAGTTGTACCTTTAAGATATTTTATAATTCTCTTAACAACAATTAAGTGTGATTCTTTTGGTTTAGACTGATAACGAGCACACAGACATACACTAAAAATGATATCAGGTCTAGAGGCAATTAAATATAGAAGAGATTCGATCATACCTCGATACTTTGATATTTCAATACTCTTTCCACTTTCATCGGTATCAATGTATGTGCTAGATCCCATAGGAGTAGCTATTGGCTTGTAGTCATCCATATCAAATCTTTTCAGTAATTCCCTGTAGTACTTGGTTTG
>NC_032027.1:7571402-7571840 GCF_001865875.1 Lupinus angustifolius
AGAAAGTAGTTCAACTTTCCCATCATGGACATTTCAAATTCTCCTTGCATCATTTTGCTAAAGTCACTAGTAAAGTATGATGATTTATTTTATGTATAAATAGAGTAGTGTCGACCTTCTCTTTGGTAAAACCTTTTTCTATCAGAAAAGTTGTTAGACGATTGTACCACGCTCGTGGAGCTTGCTTTAGACCATAGAGGGCTTTCTTTAACTTGTAGACATGAGAAGGATGTTTATAATCTTCAAAACCGGGAGGTTGTTCTACAAAAACTTCTTCTTGAATGTAGCCGTTGAGAAAAGCGCTCTTGACATCCATTTGATATTAGTGAAAATTAAGAGAACAAGCATATGCAAGTAATAGCCTAATAGCTTCAAGTCTAGCAACTGGAGCGAAGGTTTCATCAAAGTCTATACCTTCTTCCTGATTGTATCCTTGGG
>NC_032027.1:7571940-7572958 GCF_001865875.1 Lupinus angustifolius
ATTTCTAAAGACCCAACGAGTTCCAATGACATGCCTATTTTTCAGTCTAAAAACAAGTTGTCAAACTTCATTCCTCTCAAACTGGTTTACTTCTTCTTGCATAGCAAGAATCCAATGTTCATCCTCGATTGCATCATCAATCTTGGAGGGTTCTATCTGAGAGACGAAGGCCATGTTTAGACAAGCATCAAGCATTCTACTAGTAATTATACCTTTACTTATATCACTAATGATGTTGTCAATAGGATCATTTCGATGAGTTCTCCATTCTTTTGGTAGATCTGAGTGAATATGCTCTTCTTGAGAAGATAGATTATCATCCATCCTCAATTCTTGAAGTTCGGTTGTAATATCAACAATAGAATTATTTTTAGTAGGGGAACTTGGCAAGTCGTCTTCATCACAGGATATCACATCTTTTAATACATGATTCATTTCATCAAAAGTTACATGAACAGATTCTTCCATAGCTAGAGTTCTTTTATTAAAGACTCTATAATCTTTACTCATGAGAGAATAGCCAAGGAAAATTCATTCATCAGCTTTTGCATCAAACTGGCCCGTTATCCTTACCATTGTTCAGAACAAAGCATTTACAACCAAAAACATGTAGATGAGAAATGTTTGGTTTTCTACCTTTGAAGAGTTCATAGGGGGTTTTCTTAAAAATAGGTCTTATAAGGACTCGGTTCGAAACATAACACGCAGTGCTAACTGCATCAGCCCAGAAGTTATTTTGGGAGGTTAGTTTCATTTAACATAGTTCGAGCCAGTTCTTCTAAGGACCGATTCTTTCTCTCTACAACACCATTTTGTTGAGGTGTTCTATGAGCATAAAAATTGTGGTTGATCCCAAGATCATCACAAAATTTCTTAAAAAAGGAGTTTTGAAATTTTGCCCCATGACCACTTCGTATAGCAGCGATTTTTATAGATTTTTCATTTTGAACTCTTTTAGCATAAATGCTAAAGGCTTTGAATACCTCATTCTTATAAACTAAGAATAGAGTCCAAGTAT
>NC_032027.1:7573058-7599181 GCF_001865875.1 Lupinus angustifolius
TTCAAATGTTCCATGTGAATGTGAGCAATTCTTCTATGCCAAAGCCATGCATCATGATTATCATTTACTACTAAACATGTTATAGGTAAAGCAGAATCCATGTCAATCATATATATATTATTTATTCTCTTACCAATAAGTTTAGAATTATTAGAATCCTTACTTTCAATGATGCATTTATCTGGGTAGAATGCCACATGAAATCCTTTGTCGCATAATGGACTTATGCTTAGAAGGTAGTCCTTGAGTCCTTCAACATATAGTACGCCTTTTATAGTTGTTGATGGTGGCTTTCCAATTCTACTAACTCCAAGAATTCTTCCCTTGTTGTTGTCACCAAATGTGATGTATCCTTTGTCCCTTGGAGTGAGAACAGAGAATTTACTTTTATCGCCCGTCATATGTTTTGAGCAGCCGCTATCAAGTACCATAAATTGCAGGCAGCTCTCAAAGTTTCCTACAAAACAAATTAAGTTTTGTTAGGTATCCAATATTCTTTGGACCCTAGATGGTTAGTACCTTTCTCAACCCATTTAAATTTTCCTAGGGGTACACCATATTTTCTAATCATGCATGTGTTTGGTGTATGCTCATGAATTTTACAGTATGTACATATGGGTTGATGAATGTGTATCCTAGATTTTTCAAATGCATGGATACTTTTCTTTTGAAAGATTATTTTCTTTTGGACACTTGGTTTCTTGAAACCATGGATTTTTGAATAGCAAAGACCTCTTCGGTCTGTTGAATGTCTTTGATCATTGATAATATTTTCTAAGATTTTACCACTTTTGTTTTGTTTATTAAGTTCAAGACTTAATGTTGATACTTTATTTTCAAGAGTGACGCAGTTTTGACAAGAGGATGAAGAAGGTTTGTTTCTAAATGCATGTATTTCAAATTTTTGTTTTAGAAACATTTTTGATAATTTAACATATTTATCATGTATATCATTAAATGCCGATTGAAGATCGGAAGAAGAAAATAGATTAGAGTCATTTACCTCTTCATCATCTGAATGTTGAGATGCCATAAGTGATAGATATGCTTGCTCTTCGTTTTCTATTTCAGACGCAGAACTGGTATCATTGTCTTTTCAAGCAATGTATGCTCTTCGTCTAGTCTTTATATCATTCTTTCCTTTGAAGGAACCCTTTTTTAAAATTTGGACAATCCATCTTCATTGCTTTTGGTTAATTTCCTTGTTTGGCCAGTTTTTGCGCCTTTGTTCCTTTTTAGGAACTTGCGGAATTTCTTTACGAAGAGACTTATATCTTCCGTATCATCTTTTTCTGATTCATCTCTAGATGAGTCATATATATCCAATTTTTCTTTTCTTGCTCCTCGTGTTGATCAAGTTGGCTAAGTTCTAGTTCGTGTTCCTGCAGTTTGCCAAACAAAGCAGCCAAAGACATTTTGGATGAAACTTTTCTTTTCAGAAATTGCAGTTACCTTTGGTTGCCACATTCTGGTGAGTGATCTTATAACTTTCAAGTTCAAGTCACGCTTTGATATAATTTTGCCAAGTGCAATAAGGTGATTGGTAAGGTGAGTAAACCTCTTTTGTAAATCAAGAAGTTTTCCTCCAAGCTTCATATGAAACATTTCGTATTCCTGGGAAAGAGTGTTGAGTCTCGACCTTTTCACTTCCTCTATTCCTTCGTGTGTGGTCTCTACAGTATCCCACATTTCTTTTTCAAACTTACAGTTTGATACTCTAAAGAATTCATCAATACCAAGTGTAGAGGTGAGGATGTTCTTTGCCTTTAAATCATATTGTACCTTCTTTTTATCTTCATGGTTCCATGATGATTTTGTCTTTATTTCCCTTATACTGTTGATAACAGTAAAGGGTATATATGGTCCTTCTTCAATGACGTTCCATATGTCTAAGTCTTGAGATTTAATAAAGATCCTCATTCTAATTTTATAGAAATCATAGCATTCTCCAACAAAGCTTGGAGGGCGGTTGATGTTGGAACCTTCTCCTAGGAATGATCTTGAGGTCATCTTGATGTAGGATCAGATTTGAGAGTATCTTACTCAAATATAGCTCTGGTGCCAATTGTAAGAATGAGATTGCAACTAAGAGGGGGTGAATTAATTGACTTAAAATTATGGTTACTTTTTCTGCAAAAAATAAGAGTTAACGTGCAGCGGATAATATTGTAGAAAATAAACAGGAATAAATCAAGGGGTTAAGGGAGAAGAGAGTACACAAGGATTATATATTGGTTCACTGTCCACCGAAGGCTACGTCCAGTACTCTTGCAGCACAAGAGATTTTCCACTAAATATTATGAGTTATAATTATAATACCTCACCCCGAGACCTCTATGTACCTTACACACTCACTAATATTTATACCATTGGAAAATACATTTCCAAGTAACTCTATCCTCTTTCTATTCACACCCCGTGAAAGAAAGTTATTACAATGAATGAAGAATCTGAATGATGGCTTTGGATTGCCTTTCCAAGTATGAAATATAATAACACTTGCAATCCAATCAACTCTTTTGTATACTTAGTAATAATGCTCTTTAAATTTATAAAACTTTGAAACACCTCTAAGCAACTTCAAAAAATAACTTTTGAAAGTTTGAGTGCTAGTTGCAAAAATTGTAGAGAAATAACTTTAGAATAAGTTTAGGAGCTTTTGGAATTTTTATAAGAGTTATGTATATGTTGTGTGTTTGTGTTGTGAGAGTTAGAGTCTTTATATAGACTTTCCAAACACCCATGGTGCCTTTCTGAAAGTGTAGGAGTTGTTTGAAGTGAAGAGATTTCATTTGGAGAGAAAACATTTCATTTTGAAATCTGAAATCTCATGCAATAGTCTTCAGTAATCGATTACTGATAGTGGGTAATCGATTACCCAAACTCTCTGTCCACTGTTTATTTAAAAACGAATTAGAGAAACCGATTACACCATTTGGGTAATCGGTTACTCAACTTTTGTAAAACTGGTAATCTGTTACTCAAAGACAGTAATGGATTACTCTGAACAGTTTAAACNAGTTGGATAACTCTTTTCTCACACTTGTAACCTGTTACTTAGATGAAGTAACCCGTTACACACTATTTTGAAAAATATTTTAAGTGTTTTTAAAGTGTTTATTTTTTCTTTAAAAATAGTTTGAGCATTACTACTTTGTATATTTAAGAGTTTTAGGATAGAAGTACCTATAGAGACTTAATCTTATTTTCTTTGAAGCTTTAATCTTCTTTGTCTTCATAAGTATTCTTCATTTTCTTGTTTTTGGTGATTTTGGTGTCTTCATAAAAACTTTGCCAAGGTCAGGAGCAAAGATCTTTTTCACAATTGATACGAGATTCTGAATGTTAGAAGAGTGCCCTTCTGGAACTTTAACACCATGAATAAATTTACAAAAATTCCATTTTCTCATTCCTCGACAAAGTATAAGCTGCTAGAGGTAGAAATGTACGTTTTCCCTTCATTATCGGCCCCAATTCCTTTCTTATTATCATACTCACCAAGTCCAATCTTGCATTCAAACCATCTTTGGTCTTACCAGGGACATTGAATAAGATATCAATGAGACTTTCAAACACATTATTTTTCAATATGCATAATATCGAGGAAATGTCTTATATATAATAAACTTCAATATGACAATTCGAAGAAGATTGACCTTTTCTTCCACCCACTTGTGACGATTTCTTTTGCAAAAGGTTTACAAAAGTTAGTATTCAAACCCTTTAGCTTTGGTAATAATTGGTCACATGTCAACGGCAAAGGAGCACAACCTTCTTCATTGTTTCCATCAAATGCTTTTCTCCATCGTTGATAATAATGATCTGAAGGCAAAAATCTACGATGACCAAGTGAAGACATTCTTATTATAGTGTTCCAATCTCATTGAATGAGTATTGTCTTCACATATAGTGCATGCAAAATGTCCTTTTGTACTATATCTAGACAGATTACCATATACAGGGAAATCGCTGATTGTGTCGAACAACAAAGCCCTCAAGTTGAAGCTTTCTTCCCCATACGCATCATTAACATTGATGCATGTCTCTCACATTTGCTTCAAGTCTTCAATTAATGGAGCCAAATATATGTCTATGTCTTTTCATGGTTGTTTAGGTCCAGAAATTAATATAGATAACATCACATATTTGTGCTTCATGCATAGAGAAGGAGGTAGGTTGTATATCACTAACATCACTAGCCATGTACCGTGGGAGCAACTTTGAACACTATGTGGGTTGATTCCAACCGTTGACAATGCAAGGCGTAGATTTCTTGATTATTGACCAAAACTAGGATAGTCTTGATCAACTTTTCTCCATTTAGGAGAATCTGGAGGATGCCGAAGCTTTCCATCTTTAATCCTTTCTTCATCATGCCATGTCAACTTCTTTGCATCTTTGGAATTGCTAAACATACGCTTGAATCTTGCTTTGATGGGAAAATACCATACAACCTTTTTGGGAATTGAGTCTTCCTTCTTATATCGTGATGCATTACATTTCGGACAAAACTTTAATGAAGCATACTCATTAAAAAATAAGATGCAATCATTTTCACAAGCATGTATCCTAGTGTATTCCATGCCTATGGAGTGTAACATTTGTTTTCCATCATAGCTTCGAGAAAGTAGCACATTATCTTCCGGCAACATATCCTTCAGAAGTGCAAGCAAGTCGGTGAAACTCTTATCAGTCCATCCATTAACAGATTTCAACTTATACAACCTTGACACCGATGCCAATCTTATGAATTTAGTACAACCATCATATAATGGTTTCTCAGCATCACTTATCAACCGCTGAAATATCTCTAGACAATCCTGAAGATCCTCTTCGTCAATGTTTGCCATTTCCTCTAAACAATCATCTTCATATGCATTTGTGTAGTTGTCTTTCATATGCATCTCATCATCATAATCCATAACATCTCTCATCTCACCATGTCTTGTCCAACAAGTGTAACTTTGATCAATACCGTGGCACAATCAATGAACTTTTAACTCATTTAGAGTAATTCGGTTTGAGTAACAACATCTTTAACAAGGACATACAATTCTTTTAGGATTTTCAGCATTCTCAATTGCAAACCTAACAAATGATTTCACTCATTCTTCGTACTCATTCGTCAATCGATTGACACTCATCCATTTTCGATCCAATTTCTATTAAGAAAAAAATATAAGGAACATAAATTCCTAAAGCTTGAAGTTAAGCTCACCAAGTAGAGAAAATGCATTATTATGTAATTAAAAATGGGGGTATCTTAACTCATAATGTAAGCTAAATGAGTCGGAACTCGGAAACCCGAACTCAATACAAGCTAAATGAGTGAAATCACTTCCACTCATTTATAAGGAAAATATTTATAACTCAATACAAGCTAAATATAATGTAATTAAAAAGGCAAATAACTATATGAAAAACTCACTTTCAATTTGGTGATAAATGCGTGAATGATGATTTTGAGGTTAAACGAGTGAAGGATTTTCGAAATCGGTGTTGAAACATTGTGGAAGGTAAGTGTTCCACAACACAATCTTAACGAAACATTGTGGAAGATATAATAATTTTTTTACTAATTCATTTTTTTTAATGAAATTCAAATTAGTAATTGCATTATGACATTTGATTAATGACAATTAATTAAATATGTAAAAAAATTTATAATGACAATAAATAAAATTCAAACAATTAATCGATTAAGCAGTGTGTTAAGTGATTAAATGTAGAAGAAATAATTTTGTTGATTATATTGATATTGCTTCTTACCAAATGCGCTATTGTATAACTAAAAAAGAATAAATGAGATATAAGTATTCAAAATCGCATTTTGGTGAATGCGCTGTTGAATTCAACGTTATCAACAATGTTGTTTGGTAATGTGCTATTGAATGCAATGTAATCAACAACATATTGTTAAAAAACGTTGTTGTATGGTTATAATGACAACACATTAAAAAAATTGTTGTCTAAGGCTATTATTCCTGATGCATACAGAAACAGAACATAACAACAAAATGAATGCATACAAAAACACCAAATGACAACTATATCAACACAACTAAATTTCAACTGAATTTATATATTGAACATTAATTACATTATAATGTTTACATTAAATTGAATTCCCTAAGCTACAATTTGTGCTACATTAATTGAATTACATTAATTACATAGACCAAATCATATACATTGCATTGAATTCTCTAAGCTACAATATGTGCAAAACTAATCTACTATACATTTAGCTATGATTTGTCAACAAAAATAAGTGCAAAGTTTGACCATTGTTCTCTAATTTGGTTTACTTCGTCAGCTATATATGATTTGCTATCAATCTTGATTACATTTGTTGGACATTGCTGAATGATCTCCTTCATGAATTTCAGCACGTAATAGTCACAATCTACCTGATTTGTTTGGTAAGGGGTCTCCAATTAAAATGAAGTAAACATATAAGTATAAAATTAGTTGGTCATTACACATATAATTGTTTGATATGATTTGTGCCAATACTTTTATACTAGTCCACCTGATTTAGGGATTTGTATCTTGTTTCTAGCACGATTATAACTTTTGTATACTCTCACTGCACTAAACAATAGAAAATATATTCAATTACTAGACAAAAAAGAAAGCGAAAGTGTAACTAAAAGTTTAAATGAGTAGTTCACTTACCTAGAAAACATCTCTTTCATAGAGGGATAGTTGTTCATATCACCATGTGTCAATGTGTCAATGATGCCTCACAAAACATATGTACATGGTTAGGAAATGTTAAGCACAACAAACATACTAAACAAAGAAATATAAAAGACCATTAAAAATGTTCATCTGGTATTAAAAGGTGAAATAAATAAATCTACATCTTCTTTATGATGGAGGAGATTATCTGTAATTCGTTCTATGTTTTCCATAATCTCATTTTTGTCACCTGACACCAAAGTGGTAAGGTGTGGGGATATGAACATCACATTTTCATTATTTACCTTAATAAAATTTTCATACAAATACCTAATACATATAACATAAATGTTAGTTAATTATAACACACCGTCATGCAAAATTGAGAAGTTAAGAAAACATAATTTATCTCATATATATACATACAACAATTGCACCTACACAATCACGTTTATATACATCCCAGACTTCACTGATGCCAACGTATTCATCAATATCACCTAAAAGACTTCCTTGGCAATTAATATAACTATCATATCATCTCCGAACTTCTATACATGCTCCAATAGTTGAGTATAGTAGTTGGTAGTCTTCTTGGAGCTCACATCCTCAGTAGATGGCTTTGAACTCACATCCCCCGAAAATGACTTAGACTTTTGGGTGCTACTAGGGGTGAAATGTACATTTTCCTGAAATACTCAATAAAAAAATATCAATTATAGATCAATATATATATATATATATATAATATGAGTAAGCATAAGGTGAAAAATCATACCTAAGGAGGAATTACTTGAACAAAGTCTACTGGCAAGCTACAAAAGTGTCTATAGCCCCTCAACTGTGAAGATATCCTCTTCGAGAGGAACTGGCAACAACACATTATCATCGATTGCTATGTCAATCGAGACCTTCAGATGATGGTGTGGGATACATGCATTATGCAACACAACATCGATTGCCTTGTGCACTTTACCAACACCCACTACTCGGCTAGTTGGGGTATCCAGGAAAAGTTTGCAAGAACTTATTCCATGTATAAAAGTTAAAGCATATAATTAGTTAACGACTAAATTAAAATAAGTTAACTAAATTACCTCAAGAATGAGAATCAGAATGAAAATGTTGTAAGGTGCACGTGTGCAACTCTCATTGACGGTTGAAGTAACAGTGCCAAAATTACTAGCTAGTCGTTGCCACTCAGCTTCATTCACCTTCATTGATTGCTCAAATTCGTTGAACCGTTGCATGAGGCCATCTAGTTGATTTTGAACCTGGCTCATTTGGGCTTTGGTTGCACGCTTTGGATGGGGTGCAAATGTCCGCTAGCTAACACCAAATCTTGCACCTCAGATACAGCCAGGATAGATAGGCAGTCCTAGTGCCTTGTTAAGTATTATACGACTATTCGGGTTTGCCTCCTTTTCTTTTAGGGTAACCTAACAAATCAAGAAAAAACATAATGTTAATTAATCACATTTTGATAAATAAAGTATGGAAATTAAGTGTAATTAAAAATGAGTACTTACAACACATCTTGCCACTTCTTGAACTTCCTTATTGTCGATGACACCATCCTTGTTCTTACGGGCACCCACCCATAGAACATCGAGTTCTACTGCATGTGGAGTTATACGTGTATCGCTTTTGTTCTCCAACTAACAAAACATAACAAACAATAATGTAACTAGATATATATGCATACTAAACATACCAATAATGTACTTACAAATTAACAATACTTACAATTTTTTCCTCGATTCCTTTATACCCCGCTCGAGAAGCTCGGTATGGATATAAAGGCTTGGATGCCCTCTTGCGGTTTTCATTACTTAATTTATGAAACACTAAACAACATTAATATCAACAATCACATATATATATATATATATATATATATATATATATGTGTGTGTGTGTATATAAAAGCATATATACAAAAGTCAATACAAAGAATATGATTTTACCAAGAAAGACTCGTCTTGTGTGCGTAGGATGACAAAAGTATTCAAATCATCTTCATCAACGATATTTGCATATTTAGTTGGAGGTTTTATGTTGACATTGCCATCAACATCTATGAGTAATTTTTCGACATCAGTTCGAAATTGTCGGAGAGCCTTACCAGCCGATTTAAGGATAAAATCCTTATGCTCCTCACCAACATCAAAGGTTGACTGAAATAAAAACACACACACACACATATATATATATATAATATATATATATATATATATATATATATATATTGCATGAAAACACATGCATATACATACATTGAATGAAAACATAACATATATATGTACATTGCATGAAAATGTAACACATATACATACATTGCATGAAAACACAAAAACTGAAAAATAAATTAATTTTTTCCATAACTTTATAAATTAATTTTGTCCATAATTTTTCTTCAACTCTTCTACACAAATCTTGAATAACAGTTCATTGATTTCCTTTTAAAATCTCGGTCCTTTTGCCATCAAGGAAATCAATGAACTTAATGAATTGCAAATGAAGAAAAATAATTCATTGATATTTTCCTTTTATTTCCTTTCAATTGAAAGAGATCAATGAACTAAATCTTCACCTCACACAAATCTTGTATGTCAGCCACCTTCCTTATGAAATTTGGATCCTTTTGCAAAATCAAAAGTTGTTAAAGACCTCCTTGACATGATTCTGAAACAGAAACACAATTTTTTCTTCGACTTCTCACTTTCCTCCATTTGCATAAGTTCATACTTTCTCCTCATGGTCTGCAATCTTATCTTCTTTAATTGAGCAGCACCAGCATAGTGCTTCTCAAGAGTTTCCCAAGCTTCTTTAGAAGTTGCAGAACCTGCAATCTTCTCAAAGTGTGCATTATCAACTGCTTGGTGAATGATGCATAATGCCTTGCAGTCTTTCCTTTTACTCTGCTTGTATTCATTCCTCTGAACTTCAGTAGCTCCTTCTTCCAGAATTGAGAAACCATCTTCTACAATTTNTTGTGCCATGTTTTTGCAACAGAAAAGAGGGTGATTTTTGGATCTTTAAAGCTCTTGATACCAAATGTTGAAAACAAAGAAAAGAAATGCAGAAGAAACAGAAAGAAGAAAAGCAGAAAGAAGAAGAAATAGAGATAGGAAATTTAGAGAGATTGTAATGGAAGATATGATAGTGTTTGTATGTAAGCAACTTGCATTCAATGATCAATACAATGAGTTATTTATACACATTACTATTTATAGAATAACTAACTTAACAACTTTCTAAAAATAGCAAGTTCTAACTAAATTCCAACTAACTTTGAATTACAAACTTTCTAACAGACTTTTATAATAGTGAGTGTGAATTATTCAAGATAATTTAGTCAAAATACATTGGTTACTAAGTTAATTAAAACTGTTAATGATTGCCTTAAAGTATGTTGGAAAATTCTTTCATCATATTTGGAGGTTGGACATCTGTTGTCCTAAAACAGTGTACCATTCTATGTGTCATTGCTTGTGATTAGTTAGAAAAATAATTAATTATTAAAATTTTAGTTTAAATATATTTTTTCAAATAATAACACATAAAGTGGCACACTTTATGGGACAACATATGTGTTCCCATATTTAGAAGGGTGAAAACATCATTTTCTAACAGAAGATTTCCTCTTTCTCTTCCTTAAAAATGTCATAGGGAACTTAAACTAAAAGAAGTACTATCATAAGCTAAAAGAAGTAGAAATAGATAAATGTTTAAGTACACTTTTAGTCACGTCAACTAATCGTCCTACATTTTTGGTTCATGTAAAAATAGATTAAAAATTGGTCAAATATCTTGCAAACTACTAATGTAAGAGGGAGCAAATCCAAAAGGTAAATATATTAGGGGAATACATGTAAAACATATAAGTTACAAGGACTAAATCCAAAATAAAAAAACAAGTACGATACCAACAAATAAGCAATGACTAAAATTAAAATAAACTAGTTTATAAGAAATATAATAAAAAACATATTTTTTATTGGGACAAAAATCAAAATACTTTTTAATTTATAGGAAATGAAAACATATTTAAGCTATATATATCTTAAACTTTAATCATAGGAATGTTCTACTAAACTATTTTTTACATTAAGGATTTGTCCAACTAAAAATGGAAGAGGAATGTTTTTCTAGACATAAAGATCATAAAAGTGAATTTTGTTTTTGTTACCAAAGTCATTTCATAGACACAATAAAGATCAAACTATAGTAAGTCAACCTCACATATCAACTCCATTAGATGTTATTGATACAACAAAATGATTATTTCAATTAAGTGTGAAATGTAATTTTCTTGTTGTCAAGTGTAATGGCAAAACAAACAATCTTATAGGCCCACCCACAGGGTCCTCAACTTTTTTGAGGGGCAGAGTGTACAATGTTATTCCATTTATATACTTTTGACACGTGGACCACATGCAAACTACTTGTATAAAAATAAATCAAAAATAGAATTAATTGTGACTTAATATCAAAAAATATGATGTAATATAATTTATTCAAATTTTATTTTATTATTTATCAATGTTTACGTTCAACCCATTTTAAAACAGGCAGAAATGAAAATTTGTTTGGTAGATGTAATTAGACATATCTAAAACTACTTTAATGAGTCTGCTGCGTTACTAATTATGTATAAAGATGGTGATACAAAATCATTTAATAATTATGACTTTAATGTCAACAATGAGAAATAGCAAAATGGGCCGTTCAACCCATTTTGTCAGTACCAGGAAATATCTGCAACAATTTAAACGAATATGGGTATGCTCTTATTGGTTTAACAAACAAAATGACATGCTCTTCTCGTTTTAAAATGGGTAAAGGGCGACACGCGAGCATTGATGAATAGTTTTAAAATAAAAAATTAATAGAGAAAAGTTTACAAAATCCCCCTTAAATTTTATGTCTTTTGCAAATAGGTATTATAAACTATTTTTTCTTCTTAATTACTCCTAAAACTTCAACTATTAATGAAATTGGTCTCTACATATATATAATTTTAATTTACTAACCATGAAAAGAATGAGAGATGAAGCATTCAGCAATGTTAACTAAACCATATTAAACCATAATTGTTTTGAGATATTAAATCATATTACATCATAATTTATTAGAATTTTTATTTTTTCCCTTCTATTATGCCCGTGGGCTGCTCGTATTGCCCATTAGAAATATCAACGAGCTTCGCAAGCAAACAAGCTGGACAAAATTTACATGCCCCACCCACAAAAAGTTGCGGATTATGCAGACATGCCCACGAGCAATGCCCATTTTCCATCTATATAAACAACACCTTAAACAAAACAAGATTTATATACATCTAGGAGACATTAATTATGAAATCCCATAAAATGGCTCTTGGTTATCAAGTCAAATGACTTAGTACAATAAGCTTGTTTGCTAACTGAAGGTGGTATGTGTTGCACAATAGAATGGCTAATAGGTCTAGATTTTGAAACAACATGTGTGCATCGTAAAGCTATGCTCATTACCACCATTACAACATAAGCCAAATGACCTCTTGGTGTATTGAATTGTTGATCTAGAACATCTTTCAGATATACTACTACAACATATTTTGTATTTAGTGATGGTTTTTTATGCGATTAGTGGAGGTTTTTAACTTCCACAATATAAATAGTGGATGTTTCAAAAACCGCTACACTTATGACCGCTAGAAGCGTTTTGTGGAGGTTTTAGAAAACCTCCAGTACCTATAAATTTGCAGCGGTTTATTTGTGGAGGTTTTTGACCTCCACTATTTGATGAGGTTTTTAACCTTTGCTATTTGAGGAGGTTTTTGTAGTGTTTACCATGGAGGCTTTAAACCTCTACTATTTGAGAATGTTAATCGTGGAGATTTTCAACCCCTACTACTTGAAATAACAAATGGAGACATGCTAGAAGGTATTTCAACCTCAATTTAATTTCATAATTGTCACAACTTTAGTGTCATTAGTTTGTGATTATTATTTAAATATACAATACAAAATGAAAATGTTCCTAGCAATAATAAAATTTCACTGCAAGTAACCAAAGTAGCGTAACAAAGTTGAAAAAGTTACAATTCATCATTCGTTATAAATCCAGATATACCAGAAAATCTCAAAAAACTAAAGGTAGTCTCATATGACACTTTAAAAACATAATACATAACAAATATCCTAAATGTTGCTGACTCCATATGATCCTCTTGCACCTAAAGGTGTATTAGACATACTTGCATCATCATTTGCGTGAAATAATAAAATGAAAACATTTAGTTGGAACAATAAAAAAATATTAATAATTATTGCATCATTATTTACTAACTAAGAATGTAAAAATAATAACTTCCTTGTTCACTATGATGAAATCTAAAAAACAATCTTAGCATTGCAACAAGTGTACAATACTACATGTGTAAAAAGTCTATGAATCAACAATGTCATAGTTGATACCCCAAATTGTACAAATGCTAACAATGGATACTTCTTGATTTTTATCAACGCATGTGCATATAAAGACTATTTATCTATATGCAAAAACTAATAAGTAATATGCCAAATGCAAGGTAGACATGCAAGTCAGCAACATGCAAAAGTAATATGCACATTCATGTATAGTTAGATAACAAATTTTGCTAGCCTCCTGGAGTCAATTTATACTATATCAAACATTGAACAATTTATACTATATCTAACCAGAAAGGGAAATTTTCAAAATCTCATTATATTCAAACTAGGAAAATCAAGCAAACAAACAAAATACTAAATATAATAATGGTACTTGCACATACATGTGTAAAGAAGTTAGCCAATTCTTTAGGGATCCCTCCTTCTTTCATTATGATGTAGGACTTAAATGATGATTCCAAATTGTTGCATCTCTCTCGCCAATCATTAGAAGATGAAGATGTGGCAGCAAATGATGAAGAATGGCTCAAATCAGAAAATCGAAGTCTAGTATTCCTATATGTATTCGTAGGAACTGCTCCCAAACCCATGGTTAGCACTCTTCCAGAGTGGTCTGGTCTCATCACTCTACCAACTGAATCATGAGGAGAAACTTCAGATTCATCAATGTTGGTTTGAGTCAAAGCCTCTTGAATTTGTTCCTACATGCATGCAAAAATATTATTAATTGTAAAAATTGGAAGATTAAAATTCAATGCATGCAAAGAAGATTAGTTAATTAGATTGAACCTACCGC
The DNA here is from genome assembly GCF_001865875.1 of Lupinus angustifolius. Lineage (NCBI taxonomy): Eukaryota > Viridiplantae > Streptophyta > Magnoliopsida > Fabales > Fabaceae > Lupinus > Lupinus angustifolius. Next base: position 7,586,958 of record NC_032027.1, read on the forward strand.
TACAATCTTTTCTGCTTCATTTACAAATGTTCCATCCTTCCTTTTATGAGTGGCAACGTATAAGTTTCCACAACCTGGTGGTTTCCCATTCACCATCTAAAATATAGAAAACTTAATTCAGATTTGAGCCTTTCTAAACAAATAAAAAGTAATAAGTGCAAAGTCTAAATAAATAAAAACTAACATGATAGTGTCGCTACCATCTCACGCCTTCTTCTTGAATTAAGCTTAGAACCACTAGTGTGCGAAACTACTTGCTTCTTTCGAATTTCTTTGTTTTTCCTACAAAGTTCCTATGAAAAACAATTACACATTCACACACTAATCAAATAAAATAGCTATAGAAAAAATCAAACAACCAAAGTCATGTCAATTTATATACCATAGTTGATGGTCTTAGACAATAGTGAACAAAACGAGTCCATTGATCTTTGTCTATGCCAATTGGAACATTTCTTATGATTTCATCTCTAGTCTTGACTGGATCAGAGAACTCATTCCATAATATTTGCCTACTTGCACTCCATTTTCTCCTAAGACTAAGTTTTTAATATCATCTTGAAATGTGTTCACTAGTCCTAAAACAAATGCAAGGTTTCCAAAAAGTGACATTAATTTTTCAATATTAATATTAGAGATAAAAATTTAGACATGTATAATTGTTATACGTTTATGATTGTATCAAAACACTCTGCAAAATAAGTAGAAGGTATACCACTACGTCCACCTGACTACTTATCATAATCTATTGGAAATAACTTGCAATCAGATGTCGAAGTTCCTAAAAATCCAGCAAGAAGGCCTTGTGGATCACCATAGGCTGCGCCTTGCTCATCAAAATCCACAATGATGCGTAGTCCGATAGGTAAGTTATTCACTTCTCTAACTTTGACCTTTATCTGCTTGACAACTCTTTCTGAGTCTATAACAATAAAATATAACATCAAATATGTCCATCAAGACCCAAAGTAATTTAACAAAAGAAAAACAAATAGACTCGCATCCAAGTAAACACAACTCTTGTACCTATTGCCTCGATAATCCAATAATGTATAGACTCGCGTCCAACATCAACTGTTAATGTTTCAGCTTCTCCTGACACTTCCGGAGCTGAGACATCGAGAGCTTGTAAGGAATGTACTGATGGGACTTTCAGAGTTGACACATCAGGAGCTTGTGAAGGGACTTGAACTGATGGTGAAGGATTTGTAGGATTTATTGCTGGTGAAGAATGAGTTGGATCTTCTATTGGAGATGCAACACATTGTGATTGAGGTGCTGATTTTAATGGATTCTGAAAATGCTTCACTTTTTCCATGTCTCTATATTCATGAGAAAAAATATAAAATGAGATAAAAACAATTAAATAATAATATAACATAATAATTAAGTTCATAACGAAAAGGAAATAACAATAGTATTAACTATGTCAAACAATTACCTCTAAAAAAGTATGATAGTAACTATATTCAAGAAATAGTGAAGTTTTCATAAAAATTATAAAACAATTAATATAAAATTAATTTAATAATTCATAAAAAATTATAAAATATAATATAAAAAATTAAGTTGTATTAGTTATTAACGTGCTAGTGTTAAACCAATACAATCACAATCAAGTAATCCTAGAATTACAGCTGATCCAATAAATGATGAGATCATCTGACTTAATATGAAAGTGAAAATCGTGAATGGCTAAATAATTATGTGTTTTTTAAACTATTACAACATTAGATATCTCTTTGGTAGAGGTGAATTAGATGATGAGAAAAGGGTGAGAGAAAGATTAAAGAGAAAGATAAACTTTCTTACCTTTAATTGTGAAGTGTTAATTTCGGTACCTTCATGATCAAGCAGCAATGGCTTCTTTCTCTTTAAATCTCTTTTGGACTTCTTTTTGCCTAAGCCTGCTTTCCTTATTTTTCTTTCTGTTGGGCCTGTGTATTTTGCCAGCCCATTTATTTTGTTTCTCTTAGATAGTCGTTAGGCCATTTTCTTATATATAGAGGGTTAGTTTATTTTGTTTAACTACTTTTCCTTTTCTATCAGAATACAATATTCTTTTTCTCTTAATTTTTCTACTTATAATCTTCTCTGCATCAAAGAGACTTACACGCTGGATGCAAGATCTAATGAAAACAATTTCAGTATTCTTTTTCTCCTTCATTGTGCTTCAATCTTAAGAAAGTATGAGAGCATAAAATGCTCTGATTCGTCTTCAAGCCTTTCTCTTCTTCCTCCTCCCGATTCTGTTTTAAATTCCTTGTGAATATTATCTCTTATCAGCCTTCATCATCAATAGCCAACCAGAATAACACTCCTGATCCATACATAAACCCATACTTTCTTCACTAAAGTGAAAATATTGCCTTGGTCCTAGTAACATACTTACTCAATGGCAAAAATTATCATTCCTGGACCAGAGCAATGAAGTTAACTCTTGATTCATAGAATAAGCTCAACTTTATCGATGGAAGGTTACCTCATCCTGCACCAGGAGACTCAATGAACATTCCATGGAAAAAATGCAACAACATGGTCTTGTCTTGGATTCAGCACTCAGTGGAAGAATCAATTGTGAAATCAATTCTTTGGAATGATCCTGTTGCTGAAGCTTGGAAAGATTTGCAAGAAAGGTACTACTAAGGAGATATGTCTCGGATTTCAGACTCATATTCTTACTAATGCAATAGAACATTGAGTGAACCACAATATTTACAGATGAGTGAATCAAAATACCATTAATATTTCAATAAACGAAGAGACACATAACGTACCACTCAACCATTAATATTTCAACAACCAAGAAACGCATAATCACTCAACGATTAATATTTCAACAAATGAAGACATGCATATAACTACCACCATTAATATCTTGGACGTTTAAAAGGTTATAAAAAATCTACAGCGTATAATTAAACAAGTGCGGTTACAATGTCATCTTCAACAAGCTTTCTATCAAATGCGTTGTTAAACATAAATCATTCAAGCCAACACTAACATTACTGATGTTCAACATCGTTTTGTCAAGAATGTGCTATTGAAGTTACACAAATTGACAGCGCCTTTTTATTATGCGCTATTGATGTTCTTCCACCTCATTTTCAACAACGTCGTTCAAAATTACACTGTGGAATGACCAATGTTTATTACGATATTTGGCACAGTGACATCATTTTCTAATAGAAGATTTGTTTTTTCTCTTCCTTAAAAATGTCATCAGGGCACTTAAACTAAAATAAGTACTATAATAAGCTAAAATAAGTAGCAATAGATAAATGTTTAAATAAACTTGTAGTCATGTACGCTAATGTCTTCCATTTTTAGTTCATGTAAAAATAGATTAAAAATTGGTCAAATATCTTACAAACTACAAATGCGAGAGGGAGCAAATCGGAAAGGTAAATATATTATGGGAATACATGTAAAACATATAAGTTACAAGGACTAAATCCAAAACAAAAAATACATACGATACCGACAAATAAGCATAGAATAAAATTAAAATAAACTAGTTTATAGGAAATATAATAAAAAACATATTATTTACTGGAACTAAAATCAAAATGTTTTTTAATTTATAGGAATTAAAAACATATTTAAGCTATATATATCTTAAACTTTAATTAATGAAATATACACATATTTATATCTTTTCAGGTGTGCTTTGGTCCTATGCCTTGTTTGGCTCATGAGGATATTGCCTTGACCGAAGACTTGTGGATCGTGACCAAGGCTATTGGAGCAGCTTGGAGCATTCTGATCGAGGGAGCTTGCCTCAGCCTGACCTAGAAGTTCACAGAGGCTTGGCCAACTTGGTACATCTGATTCTGTTTGGCACATCAAGCCTCTTATCATTGTTGCACCTGATCAAGCATCATTCAAATCATTCCTTAGCCGTTTTGGGGATTTCAATGTGTGTAGTAGAGTTCTTCAAATATCAGCACGTGTTCTATTGTGTTTTAACACATGTGGTGTATTAGTTTTGTTAGTTAGAGAGTTGGTTTGGTTGCTTGCATATCAAGCAAGTTAGTTTTTCTTGGCTTTTGCTTGCATATCAATACATGTTAAACTTTCTAACAACATCATTGATACTCCCTATCAATCACTAACCATACATCTTAATAATCACCTAACTCATCATAATGTGCTATATATATTCCTAAATTTAAATATAACTTGATTTCCATTCATAAGCTTGCTTGCTGCTTTGAATGCAAGCTTTTTTTATATTTGTAGATATGCTTGTTTCATCCATAATATGACTACCTTGAAGAAGATCGATCATGCTAAAATTCTTAACAATCTCTACATACTTAACCAAGATGCATGCCTAAATGAAAATGTTCACACTATTTGCTCTCTAGATAATTGCATTGATACTGTTTTTGATATTTGGCATTATAGACTATGAAATCCCTCATTTTCAATTCTGCAGCATGTAAATAAACAATTTCCTTTTGTGAAGTTTGATTCAAGTAAGGTGTGTGATTCTTGCTATATTGCTAAACAATATAGATTGCTTTTTCCTAAGAGTACATCACACACAACACATTCCTTTGAACTTATTCACATGAATATATGGGGACCTCTTGACATCCCTACCATCAATGGTCATAAATACTTTCTAACCATTGTTGATAATTTCATAAGGCAGATATGGATTTTCTTATGATAAACAAGTTTGAAACCAAAACCATTATGTAGAACTTTGCTCAATACACTATGACACAATATAACTAGAAAATCAAGGCCATTAGAACTGATAATGACCTTGAGTTTATCCACCCCACCTTTTATGACCAGTTAGGCATCATCCACCAAAGAACCTGTGTGCAAACACCACAACAAAACTATATGGTTGAGAGGAAGCACAAACACATCCTAAACATCACTAGGTGCCTTCTTTTCTAAGCCAAATTGCCTAAAGGCCTTTGGGGCTATGCTACAAAGCATGTTGTGTATTTAATAAACAAACTTTCTACTCCTGTCTTGAATTTCCAATCTCATTTTGAGATTCTCTTTAATAAGAAACATAATCTAGATAACCTGAAGGTTTTTGGATGCTTGGCCTATGTCTCAACCCTTGTTAGTCATAGAACCAAATTAGACCCCAGAGCTAGGAAAAACGTGTTTGTTGGATACAAACAGGCACAAAAGAATTTGTCCTATATGATCAATCTTCTAAATCATTCTCATATCTAAAAATGTGATCTTCCATGAGAGGATATCCCCTTATAAGAATGCTTAAACCAATATCCAAACCATTGACTCATCCAATACCAATGTTGATTACTCTTCCTTTCTCCACTTTGATCACACCCCTGCCCAGGTCCACCACACTTTACCTACACCTCCTACTGTTTCCATTAGTGAGCCTTCCAATCTCAGAAGATCCACAAGACCTTCTCAGCCTCTACCTATCTTCAAGATTACCATTGCAACCTCATCACTACCACTCATCCACCACACAACCCTTCTTTCAAACACCCTTTGACTACTATACTCTTTTACAAGGCTCTTGCATCAGAGCATCTTCAACATTTATTATCCATATCTACTCACATTAAACCTAAAACTTTGAGTATAATAACTATCTTTTTCAAATAAAAAATCATTATTAATTAAGTGGAAAGAAAAAAAATGTAGAAATAAACCAGGGTAATTATGAATATATATATATATATATGTATTCAGAAAACATTTAAGGGAGCAAAGATTCATATTATAATGAACACATTTTCTTTTATAACCTTAGTCATTGCGCGTATGATGTAAGGCTTTATGGTGTCAATGTCTTCAATTTCAAGGTTTTCAACCTTCAAACAAAGCAGATAAACTATTTTTTGCACCTGATCCAGGATGGGTAAATTCATAGCCCCATCTCAACATATGAGTTAATTAAATTCCCTATATATGTGTCCTTACCAAAACATTAATTCATATCATCACAAGTTCATTATATTCTAGTTCTATCTCTTACCAATGAATATCTAAAAGCACGCACGATAATTCGATATTCATTATATATTAGAAAACTGAGTTTAGTTTCACCAAAGAAACTACATAAATGGCTTTCTCTTACACCAAGATCCTCTTCATAGTTTCACAGCTTTTGTTAATCTTGCTCACCATTTTTGCCACTTATCCACAATATGGAGTAGATTGCAGGCCATTATTATTATTAAATCATGAGCAGTCAATGGCATATGAGCTTCATCTTCAGGCCCTTCCACGACACCCAGCACCAAGGTCACACAGTGGAGGACCGGGTAGTTGCTGCAAAGGAAGTGCAAGTGTATTGGGAAATTAATTCCATCACTTTTAAATATATTAAATAATCACTTCCCCTATACACATTTCTTGTTAAATTCCTTCGTTTTAATTATTTCTAATTAAAATCCGGGCCATTCTTTACGCACCGATCAAATTGAAACTACGTATAGTTTATTTATTAGTAAGTTAGGCACAATTTACCGAACTCTTTAATAAATTATCTTATATTCTTCTCCTTTATTTATTGTATTTCTTTTATTTAATAATTTGTCATCAACATTGCACAACAATTGTTTGAATTGCACCAATATATGTTTTAATGTAAACTAACCAAATTGAATTATTTGAATTGCACCAATATATGTTTTAATGTAAACTAACCAAATTGAATTATTTGAATTGCACCAATATATGTTTTAATGTAAACTAACCAAATTGAATTATTTGAATTGCACCAATATATGTTTTAATGTAAACTAACCAAATTGAATTGGACCACATGTTATTTATATTTTGATATTTATATTTTGAGATTTAGTTGTTTGTGTTAGTGAGCCTAAAATTCAATTTAAACCAATCTGCGAACGACTTTGTTGAAAACAAAGAAAAGAAATGCAGAAGAAACAGAAAGAAGAAAAGCAGAAAGAAGAAGAAATAGAGATAGGAAATTTAGAGAGATTGTAATGGAAGATATGATAGTGTTTGTATGTAAGCAACTTGCATTCAATGATCAATACAATGAGTTATTTATACACATTACTATTTATAGAATAACTAACTTAACAACTTTCTAAAAATAGCAAGTTCTAACTAAATTCCAACTAACTTTGAATTACAAACTTTCTAACATCCTTCCTTAATTCAAAGTTCCATACAGCAAGTTGTTTTAAGAACACACACAAGGAGAATGAAGAATCACGATTCATCCTCCCTCAACCAAGCCACATTGCTTCAAGCTTTAACCACACCTAGCATTGTCCTCATCTTCTCAAATCTATCCCCCTTCAATGGCTTTGTCATGGCATCTGCAGTTTGCAACTCTGTTTTACAGTGAATGAGCTCAACCTTCTTCTTGCTAACTTGATCCCTCAAGAAGTGAAATCTGGTTTCAATGTGTTTGCTTCTTCCATGACTAACTGGATTTTTGGCTAAGTTTATTGCTGACTTGTTGTCAACTCTTAACTCAATCTTCATGTCTTCAACACACTTTAATTCTGTCATTAGAGAGGTTAACCATAAGCCTTGACAAGCAGCATTGCAGGCAGCAATGTACTCAGCCTCACAAGTTGAAAGTGCCACTACTTCTTGTTTCTTGGAACTCCATGAGATTGGAGCACCATTAACAAAGAAAACATAACCAGATGTGCTCCTTCTGTCCTCCTTATCCCCGCACCAGTCAGAGTCTGAAAATCCAACTAGTTGTAGCTCACTTTCTTTCTGGTTTGGAAACAGAATGCCATAGTTCATAGTACCTTTTAGGTACCTCATAATTCTCTTTGCTGCTGTCATATGTTGTTGAGTAGGATTGGCCATGTGCTATGACACACAAACCTGAGGCATCCTACAATTTGTCGAAAAAGAGTTGCATCCACTGATTTAAGGACTAAATCCAAAACAAAAAATACATACGATACCGACAAATAAGCATAGAATAAAATTAAAATAAACTAGTTTATAGGAAATATAATAAAAAACATATTATTTACTGGAACTAAAATCAAAATGTTTTTTAATTTATAGGAATTAAAAACATATTTAAGCTATATATATCTTAAACTTTAATTAATGAAATATACACATATTTATATCTTTTCAGGTGTGCTTTGGTCCTATGCCTTGTTTGGCTCATGAGGATATTGCCTTGACCGAAGACTTGTGGATCGTGACCAAGGCTATTGGAGCAGCTTGGAGCATTCTGATCGAGGGAGCTTGCCTCAGCCTGACCTAGAAGTTCACAGAGGCTTGGCCAACTTGGTACATCTGATTCTGTTTGGCACATCAAGCCTCTTATCATTGTTGCACCTGATCAAGCATCATTCAAATCATTCCTTAGCCGTTTTGGGGATTTCAATGTGTGTAGTAGAGTTCTTCAAATATCAGCACGTGTTCTATTGTGTTTTAACACATGTGGTGTATTAGTTTTGTTAGTTAGAGAGTTGGTTTGGTTGCTTGCATATCAAGCAAGTTAGTTTTTCTTGGCTTTTGCTTGCATATCAATACATGTTAAACTTTCTAACAACATCATTGATACTCCCTATCAATCACTAACCATACATCTTAATAATCACCTAACTCATCATAATGTGCTATATATATTCCTAAATTTAAATATAACTTGATTTCCATTCATAAGCTTGCTTGCTGCTTTGAATGCAAGCTTTTTTTATATTTGTAGATATGCTTGTTTCATCCATAATATGACTACCTTGAAGAAGATCGATCATGCTAAAATTCTTAACAATCTCTACATACTTAACCAAGATGCATGCCTAAATGAAAATGTTCACACTATTTGCTCTCTAGATAATTGCATTGATACTGTTTTTGATATTTGGCATTATAGACTATGAAATCCCTCATTTTCAATTCTGCAGCATGTAAATAAACAATTTCCTTTTGTGAAGTTTGATTCAAGTAAGGTGTGTGATTCTTGCTATATTGCTAAACAATATAGATTGCTTTTTCCTAAGAGTACATCACACACAACACATTCCTTTGAACTTATTCACATGAATATATGGGGACCTCTTGACATCCCTACCATCAATGGTCATAAATACTTTCTAACCATTGTTGATAATTTCATAAGGCAGATATGGATTTTCTTATGATAAACAAGTTTGAAACCAAAACCATTATGTAGAACTTTGCTCAATACACTATGACACAATATAACTAGAAAATCAAGGCCATTAGAACTGATAATGACCTTGAGTTTATCCACCCCACCTTTTATGACCAGTTAGGCATCATCCACCAAAGAACCTGTGTGCAAACACCACAACAAAACTATATGGTTGAGAGGAAGCACAAACACATCCTAAACATCACTAGGTGCCTTCTTTTCTAAGCCAAATTGCCTAAAGGCCTTTGGGGCTATGCTACAAAGCATGTTGTGTATTTAATAAACAAACTTTCTACTCCTGTCTTGAATTTCCAATCTCATTTTGAGATTCTCTTTAATAAGAAACATAATCTAGATAACCTGAAGGTTTTTGGATGCTTGGCCTATGTCTCAACCCTTGTTAGTCATAGAACCAAATTAGACCCCAGAGCTAGGAAAAACGTGTTTGTTGGATACAAACAGGCACAAAAGAATTTGTCCTATATGATCAATCTTCTAAATCATTCTCATATCTAAAAATGTGATCTTCCATGAGAGGATATCCCCTTATAAGAATGCTTAAACCAATATCCAAACCATTGACTCATCCAATACCAATGTTGATTACTCTTCCTTTCTCCACTTTGATCACACCCCTGCCCAGGTCCACCACACTTTACCTACACCTCCTACTGTTTCCATTAGTGAGCCTTCCAATCTCAGAAGATCCACAAGACCTTCTCAGCCTCTACCTATCTTCAAGATTACCATTGCAACCTCATCACTACCACTCATCCACCACACAACCCTTCTTTCAAACACCCTTTGACTACTATACTCTTTTACAAGGCTCTTGCATCAGAGCATCTTCAACATTTATTATCCATATCTACTCACATTAAACCTAAAACTTTGAGTATAATAACTATCTTTTTCAAATAAAAAATCATTATTAATTAAGTGGAAAGAAAAAAAATGTAGAAATAAACCAGGGTAATTATGAATATATATATATATATATGTATTCAGAAAACATTTAAGGGAGCAAAGATTCATATTATAATGAACACATTTTCTTTTATAACCTTAGTCATTGCGCGTATGATGTAAGGCTTTATGGTGTCAATGTCTTCAATTTCAAGGTTTTCAACCTTCAAACAAAGCAGATAAACTATTTTTTGCACCTGATCCAGGATGGGTAAATTCATAGCCCCATCTCAACATATGAGTTAATTAAATTCCCTATATATGTGTCCTTACCAAAACATTAATTCATATCATCACAAGTTCATTATATTCTAGTTCTATCTCTTACCAATGAATATCTAAAAGCACGCACGATAATTCGATATTCATTATATATTAGAAAACTGAGTTTAGTTTCACCAAAGAAACTACATAAATGGCTTTCTCTTACACCAAGATCCTCTTCATAGTTTCACAGCTTTTGTTAATCTTGCTCACCATTTTTGCCACTTATCCACAATATGGAGTAGATTGCAGGCCATTATTATTATTAAATCATGAGCAGTCAATGGCATATGAGCTTCATCTTCAGGCCCTTCCACGACACCCAGCACCAAGGTCACACAGTGGAGGACCGGGTAGTTGCTGCAAAGGAAGTGCAAGTGTATTGGGAAATTAATTCCATCACTTTTAAATATATTAAATAATCACTTCCCCTATACACATTTCTTGTTAAATTCCTTCGTTTTAATTATTTCTAATTAAAATCCGGGCCATTCTTTACGCACCGATCAAATTGAAACTACGTATAGTTTATTTATTAGTAAGTTAGGCACAATTTACCGAACTCTTTAATAAATTATCTTATATTCTTCTCCTTTATTTATTGTATTTCTTTTATTTAATAATTTGTCATCAACATTGCACAACAATTGTTTGAATTGCACCAATATATGTTTTAATGTAAACTAACCAAATTGAATTGGACCACATGTTATTTATATTTTGATATTTATATTTTGAGATTTAGTTGTTTGTGTTAGTGAGCCTAAAATTCAATTTAAACCAATCTGCGAACGACTTTGTTGAAAACAAAGAAAAGAAATGCAGAAGAAACAGAAAGAAGAAAAGCAGAAAGAAGAAGAAATAGAGATAGGAAATTTAGAGAGATTGTAATGGAAGATATGATAGTGTTTGTATGTAAGCAACTTGCATTCAATGGTCAATACAATGAGTTATTTATACACATTACTATTTATAGAATAACTAACTTAACAGCTTTCTAAAAATAGCAAGTTCTAACTAAATTCCAACTAACTTTGAATTACAAACTTTCTAACATCCTTCCTTAATTCAAAGTTCCATACAGCAAGTTGTTTTAAGAACACACACAAGGAGAATGAAGAATCACGATTCATCCTCCCTCAACCAAGCCACATTGCTTCAAGCTTTAACCACACCTAGCATTGTCCTCATCTTCTCAAATCTATCCCCCTTCAATGGCTTTGTCATGGCATCTGCAGTTTGCAACTCTGTTTTACAGTGAATGAGCTCAACCTTCTTCTTGCTAACTTGATCCCTCAAGAAGTGAAATCTGGTTTCAATGTGTTTGCTTCTTCCATGACTAACTGGATTTTTGGCTAAGTTTATTGCTGACTTGTTGTCAACTCTTAACTCAATCTTCATGTCTTCAACACACTTTAATTCTGTCATTAGAGAGGTTAACCATAAGCCTTGACAAGCAGCATTGCAGGCAGCAATGTACTCAGCCTCACAAGTTGAAAGTGCCACTACTTCTTGTTTCTTGGAACTCCATGAGATTGGAGCACCATTAACAAAGAAAACATAACCAGATGTGCTCCTTCTGTCCTCCTTATCCCCGCACCAGTCAGAGTCTGAAAATCCAACTAGTTGTAGCTCACTTTCTTTCTGGTTTGGAAACAGAATGCCATAGTTCATAGTACCTTTTAGGTACCTCATAATTCTCTTTGCTGCTGTCATATGTTGTTGAGTAGGATTGGCCATGTGCTATGACACACAAACCTGAGGCATCCTACAATTTGTCGAAAAAGAGTTGCATCCACTGATTTGTTGTTTGTTGAATTGCCTGATTGTATACTTCCTTCAACTGGAATCAAGACAGGGTTGCAATTCT
>NC_032027.1:7599281-7601142 GCF_001865875.1 Lupinus angustifolius
CTATTTCAAATCCAGGAGGTTGGGTGATGTACACAACTTCAAGAGGCCCATTCAAGAAGGCACTCTTGACATCAAGCTGCCACAACTTCCAATCATTTCTGCTTGCCAAAGCCACAATTAGCCTTACAGTTTCAAATCTGGCAACAGGGGCAAACACCTCTGAGTAGTCATATCCTTCCCTTTGCATATACCCTTTTGCCACTAATCTGGCTTTGTGTTTGGAGATGCTTCCATCAGGCCTGCACTTTACCTTGTATACCCACTTTACAGCAATAGGATGCTTGTCTGTTGGTAGATTAGCTAGTCCCAAGTGTTGTTTTTCTCAATTGACTTAATCTCATCCTCCATAGCACTGATCCAGACTTCTTCCTTGATTGCTTGACTAAAGGTAATTGGTTCAGCTTCAGCCATGAGTGCAAAGTGGATTAAGTCACCTTCTTCTGTAACTGCATCATCTGCTAGCATCTCGAATTCACTAAGTCTTGCTGGTCTGCTTCTTGTTCTTGAAGGTCTAGATTCACCCCTTTCTGAGCCTGAGATTGTGTTTGTTGCCTGTATGCTCTGTATGTTCTCATGCTCTTCTTCTATTGGCACTGTGACAACTGCTTCTTTGTGTTCAATCTTCTTGAGAATATCATTCCAAGTACTCATCTCATCAAACTTGACATCCCTGCTGAAAACTATTTGCTTTGTCACAGGATTGAGTAGTTTGTATGATCCAGTTGAGTTGTAGCCAACAAAAATCATCAACTCACCTTTATCATCTAGTTTCCTTCTGATCTGGTCTGGTATATGTCTATAGCACATAGAACCAAACACTTTTAGGTGTTTCACTGAAGGTTTCTTCCCTGTCCATACCTCTTCAGGAACCATATTGTTGAGCCTTTGTGTAGGACATCTGTTGAGGACATATGTAGCAGTTGTGACTGCTTCACCCCATAGGTTGTGAGGAAGGCTTTTGCACTTGAGCATACATCTTACCATATTCATCACTGTCCTGTTTCTTCTCTCAGCTAGACCATTGTGTTGTGGAGTGTATGGAGAGGTGACTTCATGAATTATGCCATTGTCTTCACAGAATTTCTCAACTTCTTTTGATGTGAATTCCCCTCCTCCATCTGTTCTGAGTATTTTGATTTGTTTACCAGATTGCCTTTCTACCATTGCTTTGTATCTTACTATGTTGACAAAGACTTCACTTTTTGCCTTAATGAGATAGATCCACATCTTCCTACTGAACTCATCTATGAAAGAGACAAAATACCTGTTTCCTCCTAGTGTAGGCACTTCCATAGGTCCACACACATCTGAGTACACTACATGTAGTGTATCTAAGGCTCTTGCTTGTGAGTAATTGCTGAAAGATGTCCTAGTCAATTTTCCTGTGATGCAGCTTTCACAATCAGGTTGCTTAACCTTGATTTCTGGCAAACCACTTACCATTTCTCTTGACCTTAGAAATCCAAGATCTCTGAAGTTGAGATGACCATATCTCAGATGCCATAACCATGTTTCATCCTTCTTGGTTATTGCACTCAGGCATTGAGAATTCCCTGCTCCTAACTTGACTTGGAAGGTTCTGTTTCTTGTTAGTGGAACTTTCAAGATCTTCCTCTTTTGTTCATCATAGATTGTCATAAAGCCATTCAGTAGCTACATAGTGAGTCCTTTTTCGTGCAACTGGCCAATGCTGATCAAGTTAGTCTTCATCTCAGGAACAAATAGTACATCACTTATGTATGCTCTCCTCCCATTTGCCATGGTCAGGGGAACATCACCTGTTCCTTCAGCTGTAATGACTCTGTGGTCTGCAAATTTCACTTTACTCTGCCTTGTTGGATCAAAATTCACCAACCATTCT
>NC_032027.1:7601242-7610589 GCF_001865875.1 Lupinus angustifolius
GAGAATTTTCTTGAACCATTTCTCTGTTCTAAGCCTTTTCCTCGATTCTTGTTGAAGATCTTTGCAAATTGAGGTCCTTTCTTGAATGTTTGAGCCTGCAAAGCTTGATGAGAAGATCTGTCTGCTCCCCTTTCATTCATTCTCTGTTCATGGGCCTCAAGTGACCCCTGAAGCTCCTCAACCTTCATCCTTTCAACTTTACCTGATTCCTCAATGGCCACCACAACATGATCAAACCTTGGTGCCACTGTCCTTAGAATCTTCTCTACTATTGTGGCATCATCCATCTTTTCTCCACATGACTTCATGCTATTGGTGTGAGTGATTATTCTTGTAAAAGTTCATACTTTCTCCTCATGGTCTGCAATCTTATCTTCTTTAATTGAGCAGCACCAGCATAGTGCTTCTCAAGAGTTTCCCAAGCTTCTTTAGAAGTTGCAGAACCTGCAATCTTCTCAAAGTGTGCATTATCAACTGCTTGGTGAATGATGCATAATGCCTTGCAGTCTTTCCTTTTACTCTGCTTGTATTCATTCCTCTGAACTTCAGTAGCTCCTTCTTCCAGAATTGAGAAACCATCTTCTACAATTTCAGCCACATCTTGGTAGCCAAAAATGGCTTTCATCTGGATACACCACCTTGCCCAATTCGATCCATCCAAGACTGGTAAGTTTGTTGCGAAATTTCCAGTGGTTTGTGCCATGTTTTTGCAACAGAAAAGAGGGTGATTTTTGGATCTTTAAAGCTCTTGATACCAAATGTTGAAAACAAAGAAAAGAAATGCAGAAGAAACAGAAAGAAGAAAAGCAGAAAGAAGAAGAAATAGAGATAGGAAATTTAGAGAGATTGTAATGGAAGATATGATAGTGTTTGTATGTAAGCAACTTGCATTCAATGATCAATACAATGAGTTATTTATACACATTACTATTTATAGAATAACTAACTTAACAACTTTCTAAAAATAGCAAGTTCTAACTAAATTCCAACTAACTTTGAATTACAAACTTTCTAACAGACTTTTATAATAGTGAGTGTGAATTATTCAAGATAATTTAGTCAAAATACATTGGTTACTAAGTTAATTAAAACTGTTAATGATTGCCTTAAAGTATGTTGGAAAATTCTTTCATCATATTTGGAGGTTGGACATCTGTTGTCCTAAAACAGTGTACCATTCTATGTGTCATTGCTTGTGATTAGTTAGAAAAATAATTAATTATTAAAATTTTAGTTTAAATATATTTTTTCAAATAATAACACATAAAGTGGCACACTTTATGGGACAACATATGTGTTCCCATATTTAGAAGGGTGAAAACATCATTTTCTAACAGAAGATTTCCTCTTTCTCTTCCTTAAAAATGTCATAGGGAACTTAAACTAAAAGAAGTACTATCATAAGCTAAAAGAAGTAGAAATAGATAAATGTTTAAGTACACTTTTAGTCACGTCAACTAATCGTCCTACATTTTTGGTTCATGTAAAAATAGATTAAAAATTGGTCAAATATCTTGCAAACTACTAATGTAAGAGGGAGCAAATCCAAAAGGTAAATATATTAGGGGAATACATGTAAAACATATAAGTTACAAGGACTAAATCCAAAATAAAAAAACAAGTACGATACCAACAAATAAGCAATGACTAAAATTAAAATAAACTAGTTTATAAGAAATATAATAAAAAACATATTTTTTATTGGGACAAAAATCAAAATACTTTTTAATTTATAGGAAATGAAAACATATTTAAGCTATATATATCTTAAACTTTAATCATAGGAATGTTCTACTAAACTATTTTTTACATTAAGGATTTGTCCAACTAAAAATGGAAGAGGAATGTTTTTCTAGACATAAAGATCATAAAAGTGAATTTTGTTTTTGTTACCAAAGTCATTTCATAGACACAATAAAGATCAAACTATAGTAAGTCAACCTCACATATCAACTCCATTAGATGTTATTGATACAACAAAATGATTATTTCAATTAAGTGTGAAATGTAATTTTCTTGTTGTCAAGTGTAATGGCAAAACAAACAATCTTATAGGCCCACCCACAGGGTCCTCAACTTTTTTGAGGGGCAGAGTGTACAATGTTATTCCATTTATATACTTTTGACACGTGGACCACATGCAAACTACTTGTATAAAAATAAATCAAAAATAGAATTAATTGTGACTTAATATCAAAAAATATGATGTAATATAATTTATTCAAATTTTATTTTATTATTTATCAATGTTTACGTTCAACCCATTTTAAAACAGGCAGAAGTGAAAATTTGTTTGGTAGATGTAATTAGACATATCTAAAACTACTTTAATGAGTCTGCTGCGTTACTAATTATGTATAAAGATGGTGATACAAAATCATTTAATAATTATGACTTTAATGTCAACAATGAGAAATAGCAAAATGGGCCGTTCAACCCATTTTGTCAGTACCAGGAAATATCTGCAACAATTTAAACGAATATGGGTATGCTCTTATTGGTTTAACAAACAAAATGACATGCTCTTCTCGTTTTAAAATGGGTAAAGGGCGACACGCGAGCATTGATGAATAGTTTTAAAATAAAAAATTAATAGAGAAAAGTTTACAAAATCCCCCTTAAATTTTATGTCTTTTGCAAATAGGTATTATAAACTATTTTTTCTTCTTAATTACTCCTAAAACTTCAACTATTAATGAAATTGGTCTCTACATATATATAATTTTAATTTACTAACCATGAAAAGAATGAGAGATGAAGCATTCAGCAATGTTAACTAAACCATATTAAACCATAATTGTTTTGAGATATTAAATCATATTACATCATAATTTATTAGAATTTTTATTTTTTCCCTTCTATTATGCCCGTGGGCTGCTCGTATTGCCCATTAGAAATATCAACGAGCTTCGCAAGCAAACAAGCTGGACAAAATTTACATGCCCCACCCACAAAAAGTTGCGGATTATGCAGACATGCCCACGAGCAATGCCCATTTTCCATCTATATAAACAACACCTTAAACAAAACAAGATTTATATACATCTAGGAGACATTAATTATGAAATCCCATAAAATGGCTCTTGGTTATCAAGTCAAATGACTTAGTACAATAAGCTTGTTTGCTAACTGAAGGTGGTATGTGTTGCACAATAGAATGGCTAATAGGTCTAGATTTTGAAACAACATGTGTGCATCGTAAAGCTATGCTCATTACCACCATTACAACATAAGCCAAATGACCTCTTGGTGTATTGAATTGTTGATCTAGAACATCTTTCAGATATACTACTACAACATATTTTGTATTTAGTGATGGTTTTTTATGCGATTAGTGGAGGTTTTTAACTTCCACAATATAAATAGTGGATGTTTCAAAAACCGCTACACTTATGACCGCTAGAAGCGTTTTGTGGAGGTTTTAGAAAACCTCCAGTACCTATAAATTTGCAGCGGTTTATTTGTGGAGGTTTTTGACCTCCACTATTTGATGAGGTTTTTAACCTTTGCTATTTGAGGAGGTTTTTGTAGTGTTTACCATGGAGGCTTTAAACCTCTACTATTTGAGAATGTTAATCGTGGAGATTTTCAACCCCTACTACTTGAAATAACAAATGGAGACATGCTAGAAGGTATTTCAACCTCAATTTAATTTCATAATTGTCACAACTTTAGTGTCATTAGTTTGTGATTATTATTTAAATATACAATACAAAATGAAAATGTTCCTAGCAATAATAAAATTTCACTGCAAGTAACCAAAGTAGCGTAACAAAGTTGAAAAAGTTACAATTCATCATTCGTTATAAATCCAGATATACCAGAAAATCTCAAAAAACTAAAGGTAGTCTCATATGACACTTTAAAAACATAATACATAACAAATATCCTAAATGTTGCTGACTCCATATGATCCTCTTGCACCTAAAGGTGTATTAGACATACTTGCATCATCATTTGCGTGAAATAATAAAATGAAAACATTTAGTTGGAACAATAAAAAAATATTAATAATTATTGCATCATTATTTACTAACTAAGAATGTAAAAATAATAACTTCCTTGTTCACTATGATGAAATCTAAAAAACAATCTTAGCATTGCAACAAGTGTACAATACTACATGTGTAAAAAGTCTATGAATCAACAATGTCATAGTTGATACCCCAAATTGTACAAATGCTAACAATGGATACTTCTTGATTTTTATCAACGCATGTGCATATAAAGACTATTTATCTATATGCAAAAACTAATAAGTAATATGCCAAATGCAAGGTAGACATGCAAGTCAGCAACATGCAAAAGTAATATGCACATTCATGTATAGTTAGATAACAAATTTTGCTAGCCTCCTGGAGTCAATTTATACTATATCAAACATTGAACAATTTATACTATATCTAACCAGAAAGAGAAACTTTTAAAATATCATTATATTCAAACCAGGAAAATCAAACAAACAAACAAAATACTAAATATAATAATGGTACTTGCACATACATGTGTAAAGAAGTTAGCCAATTCTTTAGGGATCCCTCCTTCTTTCATTATGATGTAGGACTTAAATGATGATTCCAAATTGTTGCATCTCTCTCGCCAATCATTAGAAGATGAAGATGTGGCAGCAAATGATGAAGAATGGCTCAAATCAGAAAATCGAAGTCTAGTATTCCTATATGTATTCGTAGGAACTGCTCCCAAACCCATGGTTAGCACTCTTCCAGAGTGGTCTGGTCTCATCACTCTACCAACTGAATCATGAGGAGAAACTTCAGATTCATCAATGTTGGTTTGAGTCAAAGCCTCTTGAATTTGTTCCTACATGCATGCAAAAATATTATTAATTGTAAAAATTGGAAGATTAAAATTCAATGCATGCAAAGAAGATTAGTTAATTAGATTGAACCTACCGCTACAATCTTTTCTGCTTCATTTACAAATGTTCCATCCTTCCTTTTATGAGTGGCAACGTATAAGTTTCCACAACCTGGTGGTTTCCCATTCACCATCTAAAATATAGAAAACTTAATTCAGATTTGAGCCTTTCTAAACAAATAAAAAGTAATAAGTGCAAAGTCTAAATAAATAAAAACTAACATGATAGTGTCGCTACCATCTCACGCCTTCTTCTTGAATTAAGCTTAGAACCACTAGTGTGCGAAACTACTTGCTTCTTTCGAATTTCTTTGTTTTTCCTACAAAGTTCCTATGAAAAACAATTACACATTCACACACTAATCAAATAAAATAGCTATAGAAAAAATCAAACAACCAAAGTCATGTCAATTTATATACCATAGTTGATGGTCTTAGACAATAGTGAACAAAACGAGTCCATTGATCTTTGTCTATGCCAATTGGAACATTTCTTATGATTTCATCTCTAGTCTTGACTGGATCAGAGAACTCATTCCATAATATTTGCCTACTTGCACTCCATTTTCTCCTAAGACTAAGTTTTTAATATCATCTTGAAATGTGTTCACTAGTCCTAAAACAAATGCAAGGTTTCCAAAAAGTGACATTAATTTTTCAATATTAATATTAGAGATAAAAATTTAGACATGTATAATTGTTATACGTTTATGATTGTATCAAAACACTCTGCAAAATAAGTAGAAGGTATACCACTACGTCCACCTGACTACTTATCATAATCTATTGGAAATAACTTGCAATCAGATGTCGAAGTTCCTAAAAATCCAGCAAGAAGGCCTTGTGGATCACCATAGGCTGCGCCTTGCTCATCAAAATCCACAATGATGCGTAGTCCGATAGGTAAGTTATTCACTTCTCTAACTTTGACCTTTATCTGCTTGACAACTCTTTCTGAGTCTATAACAATAAAATATAACATCAAATATGTCCATCAAGACCCAAAGTAATTTAACAAAAGAAAAACAAATAGACTCGCATCCAAGTAAACACAACTCTTGTACCTATTGCCTCGATAATCCAATAATGTATAGACTCGCGTCCAACATCAACTGTTAATGTTTCAGCTTCTCCTGACACTTCCGGAGCTGAGACATCGAGAGCTTGTAAGGAATGTACTGATGGGACTTTCAGAGTTGACACATCAGGAGCTTGTGAAGGGACTTGAACTGATGGTGAAGGATTTGTAGGATTTATTGCTGGTGAAGAATGAGTTGGATCTTCTATTGGAGATGCAACACATTGTGATTGAGGTGCTGATTTTAATGGATTCTGAAAATGCTTCACTTTTTCCATGTCTCTATATTCATGAGAAAAAATATAAAATGAGATAAAAACAATTAAATAATAATATAACATAATAATTAAGTTCATAACGAAAAGGAAATAACAATAGTATTAACTATGTCAAACAATTACCTCTAAAAAAGTATGATAGTAACTATATTCAAGAAATAGTGAAGTTTTCATAAAAATTATAAAACAATTAATATAAAATTAATTTAATAATTCATAAAAAATTATAAAATATAATATAAAAAATTAAGTTGTATTAGTTATTAACGTGCTAGTGTTAAACCAATACAATCACAATCAAGTAATCCTAGAATTACAGCTGATCCAATAAATGATGAGATCATCTGACTTAATATGAAAGTGAAAATCGTGAATGGCTAAATAATTATGTGTTTTTTAAACTATTACAACATTAGATATCTCTTTGGTAGAGGTGAATTAGATGATGAGAAAAGGGTGAGAGAAAGATTAAAGAGAAAGATAAACTTTCTTACCTTTAATTGTGAAGTGTTAATTTCGGTACCTTCATGATCAAGCAGCAATGGCTTCTTTCTCTTTAAATCTCTTTTGGACTTCTTTTTGCCTAAGCCTGCTTTCCTTATTTTTCTTTCTGTTGGGCCTGTGTATTTTGCCAGCCCATTTATTTTGTTTCTCTTAGATAGTCGTTAGGCCATTTTCTTATATATAGAGGGTTAGTTTATTTTGTTTAACTACTTTTCCTTTTCTATCAGAATACAATATTCTTTTTCTCTTAATTTTTCTACTTATAATCTTCTCTGCATCAAAGAGACTTACACGCTGGATGCAAGATCTAATGAAAACAATTTCAGTATTCTTTTTCTCCTTCATTGTGCTTCAATCTTAAGAAAGTATGAGAGCATAAAATGCTCTGATTCGTCTTCAAGCCTTTCTCTTCTTCCTCCTCCCGATTCTGTTTTAAATTCCTTGTGAATATTATCTCTTATCAGCCTTCATCATCAATAGCCAACCAGAATAACACTCCTGATCCATACATAAACCCATACTTTCTTCACTAAAGTGAAAATATTGCCTTGGTCCTAGTAACATACTTACTCAATGGCAAAAATTATCATTCCTGGACCAGAGCAATGAAGTTAACTCTTGATTCATAGAATAAGCTCAACTTTATCGATGGAAGGTTACCTCATCCTGCACCAGGAGACTCAATGAACATTCCATGGAAAAAATGCAACAACATGGTCTTGTCTTGGATTCAGCACTCAGTGGAAGAATCAATTGTGAAATCAATTCTTTGGAATGATCCTGTTGCTGAAGCTTGGAAAGATTTGCAAGAAAGGTACTACTAAGGAGATATGTCTCGGATTTCAGAATTATTAGAGGATTTTTACCACCTAAATCAAGGTAACATCTCTATCTCAGAGTTCTATAACTAGTTGAAGAGTATTTGGGAAGAAATTGAAATTTTCACACCCATTCTAAGCTGTAAATGTGGCATTCCTTGTTCTTGTGGACTGATTCAGTTTGTTAGAACCTATACGGAACGGAGTTATGTGGTTCGATTTCTAAAAGGATTAAATGAGCAATATGCTCAAGTTAGGTCCCATATCCTGCTTTTGAACCCCGCCCTAATATTAGCAAAGATTTTTCACTATTAACCCAATAGGAAATGCAATTTAACTTGCCTATCTTTCCCTCTCTTGAGCCTGAAAATCGAGCCTTGTCCTTCAATTTAAGGCGAAAACCTCTAATTAGAAACTTCAACACAAGTGCCAATAACTCTAGAGGTAGAGGAAATTACCAATACAAAGGAAGGGGATCCAGACCAAATGGAGGTGGCAAAAATCAAGGGAACAAGTTTTGCACCTTCTGTGAGAAAACCAATCACACCATTGACACATGCTTCTTAAAGCAAGGATATCCTCCTGGAAATCAAAATAATAAGTCCACCAAACTGGTAAACAATACCACTAGATTTCCCCTTGATAAGTAAGTTGCCAATAATTTTGCCTTACAACAATCTACTTATGCACAAGGATCCAACAAAATGTTTACTGAAGAAGAAGTGCAAGGAATTCTAAGCTTACTCCAACGATCAAAAAAAGGAAAACCATGGTGTCAATTCTGCTATGCAAACAACAACTATTCACACAACAACTCCTCCTACCAATACAGGTAACTCTTACTCCCAATGGCTATTAGGCACAAGTGCTACAAATCACATCACCCATGATATGACCAATTTTTATTCCTACAAATCTATAGCACCTATGTATATCACTCTACCAAATGGTGAACATGTTTCCCCCTGCACCTTTGGGACAATAAGACTCACTAATTCTCTTATTTTAACTAATGTCCTCTTTGTACCTCAATTTCATTTTAATCTAGTTTTAGTAAATAAATTGATGCATAACTTACAATGTCTTTTAATCTTTTCTCAACATGAGTGCTTAATCTTGCAGAACCATACCAAGAAGATGATTGGTTCAACTAGACTTCATTAAGGATTGTTCATGCTTAATCTTCCCCTATCAAGACCTTTTATCTCTCATTCTTTTATTTTTAATTTAAATTCTAAAACTATGAATAATCCTATATGACACTTAAGATTAGGCCAAGTTTCTTCTGCTGTAATACTACAACTTACAAAAAAAAATTCCTTTTATTCATAATGCAAACCATTTTACTCCTTGTGATGTATGTCATATGTCTAAGCATGGAAAATTACCTTTCAATCATAATACAACACATAGCTTACAACCTTTTGATGCATTACATGCTTATATTTGGGGACCTCATTATGTCCCATCCTTGTTTGGCCACAAATATTTCCTCACCCTTGTTGATGACCACACCAGACTTACGTGGGTTTTACTTCTCAGATCTAAATCAGAAGTTAGGCCTCACTTGATCAACTTCATAGCCTACATTGATACATAGTTTGGTAGTAAATTGAAATGTTTGGGAAGTGACAATGGGGTTGAGTTCTTGATTCATGATTACCTCTCTTATAAGGGAATCATCCATCAAAGAAATTGAGTTGAAACCCCTCAACAAAATGGAATTGTTGAAAGAAAGCATAAACACATCCTTAATATTGCAAGAGCCATGTTTTTCCAATCTCATTTACT
>NC_032027.1:7610689-7708376 GCF_001865875.1 Lupinus angustifolius
CTCTGGAATTTTGCAATTCAACATGTTGTTTACCTTCTTAATAAACTACCTACCCCTCTATTAAAACATAAAAGCCCCTACCAATGTTTACATAACACCCTTCCTTCCCTAGACAACCTCAAAGTCTTTGGTTGTCTGACCTATGCCACTAAAATTCAATCCCATAGAACCAAATTTCAACCTAGAGCCATCAAAGCAGCCTTCCTTGGATATCAACAAGGCACTAAAGGTTTCATCCTTTACAATCATCAAACTCATTCAGTCTTCATCTCAAGAAACACTATTTTTTATGAAAATCAATTTCCCTTCCTAGACTTTCATGACAACAAAGAATCTTCTGTCTACAAACCAAACACAATCCCCATCCCTAACTCCACAAATGACCTTCATCCCCCTTTTACTCCAAATACAAACCATGAATCACTCATCCATTCCTTACCTTCAAAAATTCCCATTAGATAATCAACTAGAATCAGTGTTAGGTATCAGTGACAGAATACACCTAGAAGGGGGGGGGTTGAATAAGTGTCGCGGTTCCCACTTACAGCTATTCACAACAAAGCCCTATTCTGGAAAATAACTCAGTTAATCCATTAAAGGATTGCCTTAATCGATTAAATCGCACTGAACTGACAGTTGCCAAATGGCTTGATTACACAGCCACTCATAGATTATACAGATATGATACAACATATATATTTGAATAGAAATGATCTTTATATGGCAGAGTTACTATATTCAAATTATCAGCTACAATAGGCAATTAAAAACAACTTAAAACATTAAAGAGATAATGGTAAGAAATAGCCTGCAACAAGGTTTTTATACTGGTTCGTTTTGCGGTCCACTGCAAAATTACATCTAGTCCTCCCCTTCCGATCTTGAGAGATTTTCTTCACTAAAGTTGAAGCCAATGTATATTACATACACACTTCCAATTACAAGACCTTGAAAGCTACCTTCTTGAATTCCTAGAACCTCTACCTTGGTTTGACCTCACTTATCGCCTAGGAAAACCTTTCCTACGATCTAGCCCCAGCTAAGAGTATGTTCTAAACTCAAGACCTCCAAGTCTTGGTGAAGACTCTTTGTATCTCATTGGTGGTACGACACTAAGAGACGACATTCCTTGTTACAAAATACAACAAAAACAGAGTAATGTGAAGCACAAAATAGCTCAAATATTACAATTAAGAGCAAGTTATAAACCCTATACAAATCTCACAAATTATTATGAATATGTATAAGATCAGAATCATGAAGAACATGTAATTTCTACCCTAAGAAATCTCTAAAAGAATTGAAAGAATCATACAAGATCCTTCCCTGAAACTTGGACAACTGGGTCTCCTAAACTATGAGTGAGTAGTAGGGATCTCCACGATCGTGCCTCACGTTCGGATTTGAAGATGAAGTAGTAGGAGGCCTACGAGTGTGTTGAGCAGTTATCTTGAACCTCTTCAAACGCCGTCTTTCCATTGTTGATTGAAAAATCATGAGCGATGATAAGAGAAGAAGGATAAGGGAGGGAACCTAAAGCTTAGGGTTTGGAATTAGGAACTGGTAATTGGGTTTCTTGGGGATTTGAGAAATAGATGGGATGAATTGAGGTGCAAAATGGGTAAAGGTGAGGTTTAATTCTTCTTTTATGCTAAGAATTTGAATTTTTCTATTGCTTTTGAGATTTAGAGAGAAAAGGGGGAAGAGAGGGTTTGAAAAAATGGTAAAAATGCTACTGATTCTAATTTATCTGTTATCATTAATCGATTAAGAGCTGTATTTAATCGATTAATAAGTGCTAAAATTCCAGATTTTCAGAAAAATGAGCCCAGCTAGTGTGTGTTGCGCTCAAAACCTTTGGATGAAGCTACAACTTAAGAACTTTGGACTTAACCTAGTAAAGATTCCTATAAAATGTGATAATACAAGTGTCATAAACCTATCCAAGAATCTTGTTTTTCATTCTAGAACCAATCATATTGAAATTAGACATCATTTCTTGCGTTACCATGTACAAAGCAACACACGCTTGCTTTTTACTGTGTCATGCAACTAAGGAACTGCCTAATAAGTGAAAAGTCTCACTAGTGCTCCTCTGATCCAACTTACATCCCGCAAAATCGGAATCGGAATACCCTACCAAGGATAATGAGGCATCCCTAGGATACCATAATCCCATATTAGTTGTTCCTTTTAAATATCTCATGATGCGTTCAATAGCAGTATAATGTGAATCTTTAGGCAATGCTTGAAATTTAGCATACATACAAACACTAAACATAATATCGGGGCGACTCGCAGTTAAATACAATAAGGAGTCGATAATCCCATGATACTTGGTTACCTCTATTGCTTTTTCCTTTTCATCTTTGTCTAGATAGCAAGCGGACATCATAGGTGTTGAAGCTTCTTTACACTTTTCCATTTCGAACTTCTTCAGTAACTCCTTGCAATATTTCGATTGATGAATGAAGAAGCCACTTTCCATTTGTTTGATTTGTTGCCCAAGAAAGAAGGTAAGCTAACCCATCATCGTCATCTCAAATTCACCCTACATCATCTCAGAAAATTCTTTACAAAGAATGTGATTAGTAGATCTGAAGATTATATCATCAGCATATATTTGAACTAGTAGTACATTTCTACAAATAAAGAGGATAATATCAACCATACCCCTCACGAACCCTTTTTCCAAGAGGAAAGAGCTCAATCTATCATACTCCTCATGATTATCTATGGGAGCTTGTTTCAGGACATAAAGAGCCTTTTTGAGCTTATATACATGGTTCAGATATTTAAAATTTTCAAAGCCGTGAGGTTGATCTACATATACCTCCTCTTGAATGTAGCCATTCAAGAACGCGCTCTTGACATCCATTTGAAAGAGCTTAAAGTACATAATCGATGCAAAGGACAAAAGCATCCTAATGGCCTATAATCTGGCTACATGAGCGTAGGTCTCATCATAATCAATGCCCTCTTCCTGGTTG
This sequence comes from Lupinus angustifolius, assembly GCF_001865875.1. NCBI lineage: Eukaryota > Viridiplantae > Streptophyta > Magnoliopsida > Fabales > Fabaceae > Lupinus > Lupinus angustifolius. Next base: position 7,613,680 of record NC_032027.1, read on the forward strand.
TAGCCTTTGGCCACTAAGCGTGCTTTATTCCTAATGATCAAGTCAGATTCATCTAATTTATTATGAAAGACCCATCTAGTACCAATCATTGGATGTTCTTTAGGCTTAGGGACCAAGTCCCATACATTATTATGCTCGAACTGGTTTAGCTCTTCTTGCATAGCTATACCCTAGTGCACATCCTCAATGGCCTCATCGCTAGTCTTAGGCTCGATTTGAGATACAAAAGCAACAAAGTTACAAAAGTTATGTAAATAGCTACGAGTTACCACCCCCGTAGTTATATCACCTATTAATTTGTCGAGTGGATGATCCTTCTTGGTTTTCCACACGATTAGCATGTCCTGATGCTCATCTTGGACAGTTTGCTCTGCTTCTTCTTCTTTGTCCTGGTCCGTGTCGTTAGAGTATGCTTCTTCTAAAGCACCTGCAACATCATTAGAAAATACATTTCTCTTCTCTTTTGGAGAAGATTCATCAAAATGGACATGCATTGAATATTTATTAAAGACTCGATAAGCTTTACTATGCAATGAATACCCTAAAAATATACCCTCATTAGCATTTGAATCAAATTTACTTAAAGCTCTCTTTCTATTATTTAATATAAAGCATTTACAATCAAAAGCATGAAAATAAGCAATATTAGGTTTTCGGTCTTTTAAAAGTTCACAAGGAGATTTTGAATAAGTAGGCCTCAAGAGTATACGGTTAATCACATAGCAAGCTGTATGCATTGCATCAGCCCAAAAATATTTAGGAACCTTGCTTTCGTTTAGCATGGTTCTAGCAAGCTCCTCTAAGACTCAATTCTTCCTCTCAACAACTTCATTTTGTTGAGGGGTATGAGAGGTTGAGAATTGATGCATAATACCATATATATCACAAATTTTATCAAATTGATGATTTTCAATTTCGCCACCATGATCATATCAAATATATACTATCTTATGGTTAAACTGATTTTGGATTTGTTTGACAAGGTTTTTGAAAGACTTGAAAGCATCGCTCTTGGACGATAGCAATAGTGTCCATGTGAATCTAGAGAAATCGTCAACGATTACTAAAGCATAAAAGCTACCACCAAAACTCATAACCTGGGATGGTCCAAACAAGTCCATATGGAGAAGCTCCAAGGGTCTTGTTGTGGATATCACATTCTTTTTAGCAAAAGAGTTTTTAACTTGTTTACATTTTTGATAAGAATCACGATTTTCTTGAGTTTTAAAATCAAGTTTGGTAGCTCATCAACCAAATTATTTTTGGACAATTTATCTAGATGTTTTACATGAATATGAGCGACGTGCCTATGCCAAAGCCATATGTCATCCTCTTTAGAAATAAAACATTTTGAAAATAGAATAGTGACATCCTCTAGATTAACCATATAAATATTATTTATACGATATCCGACAAAACGTAACTTTATTAGATATATTGTGATAAATAATACAACACTCAGAATCAAAAGATACACGGTTACCTTTATCGCATAGTTGGCTAATACTCAAGAGATTATGTTCCAGGCCTTCAACATATAGCAGATTCTCGATCACTGCCTGATTTGAGTTGCCAATCGTTCCTGTGTCAAGTATCTTCCCTTTGTTGTTGTCTCCATACGTGACAAACCCTTTTTCTTTCAATGATAGATTTACGAATTTTGATCTATCTCCCGTCATATGTCTTGAGCATCCACTATCAAGATACCAATGATGTCCATGTGCTCATAGACATACCTTCAAAACATAGATCACTTGCCTTTTTCAGGTACCCAAGTTTTATTGGGTCCTTTTCTATTAGTAACTAGGGAGTCATCTCCCTTTTTCATCCAGACATACACGCCATTAGGTATACCATATTTTCTAATGTAACAAGAGTAGGAAGTGTGGCCATGTGTGCCACAATAAGAGCATTTAGGAACCTTTTTATATTAAAAATTCTTATTAAGCCAATTAATAGGTCTCCTATATGGTCTACTCTTACGCATAGGAGGAATATATCCTAGTCCGGTATGGTCACCTACATTTCTGGTTTGGCTAAGCATAATTTCTAACATGTATTGACTCTCTGTGAGTTTTGCAAGTTTTTCATTGAGTCTCAAATTTTCATTTTTCAAATTTTCGCAAGAATCACAGACAGTTGATAGACATAAATTATCATTAGAGAAATTGCATGTATTACAATAATATATTAGATCTAATGTTTCATTTTCTAATTTTAGTTCATCTAATTCTTTTTGTAATGAAACTATTTTTTTTGTTCATTTAGAAGGATTACTCTTTCTCTATCAGAACTAATCCTAACTAATTTCTTTAATTCATCATGCAATTCGACATATGCATTATACAAATCCTCATAAGGAGGAGAATCATTAGATGAAGTGAGTCACTTCGCTGGTGCCTTCGTGAGTCACTTGTAAAGTATCCCACATTTCTTTGGCATTTTGGCACTATGACACCCGAAAGAACTCATCATAGGATAAGGCCAATGTGATGATGTTTTTAGCATGCAGGTTGTATTGAACCTTTTTGCGTTCATCATCGGTCCACAGACTTTACTGTTTATCTTTCGGTTCATCATCCACTAAATGTTGTGGAACGAAGGGCCTGTGGACTACGGATTCCCAAATATCCGAGTTGATGGCCTCTATAAAGATTTTCATGTGAACTTTCCAGTAGGCATATCCATCGCTACTGAATACGGGAGGGTGGTTAATGGATGCGCCATCACTACCAAAGGGGTTGGTGGAACCCATTTATTTTCCCTTATGGATCACGTATACATGGTTAAGCTAGCACGATGTATTAGCTCTGATACCACTTGTTAGGTATCAGTGACAAAATACATCTAGAAGGGGGGTTGAATAAGTGTAGCGGTTTCCACTTGCCACTATTCGCACCAAAGCCCTATTCTGGAAAATCACCTAGTTAATCGATTAAAGGATTGCCTTAATCGATTAAATCGCACTGAATTGGCAGTTGCTAAATGGTTCGATTACACAGTCACTCACAGATTATACAGAAACATACAACATATATATTTGAACATAAATGATCTTTATATGGCAGAGTTACTATATTCAAATTATCAGCTATAATATGCAATTAAAAACAACTTAAAATATTAAAGAGATAAGGGTAAGAAATAGCATGCAACAAGGTTTTTATACTGGTCCATTTTGTGGTCCACTATAAAACTACATCGAGTCCTCTCCTTCTGATCTTGGAATATTTTCTTCACTAAAATTGAATCCAATGTATATTACATACACACTTCCAATTACAAGATCTTGAACACTACCTTCTTGAATTCCTAGAACCTCTACCTTGGTTTGACCTCACTTATCGCCTAGGAAAACCTTTCCTACGATCCAGCCCCAGCCAAGAGTATGTTCTAAACTCAAGACCTCCAAGTCTTGGTGCAGACTCTCTGTATCTCGTTGGTGGTACGACACCAAGAAACGACTTTCCTTGTTACAAAAATACAACAAAAACAGAGTAATGTGAAGCACAAAATAGCTCAAATATTACAATTAAGAGGAAGCTATAAACCCTATACAAATCTCACAAATTATTATGAATATGTATGAAATCAGAATCATGAAGAACATGTAATTTCTACCCTAAAAAATCTCTAAAAGAATTGAAAGAATCATGCAAGATAAGATAGAATGATGAACACATTTAATCACATGCAATGGATGAGATTTTAATCCCTAAGCATGATATTATCTCTCACTATTCTCACATGCAATTCTCTCTGCCTGTATGACATACAATGAGCACGAAAATATGCAACTTAGCAATTCTAAAAATGAATGAATGAATGTATGAAGCATGATGTAAAAACACAGTTTATATAGAGAAGTTGTTTTATGCCCAGTTAATCGATTAAGTGTCCTTTTAATCGATTAACGGGTTGTTTGGAATAACTGAATTCTGTTTTTCAGTTATCTGTTGAAACTAATTAAAATTGTTTTCATGTTAAATAGATCCATGCCATCACCTACAAGATTAAGGACCTTGGTCACTTAAGATATTTTTTGGGACTTGAAATTGCTAAAACTCTGTAGGAATCCATCTTAACCAAAGAAAATACACCTTATCATTGTTTGAAGACTCAGGAACTTTTGCCTACTAACTCAAGGCTCCCCCCTTCCTGATACCTCTTCCTACTGAAGGTTGGTTGGTAAACTCATTTACCTAACCCTTTATAGACCAAATATTTCCTATGTTGTCCAACAACTTAACCTCTTCATGTCTCAACCTCACCTCTTCATATAAATTTAGTTTAACAGTGTAAGAAGGTAAACTTGTAAATTAAAACCTGAATCAAACACGGAACATTAGAGGTTTTCATGAAACCTATATTTTTTAAAGTAATAATAAGATTTTAAATAATTGTGTGTATTGGGTATGTATTCATGCAAGAATCACTTATCGTTTTTGTTAAAATACAACGAAGCCATGACTCCAAGTGCTAAATATTATTGAGCTCATTTCATTACTGTACTTGCAAGCATGAACATGCTTTGTTATTTTCCAAAAAAATTGTTATGAATTGAATTAATTGGTTCTTGTGTATCAAGTTTGAGCAAGTCTCCTTTGTTTCTCAGATTTATTTTATTGTTATCCAATCTTGACTGTTGACAATGCCAGAGAGATGGGATGACATGCAGAAATTAAGGTCCCAATTTCAGACTTAATTTATTCAGTATTCATAATGTGAATGACTGAATATATGGCTGTTGATAATAATGTGAATGGAGTGTGACATGATTGAATATATTTCTGTTGACTACTAAGGTCCCAAGTTAGTAGTGAGAAGTTGGAAATTTATCATTCTTCAGAATGATTTTGTTGACATAATGATGCACCTTTAGGGTTTGGTGGTCTAGATAAAATAATAAATGATATCACATAGAATGTAATGAAAGGAAGATAATACATGATCATGATAAGTTTTCTCCTATCCATTCTTTCCTGCTCATTTTTAATTCCTACACTTTCACCTATGATATGATAAACCAATATGAAGTTGTATCCTACTTTCTTGTTGATTCTTGAGAGGAGCCACTAACGATTATTTTGTTGTTTTCTACCCATTCTAAGCTTTTATTGATTATTTAATATATTGAATATTATATTACTCCCTCTAGTCCTTATTCTAAGACATGTTGTAGAAGGTTATTGCTATCCTTTTTATAAAGCAATATTATGTACTATGTAAGAGTGTATGCTTTGAAGAAATATATTCTATTTCTATTTTTTGTTTTCATTTTCAAAAAATAATTTTTATTTTCATGTTATTATTTCCTCAAAATATATTTTTTATTATCATTTTCTAAACTCTCACTCTAAACTTCACAAACAAAATATTGAATGAAATTTGAGTATAATTGCTTTGGTAAATAATTCAATTTTAGATTTTAATCACCAAAATAATCAAGTCATTAATTTGATAAGATGTCTTTATATTTTATGCTTGTATGTTCTTTTTCAATGAATTTTATGTCAATAATACAATGAACATCTTTAATTGTTAGATTTATTCATTAACTATCACAAAAACTTATGCAAAGTTATAATGAATATCATGTACTTTCTAATGCTCTCCAAAAGGTAAAAATTGAAATAAATTAATAACATATATAAGTGTTTTATTATTTATCTCAGAGTTTAAAGATGATAATTTCCATCTCAAAGTCATATATTAATATATCGTTTTCTATTCTAGTTATCGGCACATGAATGGATGGAGAAGATTCAAGATCCAATCATATATTTGTAGTTAACTCCATTTTATTCTTCTTTTAGAATTCGATATTTGATTCTGATTAGATTCATGAATCCATTGAAAAATTTGTTTGAATTTCTTCGATCTGAAACAAAAAAATCCAATTGGGTTGAATAATAAAGGGATAGCGGTGGTTGGTGGCTCGGGTACCATTCATCAAACTATTTCACAAATAACATTAAGAGGGGTGAAGAAAATTTGTTATGTTAAGAGACAAATAAATAAATTTTATTATGAAGATGTGTGGTGATCTGAACTAATGAAGCACTCATTAATTGATTTTGACAATTTATTGATTAATGGAGAGAACAATTGAAAAATATATTTCATCATTTCATATATTTTGATAGTTTTGAGGTTGTGCATGTAACTTGAGGAAATTATTAGATGATATAAAATGTGTTCTGATTTAATTAAAATAATCAAATTTAATGTACATTGAAAACTAATTTAAAAAGAAATGAAGAAATAGATGCGAAGAAGAAGGGTAATAAATGGAGGTATAATTGGGAAATAAAGTATAAATGCGCATTGAGTTTTTAAAACATCAAAATGTTTGAAATAAAATGAAAAAATTTAAAACATCAAAAAAAATATAGAACAAATGAAGTAGCAAAAATATTAAAAATTAAAAAAAATATGATTGCATCATTATTGAAATTATTTGAAATTATTTTTTCATTTTCAAAATTTCAAGAGGGAGAACTCATTTTTTAATACAAATTGAAAACAAAAATATAAACATTTTCCATCTTTTTTCTATTTAAATCAAAATGAAAATAGAAAATAACTAAAACAATCATATCCATGTCCATGTCTGATTAAAACATAAAGTAGTCATAACTCCCAGTGGCAAACTTACTCGATTTCATTACCGTACCAAGTATGAACATGCTTTTGTTATTTTCTAGAGAAATTGTGATAAATTGAATTAATTCATGAATTCTTTTTTTATTTGTATCACCAAATGTATTCTTTTATCTTTTATGAATAATAAATTCATTTTTTTCGGGTTTATGACTGTCATTTTCCAACAAATGTTATTATCAGTTTTTAAATCTTGATATTTTGTTCATCCTAAGGATCTAATAAAATCTTACATAACTAGATCATCACCTTACATTAATTTATGAATGAGTGACCTGCTTTGGTTATTGAATATCAAAATTGAACAATGTTGGACATATTGATAATTGAATTATTTCCTAGTTATTTTACTATTATTCAGTGTTGAAAATATTAGATATACATAAATTAAGGTTCAAAATTTCAAGGTTAATTTATTCAGTATTTGATAATATGAATGTGTGTGACATATATCTGAACATAATGTTTTCGGAAATTTTACCCAACTAGTGTGGGTTAACTATAAAATTAAGTAAGCAATATAACTTTTATAAAAATTATCAAAAAAATATATTTTTTGAAAACTTGTGGCTCTGATGTACGACTTTACAGAAACTCATGACTCTTATACACGAGTTTAAAAGAACTTTTATGGCTCACATATATGAGTTTCATTTTTTTCTCTCCTCGAGATTCGTGGTTGTCATTCACGAGTTCCATTTCTACAATTGAAATCATGTAACCAAAACACCATTCTTTCCCATAAGTTATAGTGAATATGGCTATTCACAATGTACTCAATCTCTACCCAAGCTTTGCTTGCATATACAGCATTGCAACTACACTATTTATAAAGCATGACATGGGCATCGAGACATGAGCATGTTTTTGTCCATTTCTTGCACCAAACTTTTCCAACTTTCTTTCTACAAGGTTGTTGAAGACGTGTTCCATAGTCATATCAAATTAGATGATTGGCAAAAATAAAAAAGTGTGAACATCTCTGAAATTAGAAATAAATAAGATTGAGAGAGAGTGTAAAACTGATTATGTTGTTAATTAGTTTCAGGCTTTTTTATTCTTCCCTTTTTCATCCTCCTCCTCTTTTCCTTCTTCCATTTTTTTCCTTTTCTGACTCCAAGCTTAAGTTTTTATCTCCATCTCTATATTTTATTTCCCTATGGCGAGTCAAGATTTCACTGATTTTAATTCAAACCCATCAAATCCCTACTTCTTGTCTCCAAGTGAGAACCCAACCATGGTTCTTGTTTCACAATCTCTAAATGGCAAGAATTATCACTCTTGGTGCAGAGCCATCCTCTGCACTCTCAATGGAACAGATGCAACAACATGGTTCTCTCATAGTTACAACATTCAATGGAGCACACCATTATTAAATCCATCCTCTGGATGGATAATGCATGAGGTTTGGAAGGATCTTCATGATAGATTCTCTCAAGGTGATTTTTTTCGCATTTCTACTTTGCTAGAATAATTTTATAGACTTAGCCAAGGTGACCTGTCTATTTCTGAGTACTTCACCCAATTAAAGGCAATTTAGGATGAAATAGAAAATTTTAGACCTATAGAAAATTGTCATTGTGGGATGGCCTGCACTTGTGGAATTTTAGAATCAGTAAGACGTTATAGGGAACAAGAATATGTGATTAGATTTCTAAAAGGTTTGAGTGATCAATACTCACAAGTTCGATCACAGATTATGCTAATTGATCCTCTTCCTGATATCACCAAAGCTTTCTCCTTGTTGATGCAATAAGAAACTCATAATGATGCTTCAATCTCACCTAAACTAGATAGTGATCTCAAGGCCTTGACATTTCGAGCTCAAACTAGTGGAGAATTCAGAAATAGTGGTTCCTTCAATACAAGTAGAACTAGAGGTAACAATTCTTATAGAGGAAGAGGTAGAACCAATAGCAATGGAAGAGGATCTTCAAGCAGATTTTGTACTTATTGTGAAAGGACCAATCACACAATAGATACTTCTTTCTTAAAACATGGTTATCCTCTTGGTTATCAAGGAGGTAAGCAAGGAAGATTTGCCAATAATGTTACACACAATATAGATGAAGCAAATAGCTCAACTACAATAAAAGATATACCAACACAAGTCTTCACTAGTGAACAGATCAAGGACATCTTGGACCTTCTTGAAAAATCGAAGGCAACTACAATCCTCACTGCAACAAATTCTGTTATCAGCACCTTGCCTACTGTCAATTCTGCCATCCCTCCTTCACATACATGTAAATCAGGTAAGCAATGGATTCTTGATACTGGTGATACGGACCATATTAGCTTTGATCCAAATAATTTCCAAAATTTTAGAACCATCTCTCCTATTTTAATCACCCTTCCTAATGGTGAGAAAATAACTACAAATACATTTGCCTAACAATAAGTTCTATTTCTGAACCTTCCACATACAAACAAGCCTCTAAAATACCACATTGGCAGCTTGCTATGGACACAGAATTAGAGGCCCTTGCTCACAACAACACTTGGTCCCTTGTCTCCTTTCCCCCTAACAAGTCTCCTATAGGCTGCAAATGGGTTTATGTGACCAAACTCCATGATGATGGCTCAATTGAAAGATATAAAGCTCGATTGGTTGCCAAGGGTTACACTCAACGAGAAGGAGTTGATTTCTTCGAAATTGTCCCCATATTGTTAAAATCACAACTGTTCGAGTTGTCCTTGCTCTTGCTACTGCCAAATGATGGTTTCTACAACAACTACGTATTAATAATGCCTTCTTACATGGAGATCTCTACCAAGAAGTATATATGTTTCCCCCTCCATGCCTCTTTCTACCTCAGCCTAACCTTGTTTGTAGATTACATAAATCCCTATATGGCTTAAAACAGGCCAATAGGGAATGGCACACCACCCTCTCCATTGCCTTACTTTCCCTATGACACTTACACTCACAAGCTGACCAACCCTTTTTTACTAAAACCTCATGACATTCTATCACTCACATCCTTGTATATGTTTATGATATGGTTCTTGCTGGTAATAATCTTACTGAAATACAACATGTCAAGAATTACCCTGACACTTCTTTTAAAATCAAATACTTAGGTCCCTGAGATTTTTTCTAGGCGTAGAGATTGCCAGATCTAAGAATGGCATCCATCTCAACCAAATACACTATGCTCTCTCCCTATTATATGACATTGGTTCCCTTGCTGCTAAGCCTTCTGCTATCCCTTTTGACCCTGCCACTAAACTTCCAGCAAATTTAGGCACTCCTTATTATGATCCCTATGCCTATAGAAGACTAGTTGGTAGGTTAATTTATCTTACTATTTTCATACCAGATTTATCTTATGTTGTTCAACAATTAAGCTTGTATATGCACAAACATATGAACCTTCACTATAAAGCTTCAATGAAGGTCCTCCATTATTTGAAACAATCCCTTGCCCAGGGTCTGTTTTTTCCTCAAACATTAACATTAAACTCACTGCCTTTGTTGATTCTAATTGAGCATGTTGCCTATACACAAGGCAATTTATTACTGGTTTTTGTATTCTTATTGGTTCATCTCTTATTTCTTGGAAAACAAAGAAGCATAAGACTATTAGTAGATCATCCTCTAAGGCTGATTAAAGGGCCCTTGCTACTGTTTCTTGTGAAATTCAATGGTTAAGTTACCTTTTTACTGATTTGGATATTCTCTTTATTAATCCTATTTTTGTTTACATTGATAACCAATCTTCCATTTATCTTGCTCATAATCCAGTTTTTCACGAAAGAACGAAGCACATTGAGATCGATTGCCATGTTGTTCATGAGAAGATCCAACAAGGTCTCACACACCTCATGCCAATCTCTTCTGCAAACCAACTTGCAGATGCATTTACTAAGCCTTTACCTGATGCTGCTTTTTCTCTCTTTCTGTCCAAGTTGGGACTGGGTTCAATTCATTCCCCTGCCCAACTTGAGGGGGTGTAAAACTGATTATGCTATTAATTAGCTTAAGGATTTTTTATTTCTGTTAGTTTTTCTCCTTTCTATTTTTGGGTTTTAGTTAGGGTAGTTAACATTGTTTAGCTAACAACTTTCTCTTTTAGTAGAAGTTGATTTTTTTCCCTTTTGTTATATATATCCCTTCCTTGTTTTCCTTCTTCAATGAATCGTAATAAAATTTTACAAAGCATATTCATTTTCTTTTTCTCTTCTTTCTTCAATGATATCTTATTATGTTCAGATTGCCTTCTTGAGGAAATCTAAGAGAGAGTAACCTTAGATTAGAAGTAGATGATTATAACTGTTGGAAGAGAATGATGTTTGGGTTACATGATTTCAATTGTAGAAATGGAACTTGTGGATGACAATCATAAGTCATGTTGAGAGAGAGAAAAATGGAACTTGTGTATGTGAGTCATGAGTTCCTGTAAACTCGTGCATGAGAGTCACAAGTTTATGTAAACTCGTGTATGAGAGCCAAAAAATACAACTTCTTGGTAATTTTTATAAAAGTTGTACTACTTCCATAATTTTATAGTCAATTCATACTAGTTGGGTAAATTTTCCATTGTTTTTGACTAATAAGGTGAGAAGTTGGAAGTTTAGCCCTTTTGATATCAACAATAATAATTTGAATGGAGAGTTACTAGAAACCATGTCTCAACTTAGTTTAACATACTTCTATTTCAAAAATAATTTCTCTAAAATCTATGTTGTGAGGTTAAGCATACAAAATGGTAGGAGATATGCTTGAATCTTCTTATGAAACAAGAAAATTGAAAAAGAGAATATTATTCATTGAATATTGAATAAATGGAAAAGCAAAATTACATTGAATCATTTATATACTCTAATACCTCCTCTTGCTGGTGAGTGAATCTTCATCTCCCAGTCTTGAAATCTGAATGTGAAGCTTAACCGCCGTTTGACAGAAGCAATTTCATCCAACGCTTAACCATCTTTTTGATAGAAGTAAATCAATCATAACGGATGAAAGAGATAGAGGAGTAAAGAAAATATAGTAGTATATAAAAGAGATAATTGGAGGTAAATGATAAAGAATAAGAAAAGAAAATGTGTCTATTAATATTACCAACTTATTGTAGATTTCACCAAAGTGTGTATTCTCAACAATTTCTTGGGTGTCTATGATTATCTACCCAGCAAACACTCTATCTTTGACAAATTAATATTCCTCAAAGCAAACACTGTCAAGGCTAAAAACAATGTTAGTCTTATAAGGCCTATCAATTCTTGGAATTATTGGTTATCTTGCAAGGATCAAGAAGAGAGTAACATTCTCATCATTATCTTTAATCTTTAGAAACTTGAGTTGACCTTCTGAGCAATGGCTTTGCATGCTCTAGAATCCCATAAATGTAATTTACCATCATTTACCAAAGGGTAATGCATCAGTAATCATCATAAGCATCTCTAAGAAGTAAGTCATTGTTCCAAGCAAAAAAAGAAGGCAATGCAATGATCATTGCAACAAAAGGGATTCCAAAACCAAGAACTCAACTTAGGTTGTCTTGTATATAGCTCAAGATCGAAAGAGTTACCATGCAGCTTGACTAACCTCATTGATTGCTATCTCTCTACAAGTTTGATTCAGAAACAAAGGCTCCAATGGCTTGGTGTTACTTGCATGCTAATTGCATCAAAATATGAAGATATTTGTGCTCCTTCATTGGCCCCTGATGTTGAAGCTAATAAGATAAAGAAAGATGCACCAAAGGAAAAACCTGCTGCCATAGAAGATACTGATTGCAAAGAAGTGAAGAAAAAAGTGGATTCTATGAACATATACATCAAGAAACACAAGCCTTTTTTTTGTCCAGTGGATTTTCCTAGAATTGATGCTAAGATAAAGAGTAAGTTTAAAAAACTTACTGTTGGAGTAACTAGATCTCTCCCCCAATTTGTTAGACTATATATTGTTCTCTAATGTGAAGCTGCTAATACTAACATTCTCTATAGATTTTTAAATATTTTATATGTGGCTCCTAAGGTCTTACCTTCAATGTCTAATCAACCTCAAGGTACAAGAGAATATGGCTTTTGACATTTAAAATATAGGCATAAATTTTCCATCTAACATTGATGTCAGTCATTTGTTATGTTTGGAGGCAAAAGTTGCATGCCCAATTATGCTAGCTTGTTATTGCATAATTGACACCAACACTCACAGCACTAAGCTCAAGTAACTTAGTGATAGCTGGTTCAAGCTCAAGTAACTTAGTGATAGCCAGTTTGAATTGCAGAGGCTTCATTTAGGGGAATAAAATATAATAGGGATATTTAAACTTGGAAGATGACACATTCAGTAGCCGAAGAGGTCGCATGTCAAGGCCGAGGTGTTCCAAACAATAGCAGCACAAGCAACTAAGGAAAGTGTTCTTAGAGGATGGAAAGTGTTCTGAAACCCCATAAGCTGGCGCATGGCTATAATGCCAAATGGCTCCATAAGAATGGAAAGTGTTCTTAGAGGATGGACATGTTCTTCTACTCAATTATAATGTTTTTAATGTTTGTTATGGTGCCCATAAGATGAACTTGATATCAAAACATTGACCCTAGGAAATTATATATAAAATTGGTTGAATCCCTCAGGTACAGATGAATTATTAAAGAATTTAATTAGTTATTGAGTTTCTTGCCCAAGCAAACAGAACCAAGTTTCTAGTTCTGTTATTTGAATTTATACCATTCTAAGAAGGGTCAACAATCTATAGATAAACAACAACAACAACATAGCTGATTACCATTAAAATAGACCATAGAAAATATGTATATCAGTATATAGAAGGGACAACTAAAACTTTCAGCCAGGGCTTAAATAAACTAGAGTTTTAGGATGACTAATATGCAATATGATATTTCCCTTTGAGTTTTAGTATATGTATATCGTTGAAGCTTATTACTTAAATGCCTGATATGCAACATGATATCTCCCTTTGATTCATTAAAGATATCAAACTATTTTTTAATGAAACTTGATTCCTGGGATGTATGCTACTTAACTCTGCTACCTTCATGCATTCTACACCATGTCAAATTCAACTTTTAATTAGAATTTCAACCGTAGTTCAAAGAAACTATTAAGCACAAATTGTAGTTGACAAAAATGTTTTAATCAATATGCCATATCTAAGAGCCAAAACTGAGGGCTGCACCTTCCCCCAGATTATTCATGCAAAGTTCAGTTGTTATAGTCTAAAAATTATAAAGATAATGGAATTATAGGCAAACAATTTTACTATTGCACCAAGGTTCACACTTAGTCTCAAGAATTATTGCCTCGGAAATATAAACATTATGTAAGAAGAAGAACAAGAAAAAACGGTAGATAACCTCTATGTAAAATACTCTTCTAACTATAAGGCTAAAATATATAAACATAAACTAATTTTCTTCACACAAAACTAGTTATGGCAACAATGGCTCTACTTCTGAAACCCTGTAAGCTTGTCCATGGTTATCATGCCAAATGGTTCATAAAGACAAGCTTGTGTAGTAGCAGATAGTTCTTGCGCCACAGCACGCATCATGGGTCTAGATTCAGGAGCTGCATGGGTGCACGCGAAAGCAATGGTCATTATGAACACCACTACTTCAGCTAATTGGCCTGTTGGAAGTGGAAGCCTTTGGTCCAGCACATCCTTCAGAAGCATCTGTGGATCTTCCATTGAAGTCTTGGTAATCAAGAGTTCCCCCGGGTGCTTTCCCATCATTATCTCTAATACCACCACTCCAAAACTATAAACATCACACTTGTCTGTGACCCTCATAGTTTGTGCTAGCTCTGCAAATTTTCAATTTTTGTTAGTAACCCAAGTTTTCAATGTATATGAAAAGAGTAAATTGAGTTAGACTGGAAATATTAAATTAAATTGGATGAAATATGTACCTGGAGCCATGTAGCCATAAGAGCCTGCCACTGAAGTCCAGCTTGAATTGTTGGAGCTTAGAAGCTTTGCTGTGCCGAAATCAGCGAGCCGGGGTTCAAAATCTGAGTCCAATAGTATGTTATTCAATGTTACATCTCTGTGCACAATTGGTGGAGAGCAATCACTATGCAGGTAGGAAATTGCATGTGCTATTCCCTGCACAATTTTCACTCTTCTAACCCAACTCAGCTCCAACTTCCCTTCATCTGCATACAGCACATTCCTCAAACTTCCTCTATCTATATATTGGTAAGCCAAGAACATTTGTTTCCTCCTCAAACAGAATCCATAGAGCTTTATTATATTGCGGTGCCTGGCTCCGGTAAGTGATTGTATCTCATTCTCGAAACTCTGACGGTTCGCTGCAGGAATGTCATCAGAGTCTGAGATATTGAGTCTTTTAACAGCAACTACTTGACCTGAAAGTAATTCTGCTTTGTAAACACTTCCAAATCCTCCTTTTCCAATGCAGTACTTGTCATCGAAGTCTTCAGTAGCCTTAACAAGTTCAGAAAATGTGAATTTTCCATCTTTTCCCCATACCATGCTAATAGACTGATCACTATTTTGAGTGCTTTTGGACTCTTCATCACGGAGTTTGGATTGCCGTCGGAATATGAGGATTACAACAACAGCAATAAATAGCACCCCACAAACAGGTATAATAACACCAAGAAGAACCTTTTTGTTAACTCCTACTGATTTGTGTTTGGAAGATACTGAGGAGCAAGGAGTTAATCCTTTAACCATACCACACAAGGAGTTTCCAACATAAGATACTGTTGCTGTTTTGAAAATACCATCAGTTGGGACTGAACCGGTCAAGTTGTTGTAAGAAAAATCAACATACTGAAGGCTGAACATACTTGATAAGGATTTTGGAATCGTCCCTGAGAGATTGTTGTGTGAGACATTGAGAATCTGCAATGATGCAAGTTTGCCAAGGTTTTGTGGAATTTCCCCAGTGAAAGAGTTGCTACTGAGGTCTAACAAGTATTGAAGTGCAAACAGATTACCAACTTCATATGGTATCTCCCCAGAGAGTTTGTTATGGCTTAAATTCAGGCTCAGTAAGCGATCGCAATTACTAAGCTCTTCGGGAATACCTCCACTGAAGTCATTATCTGATAAATCAAGATCACTAAGCTGAGCTAATCTCCCAAAACTCTGAGGGATTTCTCCAGAGAAATGGTTCCTGCTCAAGTTGAACATGTAGAGCATGCTTAAGTTCCCAATTTCGGGTGGGACAATGCCACTAAATTCATTGGAATGTAGGCTTAGATATTGTAATTGACTCAACTTACTCAACTCGGGTGGAATTTTTCCAGAAAGTTGATTTCTGTTCATATCCATCCTGGTTAAGTTGACACATTCACCCCATTGAGGAGAGAGCTCACCAGTAAGCTGATTTCCGCTAACAGAGATAAAACTAAGATCTGGATAAACCCCAAATACCTCAGTGATGTTTCCAGTGAATTGGTTTTCATCAAGCCTAACTCTAGTTAGTGTTGAACAATATCTTAAGGACTTCGGCAATGGCCCGGAAAAGCTGTTATTATTGACTGCCAAAAAAGCTAGCATGTTACCACTGCACAAGTCAGAAGGCAGTTCTCCTGTGAAGCCATTGTTTGAAAAGTACACGCTATACAAATTTCGACTATGCTTTCCGAAATCGCTGGGAATGTTGCCCGAGAAGTTATTACTGAACACAGAAAAATATGTTAAACTATTTAGTTGAGCAATGGTCTCTGGTAACTCTCCATCCAGATTATTGTTGTTGACATCGAATTTTGTTATTGAGGTTAAGTTTCCAATATCCATTGGAATGGTTCCTGAGAGCTTGTTGAAGAAAAGATTCAAGACATTAAGGTTTCTAAGATTCCAAATGGTTAGAGGAATTGGACCAGAGAATTGGTTTCCTGAAAGGTCTAACTCTATCGTTTCTTTCAGGTTTCCAATCTCTACAGGAATATGACCAGAGAATGTATTATTATACAAAAAGAGGATTTGGATTTTTGCCAATAGGCCAATCTCTGAAGGAATATGACCTGTAAAATTATTATTTTGGACTTGAAGAGAGATCAACTCAGTCCAATTAGAGATCAGTGAATCAGAAATTTCACCAGAAAATGAATTTTCTGATAATCCCAACAGTGATATTTTGGACAGGTTAGATAGTGACAAAGGCAAGTGACCACTCAAATCATTCGCTGCTAAACTCAGGTAAGTTAGATTTGTACAAAAACCAAGTTCAAAAGGAATTGTAGAGTTCAAAAAATTATGACTGAGATCAAGATAACTCAGCTCCCTAAGTTGGCCTAAGGAGGAAGGGATTTCTCCTTGTACTAACATGCTATTCAGTTCAAGTACTTGAAGCCTAGATATCAGTCCTATTTCTTTTGGAATAGAACCAGTAAACTTGTTATTACCTATATGAAGTTCTTTGAGATTTGAAAGCTTGGACAAGTTTGATGACAATTGTCCTTGTAGCAAACAGTTTGTGAGGTTGAGGTATTCAAGCTTCCCTAGATTGGTATACATAGATTCTGATATTGTTCCATTGAAAAAGTTCTGAGAGAGGTCAAGGTATGTCAAGTTTTCGCAATCCGATATAAAACTCGGGATTTCAGAAGCGAAGTCATTGAATTCCAAACCAAGGTAAGTTAAGGAATGCATGCCTGAATATTGAGACCATGAAGAAGGAGATACAAAGTAATTTGATCCAAGATCTAAGTACCTTACCTTAGGAAGATTTGTGATTTGATAAGGAATGGTACCATTGAGATTGTTGGTATCAAAACTAAGGTATTCAAGCTCCTTCAACTGGCCTAGCTCAGAAGGTATTGTGTCCTCAAAAGAGTTGTTTCCCAAGTCCAAAAAAGTGAGCTTGGAAAGGCTGCCAATTGCAGAAGGTATTGACCCTTCAAGACTATTTCCATTGAGGTTGAGACTAGTGAGGTTGGGGAAGGAATCAAAACCAAAATCAAAGAGAGTTCCACTGACATTGAAACCAGATAAGTTTATCTCTGAAACAGTTTTATTGGTGTTGTCACAAGTAATGGCATCCCAGCTGCAAAAGTTGGCAAAGTTGTTGAGTGACCAAGAAGCTATGGAAGGAAGAAGAGGAAGAGATAGAGTGTTTTTCCATTTCACAAGTGCTTCTGCTTCTGTTCTTGTTGAGGCTGTGATTTTCATCGGAAGTGAAGATATGAGGAGTATATGAAAGAGAATAGCATGAGCTTTTTCAGTAATTGTCATGTCTCACCTAGTATATGTTATTGCATCTATATGAGTTTGTATTTGAGTTAATGCTTTACTATCTTATACAAAGAATGAAATTCTGTTTAAGGCTTACTATTTATCAATCATATTCACAAATTTAGAATCTAATTAGAATCGACATATCTTTTATCTTAAAAAATATGTTACTCCTTCTGTCATTTGTTGTAATTGGTAAAAAAAAATTTATTATTAAACTTTTAACTTAAATATATATTTTTGAATTAATTACAATAAGTGGAACATGTAATAACACAATTCATAAGGCCTTCTTAATGAGTTGGACCAGTTTTTTTCCATAGAAGGCAAAGACATAACGTGAAGAGGAGGTGAAGTGAAAGCTATATGGTATGTTCCACATATTGTGGTCTATGAATATTATAATGTGATTATGATTGCATTTTACTTAGAAAATAAATGCTACTTGGGTTAGTCTTACTTGCACTTTAATTTTTTTGACCACAATACAAATAATGCATTCATCATTCACACGTTTCACACTTCCATTCTAGAATAAAATGGTTGAATTTAGCTGCACTTGCAAAGAAGCTTCTAAATACAATGGACAATATGGATTTGAGTAAAATTCTACATTAGTATAAGCAGTTGTTTGGTCCAAGTCCATTTCACATTTACTATATAAAGAATAAAGTATCTCCTCATATTAAGAGATAATTTATCTCTTCGGCTAGTAAAAATATAACACATGTACTATTTTATTTAGTTTCAGAAATATATTTATAGAAAATGATTAAACATGACACATGTCAAGATTTTAATGGCTGAAAGAGATAACTTATCTCCTTACATAAGGAGATATTTTATTTTCTACTTTGTATGTTCCTTTTAGGTTTCATTTTTCAGCCAGGTCCCTAAACGTAAAAAATAAAAAAATAATTCCTATATTTACAATCATTTCATTTGGGAATTTTATTTTCATGTTATAAGACCTTTTGATAGAGATCAAATGCAGAGACCAAACTATTGTCACGCATATAGGTACTAAATGATTGTTACCCAAAAGGATCAAACATATACTTTTTTTGTATCTCTCTACATAGCATACATTTTTATTTTCACCCTTAAATGTAACAAACATTTTCTATATTTGGCCCTTTACCTTAAATCCAATAATACAAGGATCTGAACATAATAGCAGATGTAAATTATTTAGTTAGATGTTTTTTTAGTATAGGGACCAAATACTATATTTAAATCTATCAAGGGTCTCTATTTGTTGTCAAATACTTTCAATTGTCATTTCTTATTTCTCAAATCAAATACCAATTTTAAACACTTCTAAGATCTCTATTTGGCTTAATTTGAGTAACGGAAAATTCAAATTTATTCATAAGAGAATAATAAAAGCAAAAGAATTAAATTAAGAGTGCTTAAAATTTTTGATTTAAAACCAAACACCACTCAACTTTCATGGACTACCAGCAAGGTATTGATACAATAGTGTAAGATCCGCTAAATTCTCAGGATGACCAAAAGTTCAGGATTTGATTATTGGTAGCGACATTTGTTGAGAGGGGCAGTCATACACTCCAAAAAGAGAGATTAATTTCTCACTAAAAAAGTAAGGGATACCCTTGGTAGTACTAAAAAAATTCATGGACTAAAAATATATTTTTAAAATAAAAATTTTATTACCACATTTCATTTTTATTTTAGATTTGTACATGTGGCATGGCTGATTTGACAATTTGTTAGACATATTAGCATATTAAATTATGAAGAGATATAACCTAACAATAGCCACCAAAACTAAAAACTTCAAAGTTTAGCAATCTGGACCGGTTAAAATTAAAATATTCATAAAGACTATAATTAAAATTAATTTTCGGGGAATAAAAACTTATTCTTAAATCACCGTTCAAAAGTTTCAACCAAGTCGTTTTCTACAAACATCGTTCAAGAACCTCGAAAGTGATCTTATAAAATTGTTAAACTTGTTTGTATAAAGTTCAAACCATATTTATGTCTTCAACTTAATTTCTTAAAAAAAAAAGTTTGTTAGTATCAATCAAAGTCACATGCAATAATACACAATTCAAAGGTTTCAGACAGCGACATTCTTTCAAAATTTTCATGTTCCAAAAGTCATAATAGAAAAATAAGCTTAGAAAGAGAAACCCAACATTTCCTATATGTCTTTGTCTGTCCGAGAAATTCTTGCATGCTTTTTAACATATTAACATGTGATGGTTTTCATTCTACTCTGAATAAATATATTTATTTGAAAAATATTATAATTCATAGTTTAGAAAAACACTCGTCAACGTGTAGAGAGGTGTTGAATACTTCTTTGTGCCTAAAATGACCTTAATTACTTATGTATTTGTGATTATGAGCCTGAAGATGTTACCTCATGTTAGATTAAAAAAATACTTAAATTCCTAAAGAGACTTTTTTTAACTTCTATAATTTGTAATCTAATCTTGTTAACTATTTCCGAAATATATAAAAAAAAAATAAGCTGGTTTTAGCTAGGAAGGATTAGTCATTTAAGTTTGCTCCAAGTCAACGGAAGTAGTTCTTTTTCATTTTATAAATAAAATAAAAACATTACAATGAAGTATTTTTGAGCCAATGTTACTAGTGTCCCACTAAGAAGAGTGGTTGTTGAATTACGCGGTTTATAATGAATCCTGAATTCAGTTGAGTTGAGCACAATGAAAACTTGAAAAATGAATGTTAACGTTATGTTTTTTGTACTAAAATGAATGTGAACCATTGGAATAGAGAAAGAAATTGAGCTTATGACTAAGGTTGAGATGAAAACTGATACAACTCATACAAGGCCCAAAAGATCAAAACTTTTCCCAGCACAAGGATTATGTTATGGAATAGTGATGATTTTATTCTCTTTTCTATTTTAACTACTTTACCTTTATGTAGGATCTAATCAATATGTATGGTTGAGATCTTTCCTTATTTTCCTTTTGCTTATATAAACACTACGAGGTTGGATGAAAAGTTATGAAAAGATGCATATCTAGTAATTTTCTCAGAGTTAATTTTAATCATTTCCATAGAATCAATTTTCTTCCTAATATTTTCGTGTTTTCATTCTTCCTCTCATGCCTCCCATAGCTTCCCAAAAAGATTCCGATGATTCAGCCACACAGTTACTCATGGCGAAATTGAAAGAAAATCAAGAGTTGCAGGATGCAAGACATGTTGTTATCACTATGGTTACATTACAGACAAACTTGCATAAATCAGGTTTGTTCTCACAATTTCCCATGAACCACCATTGGTCTCTCCAATTCAACCCTCTTCTTCCCATATTTCTCACAACATCCCCCAACCTATTCCAATCCTTCATAATCCACATGGCCAAACCTTCCCATCCACTCACTAACCTATCCGACATCCACCATCTCCCCAACCAACACCCCATTCCTTCCAGATTCCAACCCAGAACGCCTCACCTGCCACATACCCTCACCACACACCAAACTTGCAACCTCGGCCACCAAAACTTCAACTCATGCCATTTGATGGATCTAAACCTCTAGACTGGATTTTTCAGGCAGAACAATTCTTCCAACTCTACCTTGTCCCGCCTAACCAGCGGATGCCCATGATCTCCTTTTATATGCAAGGAGAAGCTTTGAGCTGGTTTAAGTGGATGTTTCATAACTCACAACTCTCCGACTGGAATTCCTTTACAAGGGATTTGGAGACCCGCTTCGGTCCTTTTTTTGCCTACACTAACCATTAGGCAAAACTATTCAAGCTCAAACAGAAAGGATCAGTAGCATAATATCAAAATCGGTTTGAGAAATTATGCAACCGAATATGGGGGTTATCTCATAAAATAATTCTGAATTGTTCTATTTCTAGACTATCACCAGAAGCCTTATGCAACCGAATATGGGGGTTATCTCAGGAAATTATGCAACTGAATATGGGGGTTATCTTAGGAAATAATATGGGGGTTATCTCAGAAATTATGCAACCAAATATGGGGGTTATCTCAGGAAATTATGCAACCGAATTGTTCTATCATTCGCACTCATTCTATTTCAGAAGCCTTGGGATTAGCCAAACTTCTGGAAGCTAAGGTCCAAGATTCAAACGAGACAAGTTTTGAACCAATTAGAACACATTTCCCACCTCAACCTGTCATTGTCCCTAAGTAGACCCACTCTACTCCACTACCAAATATGGCCAAATCCCCCCTATCTATCCGTCGGATGTCCATTGCTTAGATGCAGGACCGACGAGCACAAGGCTTGTGTTACATTTGTGATGAGAAATTCCACCAGGGCATTGGTGTTAACCAAAAATGTTTCTACTCATGTTGAATTATAATCCTTTACTTTCTCTAGAGGATAGTTTCACTGGTACATATTCAATTATAGAGGACCCTACAATGGTAGAATGTGAGCCCCTTACAAATGATCTTATTCATTTTCACATCTCGGATCAAGCTCTAGGAGAGCAACTTTCCGCAAAGACCCTCAAGTTTTTGGGGTCTATTTACGGTCATTTCGTAAGAGTACTAGTCGACATGGGCATCTCTCATAAATTTTACAACCCTGGTTAACCACTTACCTGAACTTGCATATTACTCCTACTCCCCAGTTTCCAATGATGGTGGAAAATGGAGAACACATCTATTATAGTGGGTTATGTGCATAGACACTAATCACACTCCAAGGCCAGGAATTTCATATTCCATTTTACCTCCTACCATTAAGGGGGGCTGACGTGGTTTTGGGTATCGAGTGGCTTCACACTCTGGGACCTATTGTGTCTGATTTTTCAGTTTTGTCGATGCAATATTAAGTGGCCAAAATACTATCATACTTATTGGGGAAATTCCTACTTTATCCAACCCTCTACATTCCATCAACTCTCTAGACTATTTCCCACTAATAGCCTTGTCACCTTCCATGCCATGGCCATACACCCAATTCCAAACATTGAGACCACCTTTTCTTCCCCGACAAACCCTATTACCCAATCCCAAATACAATCTTTCTTACAAACTTATCATTCCATATTCCAAACCTCTACTACATTACCACCCTCCCACACCCACGACCATCATATTCTTCTACTTCCTTCTTCTATCCCAGTAAGTACTAGACCCTACCGATACCATCACTCACAAAAAAAACCTTATGACTACTATGCTAAATGACATGCTAGAGGTTGGAATTGTCATTCTTAGTACAAACTCATTATCCTCACCGATTCCGTTAGTCATAAAAAAAGATGGCAATTGGAGGTTTTGTATGGACTACAGGGCAGTCAATGCCATTGCTGTTCCAGACCGTTTTCTCATTTCCATTATTGATGAGTTGCTTGATGAGTTATGGGGCACAACGATCTTTTCCAAAAATAGATATGCACTCAGGATACCAACAGATTCGGGTTGATCCGGCACATACACACAAAACAAATCTTAGAACTTTCGATGGGCATTATGAATTCCTAGTTATGCCTTTTGGTCTAACCAATGCTCCATCGACTTTCTAGGTAGCCATGAATGATCTACTCAGGCCACATCTGTGTTAGTTTCTTTTGGTTGTTTGATGATACACTTTTTTATAGCACATGTTTAGATGATCATTTGATTCATTTGGGAATTGTGTTGCAAATACTGGATTCAAATCAGTTTTATGTCAAGTTGTCTAAATGTCAATTTGGGGTTGATTCAATTACTTATTTTGGGCATATTATATCTGCGGCTGGAGTGCAACCAAATCCGGATAAAATACAGTTCATGGTGGATTAGTCACAACCTCGTTATCTCACAACTCTCAGGGTTTTTTAGGGCTCCCGGCTTCTACAGAAAATTCTTTAAGCAATAAGCCTCTCTCGCTTCTCCTCTCACCGCTCCTCTCACCGATCTGCTCAAAAATAATAAGTTTACATGGACATCTGAGGCTCAACTGGCCTTTACAAAATTAAAACATGAAATTACAAAAACACCGATCCTACATCTACCCAACTTCTCTGCCACCTTCAAAGTAGAAACAAATGCATTGATAGTCGTCGTTGGGGTTGTCATGTCGCAATCGGGCCATCCCATCGCCTTCTTTAGTAAGAAGATGGTTACCCACATGCAACACGCCTTAGCTTATGTTCATGAGATGTTTGTTGTAACAGAGGTAGTTGAAAAATGGCATCAATATTTAATTGGGCGAAAGTTTCGAATACTAAGAGACCAACAAAGTCTAAAGCACCTAATGACCCAAGGGGTAAATACTCCAGAACAACAAAAATGGGCTACCAAGCTTATAGGATTTCAATATGAAATTTGATATAGATTAGGTACCTTAAATAGAGTGGAAAACGCTCTCTCCCATCGACTAGATGAGGTGGCAGTTAGTACATCCATTTCATCACCAGTTCCAACCATTTTGGACCATCTGCGAAACCACTACCAGTGCCCCTCAAGCAAACAGTTTGTTCAGGAGAGTGAGACAGACCCACACATGAAACAAAAATTTCATTTTTCAAATGGAATACTATTTTATGACAAAATAATTTTTATACCTAATCTGGCAGAGCTTTGGAACCACATTCTGATTGAGTATCATTCCTCTCCAGCATTAGGATATTCTGGTTTGAAGCCGACAATTGCTAGGGTTGTTGCTTCATATTACTGGTCGTGTATGTGTAGAGATACAAAGCTTTTTATCAAACATTTCTTGACTTGTCAAAAAAACAAATACTCTCCACCAAAACAGAATGGAATGCTACATCCTCTAAAAATACCAAATCAAGTGTGGGAAGACTTGTCTATGGATTTAATCACTCATTTACCTATGTCTCACGGCCATATCATGATTTGTGTTGTAGTGGATCGACTCTCGAAGTATGCCCACTTTATTGGTCTTTCGACTCGGTTAAAGGCTGAATCGTTGGCCCATAGATTCTTAGCCGAAATAGTTCGACTGCATGGTGTGCCTCGATCTATCGTCTCTAACTGAGACCGACTATTTGTAAGCTCCTTTTGGCAAGAATTTTTCACATACTTGGAACGACCCTCCATTTCAGTTATGCATATCATCCACAAACAGGCGGACAAACTGAGGTTGTAAATAAATGTCATCAAACCTACCTTCGGTGTTTCACCGGCTCACAACCCACAAAATGGTTCCATCATATTTCACTAGCTGAGCTTTGGTACAATACTTTCAAACACTCCTCTATCGTGTTCTCCCCTTTTGAGGCTCTTTATGGGCGCCCACCACTAACGTTTGCAAGCTTTCTGAACAGAAGCAGCGACCCCACACTAACGCATAATCTTCTGAATAACTGGTTCATACTGTTATCAACATTGAAACAAAATCTTATAAGAGCTCAGTAGCGAATGATTGCTGAAACTGAACCAGGAAGGAAAAATGTTACCTTTACTATAGGGGAATGGGTACTGCTGAAGTTACAATCATATTGACAGGCTATGGTGGTTCGCCGGTCATGTTATAAGCTTTCTCTTCGATACTATGGAGCATACCAAGTATCACGCAGTATTAGCTCGGTGGCGTATGGACTCGTATTACCATCCAGCTCTCGCATCCATCCTATTTTTCACGTCTCCCTACTCCAAAAGTTTTATGGAGAGCCAACGGCTCAGCTCGTGCAATTACCTACCTCCATTGAGGCTATTTCCGAGGACGCGTGGAGGATTTCCGCTGGAAATGAAATGGTTGAACATGGGAAGTCCCCAACGGAGGTGAATAGCAAGAAGAAGATGAGTAAAGAAGATGAAATAGAAAATGGGTTGAAAGGAAAGCAAGAGTTTTCACTGAGGAGGGAGGGAACCCGTGGAACTCATTATGTTCCACTTAACACTCCACTAGAGACTTCAAATGATGAAGTGGGAACTTTAAGTGATAATAATGTTGAAGTGGGAAAATCAAGTGCTGATATGTGTCTAATGGGTCCTTCAGATCTCAAAAAAAAAAATCTCCATCCAACGGTCCACAAATTCAACTATTTGAATCCCCTTCCTCGAGTAGTGTTCCTTTATTTTCACAGTCTGCTATGCAATACAAATCCTTGGATAAAAAGTTCACTTTGTCCTACAACATCACCATCCAATTTCTACACTGGAGGATGTCATCATGTTCATCAATTCATACCTGCCTCCACTTCTTCACGTGGGACTATACAGTTGGGACTCATAGGTGAAGACCAATTAATGCATAACAACACACTGGTCAACAAGGAATACCATCCCACTTCATATAAGGGCAACCCACACAATTCATTCATATCCTCTAGGTTGGATCAAGCCCAAAATGCAGTTGGTCACCCAAACCTTGAGGACAAGGTTTATCTAGAAGAGATAGGCAATGATACAGCCCATACCAGGCCCAAAAGATCAAAGACTTTTCCCAGTTGACACAAGGATTATGTTATAGAATAGTGATGGTTTTATTCTCTTTTCCATTTTAACCACTTTATCTTTATGTTGGATCTCAACCATAACAAAAACCATCTTAGATTTCATGAGACCCGATTTGAATACCAAAAGCTCAAAGAAAATATAAACTTAGGCTTACAACCACAATTTTGAGGTTTACAACCATTTCTTTTTTTCAAAAATTACACTTGTCTTGACCATTCAGATGATTATATGGGTGTAAGTGGTTACGGTTAAAACCGTGAAAATGGTTATTTTTTAAGGTGAGTTTGTTTGGTTTCACAATTCGGTTTGTTTATTTTTTAAGGAATCATTTATGTTTGGTTCGATTCATGGTTTTAGAACTTTTGGAACCGTTGGATCGAACCAAACCACATATTAAAGAAATAGATACTTGGGAATAATGTTGTATTGTTGTTGAATTCTTCAACCAATTTTGTAGTTTAAATTATCAATTTTGTGTGAATCATAATGTTATATATGTTACTAAATTGGAATTAGGTTAGTGTTTACATACATATGTGATATTTTCTCAATGTTGTGGTGATTTATAAACTATCTTCTAACTTTTGTGGTACTAGATTTGAAACTAACATATATCATAAAGTATTATACATGTATTGCTATATATCTTACTAATTGTGAGTTGTAATGTTATATATGTTATAATTATATATGTTGTTAATTGATAAAAATGGTATTAATTTGATATATATGTTATTAATCGTGAATTATATTGTTATATGTTGGACCAGACTACGATCGAGAAGCCTCCAACCACCGGGGAGTTACATTATTATTGGAGTATGGAAGAGTGAAGAGCCATAAATGAGACACCATGTCTTGAACCAAAACCTTAAGGCATTAGTTCCATGGCTCTTTCCTACTTATAAACTATTTTACTCCTCCTCACATATCCAATGTGAGACTTCACACTTGAATAAACTCAACAATCTCCCTCTCAAGTGTGGGTATCACACACTTTCCGGTTCTCTCCCCCTTAAGTCTACCATGTCTCAGACGAACTATTGGCTCTGATACCACTAGTTGGATCAGACTGTGACCGGGGAGTCTCCAACCACAAGGGAGTTCCATTGTTATCGGGTATGGGTAGAGCGGAGAGCCACAAGTGAGACACCGCTTCTTGAACCAAAATCTTAAAACATTAGTTTCATTGGTCTTTCCTACTTATAAACTTTTTTACTCCGCTCTGCATATCCAATGTGAGACTTCACACTTGAATAAACTCAACATTATATATGTTATTACTATATATTGGTACTAATTGTGAATTGTACTATTGTATATATTGTCATTCGTTTTTTCTTCTTAAATTACATAATTGGTATACATGTTACTAATGAATAATCATGAGTTTCAATTTTTTATTAATAATAAAAGTAGTGTTTTTGTTTATATGGACAAACAATATCTCTTATAATATATTTTAAACTTTCAATTGATGTAAAAAATTTAAAAAATATATGAAAATCGTGAAACTGAACCAAACCATTCATGAGTAGTTCGGTCTGGTTCTTATAATAAAAATTAAAATAACAGCCCGAAGAATTCTACATATATATATAAAACCATAAAACCATAAGAATGGAGAATTTTAAACAAAAAAAATCCACATACATACAACACATAGTGATTGAAGATATGACTTTTTTGGATTTTTGGATTCATATATCTACCAATAAGATATTGATCTATTATTGTAAGAGATTCCAAAGAATTGATTCTTAGAAGTGATATTTAGTGGAAAGGATAATTACACACCTCGAAATGAATTACTTTCCTTACTTATAGGGGGAGAGAGTGATGATATGAATGTTATAAATAAAAAACTAGGCATGCCTCTTTTAAAATTATATTTGTTGAAGTTGCTAGAGTATGCATTGGGGATTGGCCTCTCTTGGTGAAGCTTTTACATCTCTATTTTTTGGTTTCCTATAGATATCCTTATACTTGATGCAATCATGTCCGAGTTGAGAATATCCATAGGTATGTAGGATTAACTCTCTCAGTGGATATTTTTCCATCCACAAAACTCGAAACCGAGATTTTGCTTATTAATGTTTTTTATTTCATTTTTTCTTCATCCGAATGCAATCCTACATATTTTTAAAAAAAATTATATATCTGTGTGAAACCATATAGAAATGAATATAATATAGTACTATATTTCATCATGCTTTTATTCCTCTCATAGTCATCTCTTTTCCTTATTCATACCACTGTAAATAGGTTAGGCTCCTTCAATACTAAAGAATCCAGATTATGATATGTGATATTTAAAAAAAATTAAAGGTCCAAATTTTTTAATTAAATAAATAAAAAATCTATAAAAATATATTCTCCATATATTTCAATACCTGAGTGTCCACTATAGATGATTTTATTTCCAATATAAATAATCCAAAAGATGCATGTTTTGTCAACAAAATCATTTTTAAGGGTTAAAGTTCCAACTTCTCTCTAATGACTTTGGACCTTATTAGTCAACAGGAATATGTTTAGTCATATCACATTCTATTAACATTCAATACTGAATAAACTAACTCTGAAATTTGAAACCTTAATGGCTTAATTTCTATATGTCCCCCATCTCGCTGGCATTGTCAATGGTCAACGTTGAATAATAGTAATAAATTAATTATAAAAAACAAAGGAGACTTGTTCAAACTTGATATGCAACTTGATCACAATTTCTATAGAAAATAACAAAGAATGTTCATACCTGCAAGTACAGTAATGAGAATGTTAAGCACTAGGAGCCATGGCTTCCATATATTTTAAACTTAAAAGATAAGTGAATCTTGCATTAGTATCTCTTCATTTTAAAGAATTTTTGTTGTTAATTAATTGTTGCATTTGGAAGTCTAATAGTGTATTAATCTTTCTTTTTCATGTTTACTTTTGTTTAACACTTTCTTGGTTTACATAAGCATATGGAGAAAAAAATAGTGAAGACAAATGATAATATATTAGAAAAAATGTAATAAATATCATGCAAATTAACACACTTATTGTATTCTTAAAGGATTGTTTTTTATAATACAACAAATAAATACCAACAAAGATACACACAATTAATTAAAATCTTAAGACTTTAACAAAATATAGGAAGAAGTTGCAACTTCCATGAAACTTCTAATGTTTGGTTTTTATCCCGGTTTTAATTTATAAGTCTACCCAATTAGAAGATTAAACTAAATTCATTATCTATTACTAAAGTAACTAGGTAGCTATAAAAATAGGTTCAGGCCATTTAATTGGTAAGTTAGTATGGATCCATCAGTTTTTTTTTATATGTGAAAATCACTTATAAGATACTAAAATATGTTTGGATAAGACTTTTTCAATAACCAAAACCTAGAAAAAGTCTGAAATAGCTTCTAGTTAAGATGAGTAGTCTTTTAAGTAAAAATTGATATTCCAAGTTTAACCAAATACAAATATTTGTCAAGCTGGATCTTACTTTAACCAAATAATAACTTATATTCACCAAATTCAAATAACCAATAAGATGTTAATCTAATAGTATAAGATTTTGTTACTCGCTAGATCCCTAGAAAGACAAAAAGGTCAAGAATTTGATTTCTGAAATTAACATCTATTGGAAGAAGCAGTCACACACCACGAAAGAGAATAATCTCTTACAGATAAGGTGAGTAGATACTTTTGATAGTACCCAAAAATACATATAACTTATATTCACCAACATTATAAATTGAAAAATGATATATCATCCTCCTATATGGCTAATCATCTTACTCACAAGAAAATGACATATGTTACAAGGAGATATTTTATTTATTAGAGATTGGTTTACAAGTGACATGTGTTGTTTATGGGTATCATTGACAATTTGGGCCATGTCCATGGGGCCCGCCTGCCTGCTCACACATTTTGGGCGGGCAGGGCATGAAAATGTGTTCATCCGCCCTAAAATGTTTGTCCAACATGCTTTTTTCGCCCACCAGTATTTCAAACGGGTGGGCAAGGTGGTCTACGAGCATCAATAAATACTACAATAAGAAAATTGATGGGTCTAGTATGGCAAGAGTAGTTCATGTTCTCACCACTTGAATACAATATAACAGTTTTCCAAAATATAATATCTTACCAATCAATTGCATGTCCGATTTATGCAAAACAATGTGTTATGTTTTGTGTTTTGAATCTCCATGTCACACTGTGCATCCATATAATCTCAAGTATGATAACATGAATATTGCAATGTTTCAAGAGTGAAACAAAAAAAAATAAGAAACAATGTATAATATTTTGCAATGTTCAATGTATTAGATCATTTTTAGTTTTTTTATTTTAAATTTAGGGCGGTCCCCAAACCCGCCCTACCCATGTTTAGGGTAGACATGACATGATATTTCATGTCCTATTTAAAAACAGGCATGCTCATGCCCGCCCTAGTTTTGGCGGGCATTATGTGAGCATGGACAGGACGGTCCTAATTGCCAATAATAATTATAGATAGGAGAATTGGTAGGAGGATCTAATAGGAACATATAACAATACTCCTATAAATTAGGCAAAGACAAGTGTTAAATACTAGTGTTTTCCTACCATAATTGATGGCTTGTATGGATTTTATCTTTAATTATGTTCCCTCCTTTTAGAAAATGTGCCTTATATAATTCACATATTTTAAACTTCATATCAAAGTCAAAGATTGTGTTGTAATGTGGTAGTAGTCCAAACCTATGAAGTACAGATACGAATACGTGTATCGGATACGATACGTATCCGATACGTTGACACGCATTTTTTTTAAAATGTAGGATACGATACGTTCATGGATACGTGTATAAATTAATAAAAAATACATAAAATATGATAAAATTATAAATGTAAATCCTCTTTTTCTCTCCTACCCTCTTTCTTCTCTTCTCAAAATAAAGGTAAGCCAATTATTTATCTTCTCTTTTAATACTCACACATCCTCTTCTCTTTATAAACATACTAAGTGAAAAGAAACTAAGAAGTAAGAAAGGTAAGCCTTTTTTCTGTTTGCTCTTCACAACATACCTATGGCGCTAGAGGCAGTACTAAGCACCGGTCGGCGACGTTATGGATCGGAAAGTACCAGCTATTCGAGAGTCAATGTGGTGTGATGGTAAGTTGGTATGATGTGACCTTTAAATAAGTGAGTGTTTATTGAAAACAAATTTATCTTATCATTAAAACGAATCTATATATTATATATTTTATTGAAAACGAATCCGATACGTGTCTTGATATTTATTTTTATTTTTTTATTTTTGGATACTCTAAGAACACGTATCCTTCGCGAATCTGAGCGTATCCGTATCGGATACGTGTCGGACACCGACACGCGAAGGTATTTGGCGAATCCGTGCTTCATAGATCCAAACCATGTATGAATGTATGATCATTCAGCTATTGACAATTTTCATTTTCATATGAAGTCAAATGATCCCATCATAAATCATAAAACTAGTTGGATGAAAGCTTAAAATAATCTTAAGATAAATGTTACCTGCCCGAGAAAATTGTTTTTGTTTAATAACTTATATTTTTAAATTTAGGGTCTATTTGATATCCTAAAAAACAGCAAGAACACAATAATAAATAAAAAAAGTGGACACCCTGAGTTTTAGTAAAATTATATAAACTATCCCTCACTTTTTTACACCTACACAAACTTCCCCTAATTTTATACTTTCATTACACTGATTATTTAAGTGTAATCTTTTAAACAAAAAATAAGTGTAAAAGTATACCTCATTGCATAAGAAATAAGTGCAATCTTTTAAACAAAAAATGTGATAAATGCAGTTAAGTTAAACAAAACATGATAGATTATGAAGACAAATCTAAATAATATATGAGTCAATATTTCTTTATTATTTTTTGTTACAAAATGCATCAACAATTCTAAAGAAAAATAATAAAGATACATTGATTTATATATTATTTAAACTTGTCTACACAATATATCATATTTTGTTTAACTTAATTGCATTTATCACATTTTTTGTTTAAAAGATTAGACTTATTTCTTATGCAGGGGTGATCAGTGTAATGAAACTATAAAAAACTAAGAGATGTTTGTGTAGGTGTAAAAAAGTGAGGGGAAGTTTGTGCAATTTTAGTAAAACTCATGGATGTCAGTGTAATTTACTCTAAAAAAATTACATCTTTAAGTATTTTTTTGAATAAAGTATAATATATATACCTTGACAATATAAAGATTTATACACAGTCCAACATTTATTTGCATTAATTTTTTGAAGAATCAATATTGATTAAATATGAGTAGAATGTAGCAAATATATAAAACTTTTACACCGACAATATCTACAAGATTTAAATTTTGGACAAAAACCTTTCTAACTAGTAGCATAAAAGTATGTTTTTTTCCTTCATTGTATGATGCCACATATATATACTTTTATAAGATGGGCATTTCTATAATTCAACATTTTCTAACTCTGCATAGATTTCATTTGATTGTTGATGAGTTACTTCATCAGCTGCAAAGACATGAAATTACAAATCTACCTCTACCGAACTCCATCCTGCAGATTTTCTTATTCTTCTTTTATGCATAAGGCTTCTGATTTCAGCTACTTCATTCCATAAACCTTTTCTTGCATAAATATGAGCTAATGTTAAATATGGTGCTGCATTACATGGTTCCATCTTAATAAGCTGATCAGCAGCCTCACTTCCAAGCTCAACTTCTCCGTAAATCTTGCAAGAACTTAAGAAGGAACTCCATATTACATAATTTGGATCACAAGGCATTTGTTCGATTAAATCCCTTGCTTTCCTAAGGTTTCCGTTTCTAGCATAAAGATCGATCAAGCAAGCATATTGATCTATATCAGGAGACAACCCATAATTCGTTCTCATTTTGTTGAAGTATTGGACGCCTTTGTCGAGAAATCCTGCGTGATTACAAGCTGTTAAGACAGCGGTGAAGCAGATATGATCAGGAACAAATGTTTGCTCAGACAACAAACGATCAAAAAGTTCCAAAGCCTCTGAACCTCTTCCACATTGAGCATAACCCATGATAATGGATGTCCACAGAACACTATTCTTCTTGGAAGTCTGAGCTAACACAAACTCAGCTGCATCAATGTCACCACCCTTTGAATACATATCAATCAAAGCACTGGCTACAAACACGTTCCTTTGTGAACCCATTTTAATAACAAGAGAGTGCACTAGTCTTCCTTGAAGAAGCATTGCGAGGTTGCTGCAAGCATTTAAAATGGCAGATAAAGTATGATCAGTAGGACTCAAATTCTTTTTCCTCATTTCTACAAATAGTTTCAGTGCATCTTCACTGCAGAGGTTTTTAGAATATCCAGATATCATAGAATTGTATACAATAGTATCCTTCTCACTAGTTTCATCAAATAATAATACAGCATCATCAATTTGTTCCGAATTCGCATAACAATCAACTAATGAGCTGATCACAAAATTGCTAGTATAAAATCCCCTTTTGATAACATGAGCATGAAGAGTTGAACAATGTTCAAGGGCACCACTTTTTCCCACACATGCACTAATAACACTAGCAAAGGTAAAACAATTGGGCATAATTTCCGTACCTAACATCTCTTTGAACAACAACAAGGCATCTCTTCCTTGTCCATTTATTGAGAATCCAGCAATAAGTGAAGTCCATGACACCTGATCATGTTTTTTCATACCGCTAAATACCTTCCTTGCATCCACAATAGCATCACACTTTGCATAGAAATCAACAAGTGCACTACTAAGGAACAAATTATCTTTGTATCCAGATCGAATCATATACGCATGGATTTGTATACCAAAACGCCAATTGAGGGTTTTTGCACAAGAACTAAGTGCAGTACAAAGAACAAACTTAGTTGGCTTCGCCCCGAATCCATTCATTCGGCTTAATGACTCTAGTGCTTCACAAGTACTCACACTTCTAGAATGCTTTCTGAAGAAATCTTTTCTGCATGTTTTTCCAAAGAGTTTCTGCATCAAAACCATCAGAAAAATAGTTTTCAAAATATGTATCATATCATGTGTGACTATGTGTAAACTCAACCCCTTGATGAATGCTGATAAACAAATGTCTTGCAGCTGTTATGTAAGACTAGCAACCATGGATTCTAGCACAAAAAAAGTTCGGATGCATGAATGATTATTTGCATGCAAAATAAACCAACTTTCTATCCAGATTCATACAACTATATCTAAGTAACAACAGATAGCAAAATCTGAACATTAGGGACTAAGGCAATATAATATGCATACAAATATGAGGCATATAGATGATCTTTATTAATAGATAAAAAGATACAAAAGGCAACAGCAGCAGTGAAAGCCATTACATGAAATAGATCATAGCATTCCAGACTTAAAAGCATGTTTGACAACACTGCTTATAGCTTATTTGGTAGATATAGCTCATTGACTCAACCAAAAAATTGTGTAAAGTTATTTCAATATTTAGGTGAACAAAAAATAAAGTGAGATTGTAGCTTTTAAAAGCTAGCTTTTGGAGTAACTTTAGGTACGAGCTAGTGCTAGGAACTGCAAATAATTGCTTTCTCATTTTTTTCCCTTTAATCTTTCAGCTGATAACTTTCACTCTCAACCCAATACATTACATGTCATTTTAAGTCATTAACAAAATTCAATTAGTTGTCATATGACCTAGAGCATGTGTTCAAATCCTGAAAACAGTCTATTCGCTTCTGAGTATAAGGTAGCATATATCTACCATCCCCAGTCCCCTTCTAGGTGAGAGGCTGGTGCACTTGGCCGTCCTTTTTCTAATTCAACCAGCTAGTTAATCAACTATCATCTACAACCTCAGCTTTTAGCGAGAAATTTACAGCTCTAGTTCAAACAGCTAGTTACACAACTATAACTTAGGAGTAAACAGGTACTTTCAAAAAACCAATTACTGTCTCATGCTTAATAACCAATTTACCCTTATCACGAAATTAAGAAGAAAATGTAGCGACACCTTCTACCAACTACTTTCAAAACGTAAAAACCAAAGACTTACCTGCAAG
Organism: Lupinus angustifolius; assembly: GCF_001865875.1. Lineage (NCBI taxonomy): Eukaryota > Viridiplantae > Streptophyta > Magnoliopsida > Fabales > Fabaceae > Lupinus > Lupinus angustifolius. Next base: position 7,649,010 of record NC_032027.1, read on the forward strand.
GGGGACTCAATCTTTTCTGCTTCTCACGTTTCTTTCCCTATTTTTATTTCTCCTTTGTTCTGTTTCTTTTTCTTTATAATTTTTTTGTTTTGCTTGGTTTTTGTTGTGTAGCTGCTAGTTTTATTTTTGTTATTATGATGGTTTTTGAGGGCTAGTTTCTGAACCTTGGGCCTTCATGATGTTTGGATTTATTAATTTTTGTAATTTTGACACCCCAACTGCCCAACCAACAAAATTCACCCCAATTAAATTGTGTAAAATCAAAATGCCAATTTTTACACATGTGTAGAATAAAATATGAGAGAAATATATATCATTAATATTGTATGAGTTCTATATATTATAAATATATCATCCAAATGAATGACATATGATATAATAAATATGTATAAATTTTTTATACTGACATTTTCTTAAAATAGTATATGTTGAACTTGAGACTCAAACCTTGGTAGCAACAAAACAATTTCCAACATATGTAGCTGTGATTATAATTACACATCAATACCAATCAAAAGATATTTTATCATGAAAGCATTTTTAACAAAGGTTATCTCCTCAACTATCCTAATTATGTCCTAAGAATGTTTTGAAGAGTAAATACTCATTTCAGTCGCTTATGTTTGTCAACATTATCATTTTGATACCTCAAAAATTGAAAAAAAAATGGTCCCCAAAAATTTAAAAAATCAAAATGGTTCCAAAAGATCTCAAATGTGGGTCAAATTAGTTATTTTTAGAGACTAAAATATGTATTTACTCAAAAATGAAATCCCATGAATATATTGCAACATACATTGTTGAATTGAGCATTACACAACAAACATATTGCAACATATAATGTGAAAATATTCAACATTTGAAGGAAATAAAACAAAAACGAAGGAATATAAACCTCTAATCTTTGTTTGGGTGTCTGGCGGGAACAAGAGAATGAGGACGATGGAGCTCCGGTATTCCGAGCTGGGGGTGAAGGTGGCTGGAGGCGTGAAGTGGAGGAGAAGAAAGTTCAGGGTATTAAGTTATGGCACCGGACAAAACAGAGGAAAAGAGGAAGTAGGGAACTTTTGAATCTGTCTGTATTCTATTCTTCAATTTAGTCTTACTATTTTCTTAAATAATTCTCTTTTTCTTCTCTGCTATAGGAGCCTTCTTTTACTTTGAATTTGTATTGACAATTAGGCTCACATTGTCTGTTTTATTCATGCTCATGCAATGTCCGCCTAAGTAAGGGCGAGCATGAATGTCCCCATTTTTAAACAGAGCATGCAATATTATTGCATGTCCGCCATAAACATGTGGGCAATATGGGTTTACGGACCGCCCTAAATAAAATTAAAATATATAATGTATATACACTAGTGATACAAAAAAATATATAATATGCATACAAATATACAAATGTATTTATCATAGTAAAAGTCATGCAAATTGAACAATAATACAAATGCATATACATAATACAAATATATGTAGTACAGAATTTGCATACAGAATACAAAAGTAACATCATATATATATAATATACAAAACTCAAATGTATATATAATAAGAAAATGTTAGTATTTTCTCACATTTGATATATAAATGCATATAATAAATGAAACATACTTTTTCACATTTGATATACACTCTCACATTTTAAATACCCATGAGCAAATATGACATGTTAGGCGGACATTTTAGGTCTGGTGGATACATTTTTCTTGTTCTACCCGTCCAATAAGTGCAGGCGGACAAACAAGCCTCATGGGCTTTGTTCAAATTGTTAATGATACTTTTAATATATGTAAACTAAGGTTTTCAACCATTTTGGTCTCTCAAAATTTTACAAAATAAAAATGGTATTTACTCAAAAATATGTATTTACTCAAAAATTTACTTAAAAACGATGACTGATTTTTCTGCAAAATTCAAGAATTAATAGCAGCAAAAAAGTTATGCAGAAAATATCAAGTAAATTTAAGGAGTTAAAGGAGAAGAGAGTACACAGAGATTTTATATTGGTTCACCTTCTTGTCCATGGAAGGCTACATCTAGTACTCTTACAGCACAAAAGATTTCTTCACTAGATATTAAGAGTAGCAATTACAATTTCTCACCCTGAGATTTCCTTGTATCTTACTCATTCTCTAATACCTACATCACTCTTTGGAAAACAACATTTCCGAGTGACTCTATCCCCTTTCTTATCATACCCTTGTGAAAGAAAGTAATTTAACAATTTGAATGAAGAAAACTTTAATTATGGCAGGGATTGCCTTTACAAGATTTTGAAATTATAAACTCTTGCAATCCGATAACTCTTTGTATACTTTAGTACTAATGCTCAGAATGTTTGAATAACTTGAAACAACACTTAAGGCAACTTCAGAAAATATGTTCTAAAAGTTATGAACAAGTTGTAAGAAGTGTAGAGCAAGTATTTCAGAAAAGTATTGATTATGTAAGTGAGTTATGTCTTGTGAATTATGAGTTTCAATGCCTTTATATAGACTTTCCAATCAACCAAAACACCTTTACGAAATGGAAAGAATCGATTGGAATGAAACCATTTTGTTTGGGTTGAAAGCTGTGCAGTTTGAATATGAAAACTGATGCAAAAACTCTCAGTAATCGATTACCTAATCGATGTAATCGATTACCCAACTAGTTTTTCCAACTGAGTAATTGATTTTCATAGGTTATAATCGATTACTCAAAAGATGTAATCGATTACCCAATTGTTATGTCCAACATAGTAATTTCTTAACGTGTTGTGTAATCGGTTACTCAAAAGGTGTAATCGATTACCCTAATCAATATTTGTTGGATAACTTGTTTCTCACTCATGTAACCTGTTACTTAGTTCTGGTAACATGTTACTTAGTCACAATAACCTATTACTTAGTCACAATAACCTATTACTTGGTCACAATAATCTATTACTTAGATCTAGTAACCTGTTACATAGTATTTTGAAAATTATTTTCATTTATACTTGTGTTTATCAATTTTCTTTTTAAAATATTTTTGAACATTATTACTAATTGTATATTTATAGTATAAGGATAGAAGTACATAAAGACTTAGATTCTAAGTTCTTGAAGCTTTGGCTTCATTGTCTTCATAAGTATTCTACGTTTTCTTCTTTTATGTGATGTTATTGTCTTCATCAAAACTGTGTCAAGGTCAGAAGCAAGATCTTTTTCATAATCTCCCACTTTTTGATGATGACAAACCAATATCTTCTTGACATTATAGTTTTATGAGAGTAGCATACTTTGTGATATTCTTGACTTGTCTTGTATGCTCCCCCTATTTTGTATGCTCCCCTTTGATTTGGAATTATGTGCTTGAAATAATTTTAAAACAGATAATACATTCTTCCAACTTTTCTCCCCTTTTTGACTTCCTCAAAAAGAAGAAAAGTCAAGAGTCCAACAAAATATATATATATATATAAGGGTGGAAATAGGCCAGGCCGCCTACCAGGGGCCTATTACCTGGCCTATAACAGGCCAGGCACAGGCTTTTTGAAAAGCCTATTTAGTTAAATAGGCCAGGCTGTAGGTCATCCAAAAGGCCTATTAAGCCTAACAAGCCGGCCTATTTAATTATATTATGTAATATGTTCATATTATACAATTTTAATATAAGTAATATTATTATACATATGTAATATTAATATAAAAAATATAATTTAATTGTTAGGGTTAGAAGAGTCTAATTAAAAGTAGGAATATTAACCTATCTAAATGTAGATATGATGACCTATTTCAAGATGATATAGTAAAACAGGCTTTTAAACAGGCTAACAGGCCAGGCCCAGGCTCCTACATACTATATAGGCTGGGCCTGTTTAAGGCAAAGCCTGGCCTGGCCTGGCCTGTTTCCACCCTTTTATATATATATATATATATATATATAGCATACAATATGTATATAACAAACATAAATGTAATCATAAAGGTAACATATCATACCATAAAATTAAAAGATGTTCATACATTGTTTAAAACATAACCAAACAACAAAACAACAAAAACATAAATTGTCCATAATCATGCAACATTACAAAGATGAAATCCTAGACAACAAATGTTCTAAGACCTAGACTCAGTGTTATCGTCATCAAGGTCCATGCTATTTTTATTATAAGAAAGACGTTTAAGCTCGAATTGGACTTGTTGATTCTGAGCGTCAAGAGCATCTGTCCGATTAGAGATGTAGCCTCTCAGAGAGAATAACTCATCCATGATCATCTGATTGGTAAGCATGGGAACAGATGAAGAAGACTCAACATGAAACTCAGAATATTAATGTTCAAGGGGGTTAGCAAAACATTTGCATTTGGATCAGCGGGTGTAGCATGCTATCACTTTGATGGTTATAGAGTCTATCAATTGGATCTCGAAAAAAGCCCATTTTGTGGATCACTTCCACATCGATTTTACAATCGTGTGCATCAAGTGTGACTTTGGGTTCACCAACAGTGGATACACCAAAATGCTCAAGTATGTTAGTTATGAAGATTGCATAAGGCAAAGGGCTGTGACTATCTCGAACAGACCACATATGTCTCATTATTGTGTTAGCCCAATTGATTGAAAGATTATGCTCAAGAGCATACATCAATTGCAGTTCCATGTCATTGATTTGAGAATGATTTCAGTAATTTGGAAGAACGACATAGCTCAAAAAGTAATGAAGCAAACGGTCTTCGAGATTGAGATTTCCTACAGCAAAGATATCTCTACTCTTTATAGCTTCACCTAAGGCCAGTTGCTTACGCATTTCTATTTCCTTTTAGAGAATCTACACATAGAGTAGTAGAACTATTTTCTATCATAATTATCCTATTTGCATGCAAGACCAAAATATTTTATGCTACCTTGAGAAGGTATATTCCAACATACTGAATTGACGGTCTTAACATCCAAAACAATTTCTTTTCCTTTCACATAGGATGTCAAACGATTTTTCCTAAAGTTCAAGTTGTAGTAAAATACTTTAACAAGTTCATAATAGTAGGCTTTTGATTCCTCACCGAAATCAAAAAGATCTTGTTGCCTTAGAATAGCAGGAAAATAAAAATCTTCGAACTCAAAGTTACTGATATTACCATACTTAGGAGCAAAGATGGAGCATCCAAGAAAATGCTTTGAGAAAAATTTGCGTTGTTCATCATTTCTGAGAAGACGTGCCAAATTCAAAGGATTAGCCTCAGAAGATGAAGCTACTTGATTTCTTTGAGACACATTGGTACTTTGCTTCTTAGCTCTTGATGATGAAGCCATTGATTGAGTTTTTGAAAAAGTTAGGTTTTGAAGTTTGAGAGATTTGGGGATTTTTTATTAAGACCACTAAACAAGAAATCTATGGAATAAAAGTGCTTAGAATTGAAAAAGTGATATGATATGAGTCAAAAATCACACAAATAGGATCAAAAATGAAGATTTTAGAGAAAATCTATGGTGAACACGAAAAAGAGGGTTTGAGAAAGAAGAAATGTTTGAAAAATGAGGATGAAAACTTAAATATTGGTCAGAGTAATTGGTTACTCAAAATAAAAATTCTCAGATTTCAAACAGACATCTTAGGTAATCGATTACACAGGAGGGTAATCAGTTACTGTAGATTTTTACTCATTGTTGTAATTAGTTACTCTCCGGAGTAAACAGTTACTAAACCTAGAATTTCGAATTTTCAGGCATACTGATGCTTGGTAATCAGTTACTGATCATATGTAATCGATTACATACTTAAGAATTTGAAAATTTTGAATAGAATTAAGCAATTTTAAGTACAAGTAGGCATAATATAAGTACAATGAAGCAAACATATAATCATGAATAATCATTTAAGACAAGTAAGCTTCATCAAGTATGCCCAATTATTGTTTAATTTTATAGAAAAAGGTTCTTTTACCAAGGGTTTAGTGAATATATTTGCTAGTTGGTCCTGAGTATCAACAAATTCTACAAATACATCTTCCTTTTGGACATGGCCCCTAAGGAAGTGATGTCGTATATCTTTGTTTGTGAGATTTATAGTACTAGTATTGTCAGATTTTAGGGGAATGCATCCTAAGTCTAAGCCATAATCTCGTAATTTTTGTTTAAGCAACAACACTTGGGCACAACAACTATTTGCCACTATGTATTCTGCCTCAACAATACTTAGGACAACACATGCTTGTTTCTTGCATGACCATGAGACGAGTGCATTTCCTAATATATGACAAGTACCACTTGTCTTTTTTTCTCAGTTTTGCATCCAGCAAAATCTGAATCTGAATATCCAACCAAATCACATATACTTCCTTCTGGATACCATAATCCAACGTTAGTTGTGTCTTTTAGATATTTAATGATTCTTTTGACAGTAACTAAATGTGACTCTTGTGGTTTTGATTGACATCAAGCACACAAACAGACACTAAATATTATATCAGGTCTACTAGCAGTTAAATAGAGTAGGGAACCAATCATACCTCAATACTTTAATATATCAATGTATTTTCCAGCTTCATTTGTATCAATGTATGTACTAGAACTCATAGGAGTGGCAATTGACTTGTAGTCATTCATTTCCGATCTTTTCAGCAAGTCTTTGTAGTATTTGAATTGACTCACAAAAATATCATCTTCAAGTTGTTTGATTTGTAATCCAAGGAAGTAATTTAACTTCTCCATCTTAGACATTTCAAACTCTCCTTGCATCATTTTGCCAAAATCACTGCACAAAATCTCATTAGTAGAACCAAAAATAATATCATCTACACATATTTGAACGAGAAGAGTATGATGGTTTAGTTTCTTAATAAAGAGTGTAGTGTCGACCTTTCCTTTGGTAAAACCTTTTTCAAGTAGAAAGTTTGTTAGACGATCGTACCAAGCACTTAGATTTAAAAAAATAACAATGTTACCTATCCCAAGGATTTTTCCTTGGATGTTCACTACATAGGTAACAAGGCCTTTGTTACTTGAATATAAATATTTGGAATCTCCACGTGCTTATGTGCTTTGAACATTCGTTATTATGATAACACATTTTGGTTATGGCCTTCAAGCACTCTTGAAAAATAAATTAAAAAGATTTTCTAGGTACTAAATATGATTTGTGTCCTGCGGGATTAACGCCTTTCTCAACCCAAACATATTGGCCAGATAGAATACCAACTTTTCTAATATGACATGAATTAGGACTATGGTCAACATTTTTACAATATAAGCATGTGGGTTGATGTTGATGCATCTTTTGTTTAGACTTGTAGAAAGAATGTTGATGAAGATTTTGTTTAGAAATATTATGCATGTAATCATTCTTAGTTTTCACAAATGTATGCTTTGTCATACAATTAGTTTTTTGGCTATTTGTGTATCCTAGACCTCTTCGGTTATTAGTATGTTTTTTAGTATTTAAAATATTGTCCAACTTATGAGTATTCTTCTTGAACATATTCATTTCTTGCTTAAATGAAACAATTTTAGTTTCAAGAGTATCACATTTTGGACAATCAATGCACTTGTCATTTGATTTGAAATTTAAAGCACCCAAATCTTTTTGTAGAATTTTATTTTGACTCTCAAGAAGTTCTATAAGGTTTTTCTGATTTATGCACATTTTAGAGAGTCTAATAAATTATTCATGTAATTCACAAAAAGCATTATGTAACTCATTATATGAAAATAATCATTTGGTTCAGAGTTACTAACCTCATAATCGTCATTTGAATTGTGTGAAGCCATCAATGAAATATGTGTTTGCTCCTTAATTCTGAGTTCTGCATTTGAATCATCACCATTATCTTCTAATATGACATTTGTTCTTCTACGCTTCTTGTCCTTCTTTCTTTTGAAAGTATGATTCTTCTGTAGGACTGGACAAACACGTTTAAGATGATATGATTATCTACATATAGAGCATGTAGATTTTTGCTTTGATGTTGATGTTTCATTATTTGTTGTGGACCTTTGCACTTCTTTACTTCCATGCATTCTTTCTAGAATGTCCCAAATTTCTTTTGACGGTTTGTAACTTGACACTCTAAAAAAAATTCTCCTAGAGTCGAAGTAAGAATGTTTGTGCCTCTAAGGTTGTATTGCAATTTCTTTTTATCTTCATCATTCCAAGCGGATTTTGGCTTTATTTCTCTTACACCATTAACAATGATGAAAGTTTCATATGGTCCTTCCTCAATCGCATTCCAAATATCCAGATCTTGAGATTCTATAAAGATTCTCATCCTGATTTTCTAGAAGTCATAGCATTCTCCGATAAAACTTGGAGGGCGATTTATGTTGGAACCTTCTCCGAGAAATGTCTTGCGACCATCCTAGATTTAGGATCATATTTTAGAATAACTTACTCAGACAAGCTCTGGTGCCAATTGTAAGACTGAGATGACAAATAAGAGGGGTGGTGAATTAGTTGTTTAAAAACTATGACTGATTTTTCTGCAAAATTTAAGAGTTATAGCACCCGAAAATTTATGCAGAAAATATCACGTAAATTTAAGGAGTTAAGGGAGAAGAAAGTACATAGAGATTTTATACTGGTTCACCTTCTTGTCCATGGAAGGCTACCTCCAGTACTCTTGTAATACAAGAGATTTCTTCACTAGATATTAAGAGTAGCAATTATAATTTCTCACCCGAGATTTCCTTGTATCTTACTCATTCTCTAATACCTATATCATTCTTTAGAAAACAACATTTCCGAGTGACTCTATCCCCTTTCTTATCACACCCTTCTGAAAGAAAGTAATTCAACAATTTGAATGAAGATAACTTTAACTATGATAGGGATTGCCTTTACAAGATTTTGAAATTATAAACACTTGTAATCCAATAACTCTTTGTATATTTTAGTACTAACGCTCAGAAGGTTTGAATAACTTGAAATAACACTTAAGCCAACTTCGGAAAATATGTTCTGAATGTTATGAACAAGTTGTAAGAAGTGTAGAGCAAGTATTTAGGAAAAGTATAGATTATGTAAGTGAGTTATTTCTTGTGAATTATGAGTTTCAATCAATGTTGTGAAACCCGAGCCGAACTTCAAACCGGGAGAGATCTCATATTAGATTTAATAAGTTTAAACGGTTAAACCGTCTGATCGGACTAGATGATTTCATATATAATTTATCAGTTTTATCTATAAATATATAATTATATATAAATACAAAATTTTATATAAATAATAATTATATTGAAATAACATTTTTCCGTCTTTTTTTGGACTGAAGTGAAATAAAACATTAGAGCAATGTTCTATTTTTTAAAAAATTTAAGTGAGCCGTCTAGTTCACTTCCGGGGTTATTGTGGTTCATCCGGGTTTAACATGGATGGACCCAAATTTCTCTGCTTCAAAGTGGTCCAACCCCTCACTCAGTTAAGACTACAAACCAGAGCTGTTTTCAAGTCCGGTCAGTGGTCAAACTGGTTGGATCGTCCGATCTGGTTATCACAACATTAGTTTCAATGGTTTTATATAGACGTTGCAATCAACCAAAAACCTCCACGAAAAGGTAGGAATTGATTGGAATGAAACCATTTCGTTTGGGTTGAAAGCTGTGCAGATTGAATATGAAAACTAGTGCAACATCTCTCAATAATTGATTACCTAATCGATGTCATCGATTACCCAACTAGTCTGTCCAATTGAGTAATTGATTTTCACAAGTTGTAATCGATTACTCAAAAGGTGTAATTGATTACCCAACTATTCTGTCTGATTGAGTAATTTCTTACCGTATTGTATAATCGGTGACTCAAAAGGTGTAATCGATTACCTTGATCAATAATTGTTGGATAACTTGTTTTTCACTCATGTAATCTATTACTTAGTTCTGGTAACTTGTTACTTGGTCATAGTAACCTGCTACTTAGATCTTGTAACCTATTACATAGTATTTTGAAAATTGTTTTCATTTGTACTTGTGTTTATCAATTTTATTTTTGAAATACTTTTGAGCACTACTACTAATTGTATATTTAGAGTATAAGGATAGAAGTACCGAAAGACTTAGAATCTAAGTTCTTGAAACTTTAAGTTCATTATAAGTTGGTGTCTTCCTCAAAATCGTGTCAAGGTCAGGAGCAACATCTTCTTCACATAAGTTAAGGCAAGCATGAATGTTCCCATTTTTAAACAAAGCATGAAATATTATTGCATGTCTACCATAAATATGGGCAGGATAGGCCTACGGACCACCCTAAATAAAATTAAAAAATATATATACAAATATATAATGTATATACACTAATCATACAAAATTAATAATATATAATTTGCATACAAATATACACATGTATTTATCATAGTAAAAGTCATGCAAATGGAACAATAACACAAATGCATATATATAATACAATATATGTAGTACATAATTTGCATACAAAATAAAAAAAGTAACAATATATAGATATATATATATATATAACATACAAAACAGAAACGTTATATAATAAGAAAATGTTAGTACTTTATCACATTTGATATACAAATGCATATAATAAATGGAGAACATGTTTTCACATTTGCTATACGCTCTTACATTTGAAATGTCCATGAGCAAATAGGGCATGTATGTTGGGTGGACACTTTAGGTCTGATGAACACATTTTTCACGTTTTGTTCGTCCAATAAGTGCAAGGGGACGAACGAGTCTCATGGGCTTTGCTCAAATTGTTAATGATACTTGTAATAGATGTAAACAAAATGGTATCAAAATGTAATTACATTTTTTGGCTTTGCTCCCATTATTTTATCATTTTGGTCCCTCAAAAATTGAAAAAAACAAAATGGTATTTACTAAAAAAATATGTTTGTTCTCAAAAATGAAATCCCATGAACATGTTGTAACATACAATGTAATTATAGAATTGTGCAGCACACAACAAACATATTGCAACATACAGTGTGAAAATATTTTAACATTTGAAGGAAACAAAACAAAAATGAAGGAATGCAAACCTCCAATCCATGTTTGGGAGTCTGGCGGGAACTGGAGAGTGAGGTCGGCGGAGCTCCAATGCCCGAGAGGAGGGTAAGGGTTGTTGGAGGCGTGAAGCGGTGGAGAAGAATATCCAGGGTATTGAGTTATGACATCGCACAAAACAATAGATGAGATATAGAAGGGAGTTTTTGAATCTGCCTATACTCTATTCTTGAATTTAGTCTACGATTTTCTTAAATATTTCTCTTTTTTTCCCTACCGTAGTAGCCTTCTTTTACTTTTAATTAGGATTGATAATTAGACTCACTCTATCCGCTCTGTTCATGCTCACGCAATGTCCACCTAAGTTATGGTGAGCATGAACATCCTTGTTATTAAACAAAGCATGCAATATTATTGCATGCCCGCCATAAACATGGGCATGATGAGCTTACAGACGACCCTAAATAAAATTAAAATATATATACACACTAGTGATACAAAATAAATAATATATAATTTGTATACAAATATACAAATGTATTTATCATTGTAAAAGTCATGCAAATGGAACAATAATACAAATGCTTATATATAATACAAATATCTGTAGTACATAATTTGCCTACAGAATTCAAAAGTAACAACATATATATAACATACAAAACACAAATGAATATATAATAAGAAAATGTTAGTACTTTAACACATTTGATATACAAATGCATATAATAAATGGAACACACTTTTTTACATTTGATATACACTCTCATATTTGAATTGCCAACTAGCAAATAAGACATGTCAGACGGACATTTTAAGTCGGATAAATACATTTTTCTCGTTTTGTCCGTCCAATAACTGTGGCGGACGAGCGATCCTCATGAGCTATGCTCAAATTGTTAATGATACTTTTAGTATATATAAACTAAGGTTTTAAACCATTTTGGTTCCTAAAAAAATGAAAAAATCAAAATGGTATTTAATCAAAAATGAAATGTCATGAACATATTGCAACATACAACGTAGTTATAAAATTGAGGAGCACAAAACAAACATATTGCAACATACAATATGATAATATTCAACATTTGATGGAAACAAAACAAAAATGAAGGAATACAAACCTCCAATCCATGTTTGGGAGTCTGGCGGGAACTAGAGAATGAGGTCGGTGGAGCTCCGATGTTCGAGAGGAGGGTAAGGGTGGTTGGAGGCATGAAGCAGTGGAGAAGAATGTCCAAGGTTTTGAGTTATGGCATCACACAAAACAGTGGAAGAGAGGAAGAAAGGGGTTTTTGAATCCACCTATATTCTATTCTTGAATTTAGTCTACTATATTCCTAAATATTTATGTTTTTCTTCTCTGCCATAGGAGCCGCCTTCTTTTACTTTTAATTAGTATTGACAATTAGGTTCACTCTATCTGCTTTGTTCATGCTCACGCAATGTCCGCCTAAGTTAGAGCGAGCATGAATGTGTTTGTTTTTAAACAAAACATGCAATATTATTGCATGTCCACCATAAACATGGGGAGAATGAGTTTATAGACCGCTCTAAATAAAATTAAAAAATATATATACAAATATATAATGTATATACACTAGTCATACAAAATAAATAATATATAATTTGCATACAAATGTACAAATGTATTTATCATTGTAAAAGTCATGCAAATGGAACAATAATGCAAATGCTTATATATAATATAACTATATGTAGTACATAATTTGCATACAAACTACAAAAGTAACAATACACACATACATACATATATATATATATATATATATATATATAACATACAAAACACAAATGTATATATAATAAAATAATGTTAGTACTTTATCACATTTGATATAGAAATGCATAAAATAAATGGAACACACTTTTTCACATTTGATATACACTCTCACATTTGAAATGCTAACTAAAAAATAGGACATGTTGGGTAGACATTTTAGGTCGAGTAGATACATTTTTCACGTTGTCTGTCCAATAAGTGCGGCGGACGAATGAGCCTCATGGGCTTTGCTCAAACTATTAATGATACTTTTGGTATATGTAAACTAAGGTTTTCAACCCCCTCACAAATTGAAAAAATCAAAATGGTATTTACACAAAAATGAAATCTCAGGAACATATTGCAACATACAGTGTAATTATAGACATGAGCAGAACACAACAAACATATTGCAACATAGAGTGTGAAAATATTCAACATTTGAAGGAAACAAAACAAAAATGAAGGAATACAAACCTCCCATCCATGTTTGGGAGTCTGGCGAGAGCTAGAGATGAGGATGGTAGAGCTCCGGTATTCCGAGCAGAGGGTGAGGGTAGCCGGAGGCGTGAAGCAGTTGAGATGAAAGTTCATGGTATTGAGTTATGGCACCGCACAAAACAGAGGAAGAGAGGAATAGGGAGTTTTTGAATCTTCCTGTATTCTATTCTTGAATTTAGTCTACCATTTTCTTAAATATTTCTCTTTTTCTTCTCTGCCATAGGAGCCTTCTTTTACTTTTAATTAGTATCAACGATTAGCTCACAATTCCTGCTCTGTTCATGCTCACGCTATGTCCGCCTAAGTTAGGGCAAGCATGAACGTCCCCATTTTTAAATAGAGCATGCAATATTATTGTATGTCCGCCATAAACATGAGCATAATGAGCTTACGGACCGCCCTAAATTAAATTAATATATATATATACAAATATATAATGTATATACACTAGTCATACAAAATAAATAATATATAATTTGCATACAAATATACAAATGTATTTATCATAGTAAAAGTCATGCAAATGGAACAATAACACAAGAAAATGTTATTTATTTCTCACATTTGATATACAAATGCATATAATAAATGGAACACATTTTTTAACATTTGATATACGCCCTCACATTTAAAATGTCCATGAGCAAATAGGACATGTTGGGCAGACATTTTAAGTCTGATGGATATATTTTTCATGTTTTGTGTGTCCAATAAGTGCAAGTGGACAAATGAGCCTCATGGGCTTTGCTCAAATTCTTAATAATACTTTTAATAGATGTAAACTAAGATTTTCAACCATTTTGGTCGACATTACCATTTTTTTGGTCTCTCAAAAATTGAAAAAATCAAAATGGTATTTACTCAAAAATATGTATTTACTCAAAAATGAAATCTCATGAACATATTGCAACATATAATGTAATTATAGAATTGAGCAACATACAACAAACATATTGCAACATACAGTGAGAAAATATTCAACATTTGAAGGAAACAAAACAAAAATGAAGGAATATATACCTCCAATCCATGTTTGGGATTCTGGCGGGAACTGGTGAGTGAGGATGGCAGAGCTCCGACATTCCGAGCATTGGGTGAGGGTAGCTAGAGGCGTGAAGCGGTAGAGAAGAAAGTTCAGGGTATTAAGTTATGGCACCACACAAAACAGAGAAAGAATTGAGTTTTTGAATCTGTCTTTATTCTATTCTTAAATTTACTCTGCTTTTTTTCTTAACTATTTCTTTTTCTTCTTTGTCATAGGAGCCTCCTTTCACTTTTAATATATGTAAGCTAAGGTTTCCAACCCTTGTGTTCATGGACCCTAAGTCATTTTATCTCGTTTTCTCTCTAAAAACATAAATATATGCTCTTGAATTTTACCAATTATTACATATATTTCTTTTTTCATTTAGAAAAGGGGTAAAAAGTTTAAACATCCCGGTTAAAATTAGGTGTCTATACTTCTCAATGCATTTTAACTAAGAAAATGTTGCAAATTACAAGCCGCAATAGACTATGAGTTATGTTCTAGTGTCTCATCAACAATAAGACATGACTAATAGCTCTGAGTTACAAAGGTATTTATGGATTAACCAACAACGAGATCCTCACATCTGCAATAGAATTTGAATTTAGGACCTTGTTGTTTATAAATAAATTCCTTAGCAACTTGATCAACCTTCTTAGAGATGAGAACCTCTAATATTATGTGTGAAATTTAATTTATAACAATCTAGATAAATAAATGGTTGACAAGATCATAAAAACAAGTCAACCATTGCACAAGCATATCAAAAGAATGACATGCAAAAGATTAGGGTAATGCTTATTATTTTAGCTGAGAAAGACAATTTTTCCCTTTTTTGTCCATGTCTTATCTATTATTGCATATATACCCATTTCAAAAGTAAAAGTCTTTTTAGCCAATGATATGAAAATTAGACACTAGTTTGACTAATTTGGTAATTGTCCAGTTTTGCAATTGATTATGGTTCACATTTAATAAGAGTTGGACCACTTTGAATTATGGTTTAGAGTCAAATTGAATAATTCATTTTAAATTAAGAAGAGAGGATAGATGCTACTCAAATATTATGTTTTGTTACAATCTAAAAAAGTTAAAAACATTAGTTCGATATAAATATATATACAACCCAAGTGAGAATAATTCTCATATAAAAACTTGGAAAACAATAAATTTGATTTTTACAACCAAACATAGATGATTTAGATTAAAAATTAGTTATTAGTCACATGATTACTTAAAAAAGTCATAATCATACACATATATCGTTTAATCTTGAGTCATTTCTATATATATTATCTATTCTGACCAAATAATTTAATCCACTAAACCTTGGAGGATATATTTTTGACATAACTTGATTTTAACCATTATTATAAATTAAACGTAGAAAAAGTACATAGGGAAATATGAGGAAACCATTACTCAAAAAATGAAACTCTGCATTCGCTTACTTTAGTATGACTCTGAAAACATTAACCAGCATAATTGTCCCAATAATCCATGCTGTCACCAAAACATAATGTGAAAACAGACAAAACCAAAATCAACTTGTAACTATTTTTTTTAGTAAAGTTCATAACTAATTTATGTTACATAAACAAGATATCTCAACATATTTCTTAATACAACCGTTACTAGGTTTTGTTACAGGAGCCGAAGCACCTTGAAAGTGCAAGTCTATTGGATTGCTTGCATTGGGCCTGGATCTAGTAAATGGGTCAAGAACATACTTCCATCATCACACTTTAATTGACAATTTAGAATAATGCATACAAATTAAGGCAAACATTAAATGTTTTAATTACTTTAGTAATGGTATTTTGATTAATTATCTTTAATAACTCACGCATGAGTTAGTAAGGTCGTTCATAGATCGGTTTAGATTAGGAATGACAACGGAATAGGTCGGGGTTGGTTTTGTGCTTATTCAACCTCGAACCCAAAATCTAAAACTCGAACCCGAATTGAGTAAGATTAAAATTAACAATATCATCCACAAACCTGTCGGGTTTCGAGTAACCCGAACCCGACGAGGAACCCAAAAATAATAATTTAACAGTTGCTGCAATATTACACCAATGTATGGGGGTTTATTTTTCTATCTGTATGCTTCAAACATGTTGATATTTAAAATTCAATAGATTCTATTCAAGCAATGTGTAATAGTAGATAAGTCAAATAGCAGATCCAAATTCAACAAAAAAAAACACATGAAATTTTGCAAAGCACAACAGAGTTTCAATTTCACTACATTTTACCAAAACTCTTAGAAAAGATAGAGGGAAAAGAGTGAACAACATACAGAGATATAGAAAAGGCTAACGGTCAAAGAGTAGGGGGGAATTCTAGTAGAGCATACTCACATGAATCAAAATACCCTTTCATTTATTATTTTTCTGAAATCTAAAGGATGATACATATAGTGAGTGGTTGCTTCCATAGGGAATGTCATTCCCTTTTACTTCGTCTTCTTTGTCTTCTTCAAGTTCAGTTTCAAGGTATATGTGTCATGTGTTTGAGAATGGTTAGAGAAAATATATTTATTTCTTCAATTTTTCAATTGGGATGGATTCGGGGTAGGATACCACATATATTAAACCTGAACCTAAAATTTAATATCGAGTAAAACCCAAATACATTGACAATTAGTTTAACCCGTTAAATTCAGGTTAAGTTTGAGTCGGTACCCACAAATTCAGTTTTCATTGTCATCCTTAGTTTAGATCTGATTTTATAAAAAAAACAATTAGATTGGAAAACATAAATATCATGAAGTATAGTTCAATTTAGCATGATGTAGTCCCAATTTGGTTTGCAACTGATTTTTATTTCCAAAATTTTGTAGCTATTCTCATTAACGATTTCTACAATGGAGACAAAATGAGACATGGCTCAGATTTTAATTGGAAATGATTAACATAAAGGAATTTAAATGAAATTTTATTGTGGACGGGATATATAAAATATTAAAAAGTGAATGATGAAATATAGCAAGTACTACAAAAATAAAAGAAAAAAGTAGCATAATAAAACATTTTTACCCTCTTATATATAATAAAATTACACTTTTGTTATTGAAATTATAAGAAAAATTAGTATTATATCTCTCTTAACTACCGATGCCCATGACCTTGTCCTCCAGCCTGTGACCCTGGTGCTGAGTCTCGTGGAAGGGCCTGAAGATGAAGCTCATATGCCCTTGACTGCTCATGATTTATTAATAATGGCCTGCAATCTACTCCATATTGTGGATAAGTGGCAAAAATTATGAGCAAGATTAGCAAAAGCTGTGAAACTATGAAGAGGATCTTGATGCAAGAGAAAGCCATTTATGTAGTTCCTTTGGTGAAACTAACACGGTTATTCTAATTCTAATATAATGAATATCGAATTATTTTGCTTTTAGATATTCTTTGGTAAGAGATAGAAGTAGAATATAATGAGGTTGTGATGATGATATGAATTAATGGTAAGGAGTAAGGACACATATATAGGGAATGTAATTATGATGTTTGTTTTGTTTTTTTATCTACATCTAATTAAAAAGTATCATTTAATTAAAAATAGAAGTTATAAAAACAAAATTTACTGTTTTATACCATTTGTTAAAATTAATTGGCTTTGACTAGAGACATAAATACATAATTTTTTTATACATGTGATTTTTATTTGTTCATATGGGGCTATGAATTTGCCCATCCTGGATCAGGTGTGGAAAATAGTTTATCTACCTTCTTTGAAGGTTGAAAACTTGAAATTGAAGACATTGATAACATAAAGTCTTATATCATACGTGCAATGGCTAAGGTTATAAAAGAAAATGTGTTCATATAATATGAATCTCTACTCCCTTGGTTGTTGTCTGAATAATTTGACATGAACTAACGAAATTGATTAATAAGTAACAGTTTATCAATAGTTATATATATTGAGAAGGGATCTACTTGTTTCCTCACATCCTAGTCATGAATTATAGGAAAATTCAATTATTTTAATTAGTGAGTAGATCTAAACCATTAGATGTCTATAGAATTGATAAACATATAAAAATAAGCATAGTTATATGTATATATATTCAGGATTTCCCCTAGTTTATTTTTTTTTACCTTTTCCACAGAATTAATAATGAATTTTTTTTATAAAAAATAATTATTATACTCAAAACTCTAACAAATTAAAACCAAATTCTCAAAATATGCATATAAAAATAAAAGAAAAATATAATAACTACTTGAGGACTAACTTGTACTAAAGCTACACGTTAACAAACCCATTATGACTACTCCTCAAATTTATAATTATGGTCAAATCCATAGTTACAGGTAGAAGATTCTTAGCAAGTGACAAACTTCATTTTGTAGTAGTCTCCTTAATATATATATGTACACACACAAAATCCTAATCTTTTTTGTGTGCGTCCATTAACAATGTTCATTCTTAATCAACCAAGTATTTAATAGACAAAATTATAGTGTTAATTTTAAACAGACTTGAATAAGGAATTTTTTGTTAATACCATAAGGTTTTAAGGACTGTCGCGATTTGATGGATTATAGGAATATGAAGAATGAAATTATGACCTCTTCCAATAAATTTGGAATTGTTACTATGATTTTGTGATCAAAACATAATTAAAAAAAAGCTTTTTTTAAGTCAAATTGGAAAACATGGTAATTGAAATAAGTTTGAGTTCGAAAGTCGATTAGAATCAATGAATGTATTAGTATCTCATCCATCCGTATTAAACGGTAACATCACTAATAATGAAAACTAAATTATATACTCAACTTATTTTATTATATATATAATTATTTAAATAAAATATTTTTGAGTGTGATGAATAACAAGAGTTTATATTGCTCAAACATATCCTTAGGTGTAATAAGGAAATCAAAACTATATAGTTCCACATTAAAAATTGATTAATCAAATGATTTAATTTTACTTAATTGATGTTAAAATAAGAAACATATAGTAGACATCTCTCCCTAAATTGAGAGATGATACATGCAGTACTAATGAATACCACCACTTCTCAACTTGAATATAAAGGAAAGAGATGATACTAATTTTGATTGTTCTTCCGGTTCTCAATCTTTTTTAATAAAAAACATTTATATTTATATTAATTTTATTAAAGGGATTATTTTGAATATGTGAAATAAAATTAATAGCAAAGAGATAATATTATTATGTAAATTGTATTCTCAATTTGAGAAATGATATAAACAATATTAATAATGACGACTTCTTCTTAACCTAGAGCATAAAGTAAGATAAGAGACGAGTTATGATATTACTATTAAATTCTTAAATTAATTTTATTTATAAATAATGAAAGAATTAATAGAAAAGATGATGCAATGGTGGTCAAATGCCTTTATGCTTTGAAAGATGACATCAACATTATTAATGAATTTGACTTCTCCTTAACTAGAAATAGGGAGAAAGATAGGATATGAGCCACAACTCTCCTTTTAAATCCTCAAAATCATCTTCAAAGGTGGTTTAACTTCGCAATTTAAATAGTTTAAGATTAATTATTTAAAATTGTTATATTATAGACCCAAATGTAAAGAAAACCAAGTTGATATTTTTGCCACAATATGCCATATTAAAATGCAAGTTTTGTATTTGGTAATTCCATCAAAATAACTTCTTTTAATGCAAGGTATTGACCACTAAGAATTGTTCATGGATATTTTCCTTTCACAAAATATAAAAAACTCAAAAAAAGAAAACATAATACGTAAATCGATTTGAATGTAAGTAGCAACAATAAAACACAACCAAATAAAATTGAATTTCCATGATTATCAACCCCTACCAATAGTTAAAGAGGCACATCATAACAATTTATTCGGTAAGTTGTACCAAAGACAACCACATCTCCAAAAGCTTAATATGCTCTTACTGAGTCACCAAAAGTCCAAATAATATACTCTAGTTTGTTACTTTCATCTAATATGAAATCAAATTGAAAGTCATCATCTCTATCTTTCAAACTTTTCTATAACTTTAGGACCAACATTCTCTTTTCTAGTACTACTATTCAATTGAATAAAATTCCTAATATCTTTCTCCAACTATGGTAGATGACATGGATCTATTCCTTTCTCTAACTAAGTACTCTCACCATGAGTCAATTTTTCTTTTACTAATCAACAATCTTGTAGTACAATTACACATTGAACTTTTCATTTCCTTTGTCTTTCAAACTCGGTAACTTTTTTGTTGCTTATGAACACCAACACAATCACAAACAAACTCCCTTCTTTAATATCCAGTGAGTATTCTTCACTTTTTTTTTGCCATGTTGGTAAACATGACCTAACCTAACAAAAAATCCATATTTCTTTTTATACAAACAATAATTGCAGTAAGTATCTTCATCACTGTTAAATCTTTATCCTTCATATGAAATACAATCATCATTATTTTTAGCATGATATAAACGAATTTGTTGTTCGCCACAAATAGATGCATAATCTTTAGATAGATCCAACGACCAATCACCAACACCATTTGATTCTTCATATGTCACATTCTACATGAATTTAATTCTTCGTATGTCTCCATGAATCATTGCTGTTGGATCTGTTGGGGGTAACAACAGTACTATTGTTGGGGTTTCGGGTAGGTCTGACGAGTGGGGTGCAGTGCTGCTGTTGGGTCTAGCGGGTGCTAGTTGTTGGGTTTGGCAGATCTAGACGGTTGTGCACGGATCTGAATGGTGTTGACGAATGTACTTGTTATAGGCAAGTCTTGTTGTTGGGCAGGTCTTCTGGCGGGTATGGTTGCAAGGTCTGGCAGTGATGACGGGTGGGGCAGGACATTACTTTTATGTTTTTTTTTTGTTTCTTTATCTTTACACATTTTTACACCCCAATTAAATTGTGAAAAATCAAAATGCCCAATTTTTACACGTGTTGAATAAAATATTAGTGTGAAAAGTTACTAATGGTAGTGTGAAAGGTGTAAAAAATTTATACACTGTGAATCCATTATCTATTATTCATTTTTAATTATCATTCACTCTTTAAAAATATTAATTCAAAAAAAATAATACAAATAAATGACGGAAGATATATTAACTTTATATAAATCTTTACACAAACACTACATAGATATTAAATCAATTGTAATTAATCATCAATAACAATCAAAATATTTCATCCAAGGTTATCTACTCAAGTGTTCGAATTTCAGTCCCCTTTAAGAATGCTAAAAAAAATTGAAATCCCATTAACATATTGAAACATACTGTGTAAATATGGAATTAAGCAGTACACAACAAACATATTGCAACATACAGCGTGAAAATATTCAAAATTTGAAGGAAACAAAATAAAAACAAAAAAATGAAGGAATACAAACCTCAAATCCCTATTTGGGAGTCTGGCGGGAACTGGAGAGTGAGGACGGCGGAGCTCTGGCGGGAACTGGAGAGTGAGGACGGCGGAGCTCTGGCATTTCGAGCAGAGGGTGAGGGTGGTTGGAGGCGTGAAGCAGCATAGAAGAAAATCTAGGGTATTGAATTATGGCACTGCACAAAATAGAGGAAGAGAGGAAGAATGAAGTTTTTGATTTTGCTTGTAGTCTATTCTTGAATTTATTCTAGCATTTTCTTAAATATTCTCTTTTTCTTCTCTCCATAGGAGCCTTCTTTTACTTTGACAATTAGGTTGGCTTTACTCGCTCTGTTCATACTCACACAATGTTTGTCTAAGTTCGGGTGGACATAAACATGTCCATTTTTTAATAGAGCATGAAATATCATTGTATGCCTCCCATAGATATGGACATGATGAGCTTACGGACCACCCTAAATAAAATTAAAATATATATATACAAATATATAATTGTATATACATTAGTCATACAAAATAAATAATATATAATTTGCATACAAATATACAAATGTATTTATCATAATAAAAATCATACAAATGGAAAAATAATACAAATGCATATATATAATACAAATATATGTAGTACATAATTGACATACATAATGCAAAAGTAACAGCATACATACATACACACATACATACACATATATATATATATATATAACATACTAAACATAAATATATATATATAATAAGAAAATGTTAGTACTTTCTAACATTTGATATACAAATGTATATATTAAATGGAACATACTTTTTCATATTTGATATACACTTTCTCACATTTGAAATATCCATGGACAAATAGGGCATGTTGAATGGACATTTTAGGTAAGATAGATACATTTTTCATGCTCTATCTGCCCAATAAGTGTGGACGAATGGCCTCATGAGCTTTGCTTAAATTGTTAATGATACTTTTAATAGATGTAAACTAAGGTTTCCAACCTTAGTTGGTGGCCCTGAGTCCTCTTCTCTTTTTTCTCTCTAAAAAACTAAATATATGCTTTTGAATTTTATCAATTATTACATCTTTTTTCACTTAGAAAATGCTTAAAAAGATTGCCCATCCCAGACAAATTTAGATGTTCAATTCTCAATGCATTTTAGTGGTATTTATCGATTAACCATCAACGAGATCCTCATATTTGCAATAGAATTTGAATTTAGGACCTTATTGTTTAGGAATTAATTCTTAACAACTTGATCAACCTTCTTGGAGATGAGCAAAGGTTGAACTATGAAGTAGCAAGTGGGGGCAATTGCACCCGTGAAAATTTTAAAAAATTATTTTACTTACACCTTAAATGACTTAGTTTCAAATTAAAGTTTAATTTACTTATTATGGACATCACATTAAAGGAAAAAAATGTCACTTTCACTATTATTTTATTCAGTATTCACACAATAATACAATATATAGCCAAAATCCTATTATCCTATTTATTATTCATCACTATTCACACTTTACAATAACAGTCCATAACAAAAGTCATTATATGTTTTTTATATTTGCAAATGATATATCCTCATATTAAATTTTCTGCTCACAAGAAACTGATATATATAATAAAATAATACTTTATTTATTAATGACTAATTTACAAGTAACTCATGTTACTTTATTGTGTGTAGGAGAATATACCATTATTCTTTTGTATATGCTTTTTAGTACAATCCACAAGTACGTTTTTTACTAATAATTTCTTTATGCTCTATTTTTCTTTCTTCAATTGATAATTTAATATTGCAATATTACAATTCATATTGAGGTATAATTTTGATATTGTTGATGCATTTGAATTTTTCTTAAACCAAATTTGTTTTTAAATTATAATTAAATATTATTATTTATTCTAAAATTTTAATAAAGATTCACCACTAAAGATAAGAACCTCTAATATTATGTATGTTTGTGTGAAACTTAATTTATAACAATCTAGATCATTAAATGTAATAAATGGTTGACAAGATCATAAAAAAAGCCAACCACTTCCAAATTAAAGGCATAGCAAAAGAATGGATTGCAAAAATGTAGTGTAATTATTCATTTAAGTTTCTTATGTTTTTTAACCTTACCAACTTAATCTATAATTATTTTAAATTATCAATTTAGTCATCAACAATTTCAAATATGGAACCACACAAGTCCTTTAATCTTTATCTATTAGTTCACAGTTTGACTTATATGTACCATTAACTATTGACATGGAAAAATGTCTTCTGCCTATATTGACGAATCTAACATGGTCTAATTTTATTTAACCAAAATATTTTTTTAAATGATATCATTTTGGATGAATTTTTTTTAAGAATTAAACCCAAAACGATGTCGTTTTGATTTCTTTTTCCAGCCCCAATTCTCTTTTAATTTCCTTAGCCGAGTAAATGCTCCGGCCAACCTCGTTCATGGAGGCGTTAGTACAGCTGCCTTAACAAAAACCATTTTATTTTAATTTTTAACCTTTAAATCTTTTGAGCTTTTGTTTTCATGGTAGTACTTTTTAAACACTGAAGTTTGTCACATCACAATTTGGTGGTCCTGAAAATAGAAAGGGAATTAAATGAGGTGAAAATGTGGAATCTTGTGCTTTAATATCACGAGAGAGTGATTCTGACTAGATACTTAGGCCAACTATCAAGTTATCTTACACTTCAGGTTGTGTGAACTTGAATTTCGCAGCCTCCAGTTTACTTTTACTTGACATGGTTGGAAATGTCAAATTTTTTATCCCAAGCATTTTTTTCTAGAGATTTTGTTTAAGAGTTGGTTTTGTTTATTTGCTCCATTATTAATTGGGTATAATTTCTAGTTAGATCTTGGGGTTCCTTACTAAAAATGGGTTTTTGTTCAAACTGTTCTAGTTTGCTTATGAAACTTGTGTCCTTAGATTCTCTCTCTTTGTATGGTCTCTTAATTGACATTGAAGCTTTCTTTGGCATGCGATGCTTTCTTGTGAACTGTGGTAACCTGATATAACTTCATTTCTGCACATAATGTTTTGAGCTCTTTAAACTTTAAGTTTCTTCAACCTTGCATTGTGGTTGGTGGCTTAATTTTGTTGTTATTCAAACACCGACTATTCATCCATTTCTGCCGGTCATGTTCCACTACTGTGTGTTTCGCTTTGGCTATAGTTCCTGCACGAATTACTGGAGCAATGTCTAGAACTACAACTTTAAATATCAGAGAACTACCTGAATTTAAACCAGGTTGGCCACTACAGATTTTGGGTTAAAATGGGGTCAAATGGAAGAGAGAATTGAAATGGAAGAAAAAACCTAAAAAGATACGGTTCTTAAAAATAAAATTGTTACAAAAATTACACATCATCAGGCTCGTTGACATGGATATGAGTTGTTTTTCCATGTCAGCGGTACAGGTATTTAAAACAGTTAATGTTAACCGGTGCATATGAAAAGAAGAATTAGTATGATTCCATGTTGAAATTGTTAGACACTAAATTAGTAATTTAAAATTATTAGAGAATAAGTCAATAAAATTAAAAAAACATGAGAGATTAAAATGAATAATTACTTTATTTGTTATTGCATATATACTCATTTCTAAAATTATTTTGAACCAATAATATGAAAATTATACAGTAAATTGACTTATTTTGTTATTGTCTAGTTTTACAATCGAGTATGGTATATAATAAACACCAGTTGTGTTATTTTGGATCGAAAATTCTAGTTAAAAAAGTCAAATCTAACAATTTATTTGAAATTAAGAAAAACATAGAGGCTTGACTCAAATTTCTATTTCATTCCAATCTAAAAAAACATAAAACATTAGTTCAATATAATTATACATAACTATTAATTATAAATATTGTGAATTTATTAATTATATAACTATTTTTAATTAAAACTCACGTGACTTCCATTCCTAAGGTTTTTTAGTCACCTGTTTCAGACCTTTTAGCTTCTTTCTATGTTTGCTTCATTTGACATTTCTGCTTCACTTTTTCATGTGTCTTCCAAAACACTCAACAAACATTATTGATTTTCTCTTCACTTTTTGCCTGTTTGGTTCATTTGACATTTCTTCTTTAGTTCTTCTTCACGTGTCTTCCAAAACCCACAACAAACATTATTGTTTTCTGGCCAAAACAAGTAATGTATTTTTTGTTTAAGTAAAATATATTTGACCATATGTAAAATATATTTTTTCTTTTTCTTTTTGAACAACGTATACATGAATTTTTGTAAAAAATATATAATGGGTTCAAGAGGGGTTATCAGTTATCAATTGTTCCAGTAATACATTTTTGTAAAAATGAATCTTCGTGCACTTTTTCTCACAGTTGTGAATTGTTCTAGTACATGAATTTTGGTAAAAATGTAGTAATTGATTTATTAGTTTTTCTTTATTAGGAACATTTACATGGAGATCAAGGACACATAATGTAATTTACTTATTCCATCAAAAGGCCTAAATGATCTAGTGAGCACGTTAGATGAATGGATTCCCACCTGTGATGAGGAATTGAAACCTATAATTGGAAAGATATTTGATATATTAGAGGAAGGAGACAACATTTATAAAAGTTAGGCACATGCTAGTGGTTTTAGTGTTCGCAATTCATCCGAAACAACAGATAAAAGTGGTGTGAAGTGGAAGTATTTTCTTTACTCTAAAGAAGGTTACAAAGTAGATAAAGAAGGTCATACACATGCATTAGCCACACCAAGAAAGAAACAATTCCTAAGGTATGCAAGGAGTGTAAACAATGTTCATAGGAATTTGTTACTTTCTTATAGAACAGCAAACGCGGGGACATAAAAAAGTTGCCAACAAATTAAAGAGTAGGTCGAGGGATATGACAATATAGGATGCACACATCGGGATCTCCAAAATTATTCTAGAGATTTGAAAGCCTTGATCAAAGACTCTCATGCACATGTATTTATTGATAATATTAGGAGAAAGCGTGAAATGAATAATTCATTTTATTATGACTATGAAGTTGATGATGCATGGAGGTTGAAATATGTACTTTAGACGGATGGCATTTGCCAAAAAAATTACTCATTGTTTGGTGATGTGGTTTCATTTGATACAACATATATTACAAAAAAGACTCAATAAATTTTGCATCATTCACTGGCGTAAATCATCATCGTCAAAGTATTACTTTTGGGGCTGCCTTCTTACCAAATGAGAAACCTGACTCATTTGTGTGGTTGTTTGAAACATTCTTAAAAGTTGTGGGAGGGCTAAACTTATTGTGATCATAAAAGTTCAAGACCCAACCACGAAGATTGCAATAGATGAGGTTTTTAATGGTTCTACTCATAGATTTTACATGCAGAACATTTTGGGGAAAAAATCTAAAAAGGTGGGTGTTTTCTTGAATATTGATATTGGTTTTAATAGTACTCTTAAGTCACGCGTTCGAAACTCTGAGACTCCAGAAGAATTTGAATTGACATGGAAGGATATTATTGAAGATTTCAAGTTACAAGGAAAAGGATGGCTCCTTTAGATGTATGATCATTGAAGTATGTGGATACCATCTTATTTTAGAGATATATTTTTTGGGGCAAAGACTAATTTGCAAACTCGGTAGAAGTTTGCATTGAACCGAACTATTATTTTAGCCATTGGATGAAAGTTTGGTAGATCTGAGTCGTTGATTTGGTTACCGGTAACCTTTTCCCATTGAGAAGTCAGTTTAAAGAATGGAGACTTCATGCTATACAGAAGTCGGTTGTGTAAGGGGAGACTTCCGAGTTGGGTGACGTCTCTTCCTGCATAGACGACTTCGTAGTGTGTTGATGTCGTATTCTGCAAGGACGACTTGTTAGTATGTTGGGCCAACCCGTAAGTAATGCACATGGATCGTGGTTGTATAAAAACAATAACTTTGGGCCTTACTTTTAAATTTGTAATTGTTTAAATTTTTTGTAGAAGATAATTGATTTAATGGCCATATTTTCTAATGTTTGGAGCCTGATTTGAAGTTGTGATATAAAAAAGTGTAATTGGTAAATTGAAATTGAAATAAAAATTAAATTCATTTAAAATTAAGTTAGGTTACATTAATAGTAATTTTAAAAATTCCCTAAATGTCCTTCTGTTCCACACCTGTGTAGTTGCCTATGACGTCTTGACCTTACTCGATGTTCAACTTTCTTCAACTGTAGTTTGATCTTCAATTGTATTTGTCTCTACGGTAGGTAAAACATTATCATCAACCATGAACGAACTTGGTCCAGCACCATCATCTTGATTTAAGGTAAATCCCACATCATTGAAAAACATATTTGTTGATTGAGGTGTATCCAATAAGTTATTCATGAAGTCACTTTCCTCTGTAGAGAAAGAATGACGATGAGGCATGATATCATCGGTTCGATGGTGTTGCGACGGTTCATATTGAAAAGACATTCTTCCTGGTTGAATATTGTAAGAGCTAGACATTGATGGTTGATACATTGGTTGTTGTGACATAAATTATTGTGACATCATGGGATGGTTCATCATAGGTTGAAACATTGGTGTATGATGTGTGGGAGGTGTAGGGATGTATGGTTGTTGTTGAGTTTCGTGATAATTTATTTGGCGTGGGTCTCGTAGAAGTAAATCAGTAGATAAGTAAGGTCTAGAACTGGTTAAATACCAATTCATATATTGTTGTGTATGGGATGGATTTTGGATTGGAAGTCCTTGCAAGACTTGATTGATCCTTGCGATGAGTCCAATGATCAATCCATTCTGCATGCCTGGTAGCCCAATTTGCGTCTTGATTTTCGCGTTTGTCAATTCTGTGTAGGGCATCAATATTCTTCGGTGATCGAGGAATGTCTTGAACGAAGCCAAATTGTAGTTTGACTCGGTCAGTTTGATGTCATTCGACGATTGAGAAACAAATCAAAGTTGTGCATGCAGTCCACACCTTCTTATCTTGTTGGACATGATGTGGGAGATTGTTGTTATAAGTCTCGTATGGGAGCCATTTAAACTACAAAAAAAATAGAACATATTATTAGGAAATGAAAATATTGTGTCAATTTGTAATGGTAAAAGTTTAAAATGTTACTTCGTTAACGTACCTAAATGCTGTCAAATCCCCACGTGGAACTCTTGTAAAGATACAGTTTTCAAGACCCCACCTATGTAAAATTTATATTAGTTATGATAGAAAAAAGAAATAAATTAGTTGTAGATAAAAATTTTGTGTAGGTGGAAATAGATATTACCTAGAAGCAAATGGACAAGTTGGTATATTATTCACCCTAAGTGCAATGAAAGGTAGGCGATACCACGCCCAAGATTGTAAAAGTAGCAAGCAGCCACCCATGGCCCTTGCATGTGGTTTTGTTGCCTTACACAACTCCCGATATAAGTTAGACAAACAAGTTGAACCCCAACTATATGGATTAACTCTTGTTTGGTCCCGAAGTAAAGGTAAGTACATTAAATGTACTCGACTATTGGATTTATCGGGTATTAACTCTCCACCAATAATCCAGAGGATGCGTGCCCTACAATATTGTTGTAGTTGTAGTTGTGTAGGGCCAATTGACAGTTGGCTAAAGTTTTGAATTAACCAAGTGAATTTTAACTCACATCCTCGCATATCTACTCCTTCAATTGTAACTTTACCCAAAAGTTTCAAACAGAATTCATTCCAATAAAAAAAAGTCCGACTACCGGTAACCCATTAACAGTAACTCTAGTTGGAGTGAAACATCTTCTAAATTAATCGTGCATTCACCACAGGGAAGATGAAATGTGTGAGTCTCAGGCCTCCATCTTTCAACTAGAGCCATAATTAAGGATGGATTTATGTTGCAAGTTCGTAGGCGAGATATTTGCGAAAAACCAGTGAGATTCAATAAATCGTGTAATAATGGTTGTTCTCCAATAAAATTTACACGTCTCAATTTCATTTGTTCTTTGATTGTGTCTTGTAAAAAAATTATAAAAAAACACAGTTAATAAAAAATATAATATGTGATATAAATAAAGAGGTAAAAAATTATAAATAGAAAATGAAAGAGGTAAAACTTGAGCCGAAGTCTCTTAAATTTCTTAGTCTAAGTACCATATGTGCCAAATGTAATGTTGTTGTAATTAATTAACTGTTTATGCATATATAAATAAACAATGATTGAAATTTGTAAAATAAATTAGAAATTGCCAATGAAGGTGATAAGGCTCGAACCCAGGTTATTTGTTAATTTTCACATTATGTTAACCACATATGTTTCAGTATATGAATGTATATGAAAATTAAACTTACCGAATAGTTAATGACAGATGATCTATGTTGATCTTGTAACCTTAGCAAGTTAGATTCAGCCATGGGAGCTGAAAGAGTTGGCAACAAAGTTTGTTGTATGTAAAATGTAAGTTGAGAGTATAGTAGAATGTAGGGTGTAGAGTAAGTTATAAATATGAGTGAAAATTAGTAGGTAATTGGAAATTAATTTCCAACCACGTAGTCCAAGTTGTGGGAATTTTGAAAAATTTACCTCGGTAGGGTAAACCTAAAGTCTGACGTCGAGTTGGGCCACTGAGACGTCTGTCTTTGAAGTCGGGTTCGTTAACTGGTACAAGTCAGTGGAAGTCGGTTTGGGCCAACGACACTTTCAGGGATGTCGGTTTGGGCCAAGGAGACTTCCTGGCAAATCCTGCGACGTGGCAGTCTTTTACTAGATGTCGGTTTGGGCCAACTAAACTTGGCAATTATAAATATGAAATTAACAGTGGTGTGTTGTATTGTATTGGGTTTCCTATATAATACATAAATTTTGTGGTTGAAGTAGTTGTTAAAATGTACGATAAAAAATATTATGTTGTCTTTGTTGGTAGAGTTCCTGTAATATATGAATCATGGGTTGATTGTAACAAACAAGTACACGCTTTTAGTGGTAGTGTGTTTAAGTCCTACGGGAATTTGGAAGTAGCACATTTTGAGTGGGACGAATTTGTGAGAAGCAATTTAGTGGAACACTTCCATAACGACATTAATACCGGTGACACTATGACCGTAGATGGAGAAGCTCGTGTAGATGATCATCAAAGTGAATTGTTACGAGAACCAATCCAAGTAGAGGGTCATGGTCCATTCATGGATAGTGTATTTTTTGGTTTTTGTCCGTGTGTAATTTTAATGATTATAAATAAATTTGTAGTTGGTATTTAATGTGTAATGATTTTTAATATTTAGTTCTAGAGATGATTTTTAATATTTTGAAATATATTTTTTTCTACCCTACACAACATACTACATATATTCCCTCATTAAATTAACTTCTCCTCCCTCACAATCCACACACTCCACGTATACACTACACACACCCCACAATCCACACACTCCTCGTCACACTATGCTCATCAATGGCATCCTTTACTGGAAATGAAGTGGAAGAGAACAATAACGTAAGTTTTTTTAACTTAATTTTATTTCTAATGTATTCTTTTGACTAGTGAGGACTTGTTCATGATTGGGTATGAAACTGATACTCGTCGTGAATTAATATCTCTTGCTATAGGAAGAGATATTAATGACAAAGTAAGACACTAACATTTGAAATTAAGTTATGTTTAATTTCAAACATGTAATAGTTTTTTAATAAACAACTTAAATAAGTTTTTAGTCTTCTTGCAAAACTAAGAACACATGTGGAGAGACATGGTGATGCTCCCATCACAACTTGGTACATGCCACCTTCGTTTTCGGTAAGGAAAAAAACATAAAATTTAGTACCTCTACAATTTTGAATACATAATTAAGTACAAGTTTGTCATGTGTAGGTTGATGTCCTTCTAGGGAAACCTGACAATGTCATCCTTACAACTTATATGAATATGTGGATGTCTTCCTCTGCTGATCTAAAATATGTAATATTTAAAATAAAATTATGTTTATGTTATCATTCAACTTAAGAAAATGTCATAATAATGGTTTCTTATTCAACAAGATCTATGTGCCGATAGTGTAAGATAATTTCCACTAGTATTTGATGGTAGTTCATGTTGATGACTATGCCATTTAGAAGTTGGACACTTGGGAAATGAAGTCTTATCGGCAAATAAGGCATTATGATATTGCAAAATTGGTTAGAAATGTTTTATGTCTTCTTATTCAATATTTTATTGTAAATTATATTTGTTATTGACAAATTATACACAATGTATGCATCTATTTTGTACATGGTCATTGACCAAGCAGAATATAGGAGACAAATGCTACACGATGAAATAGTGCGGATGAAGACTGCTCTAAAGTTGGTGATGCATGACATGAACAAGATGAAGAAGGAAGTTAGGACCAAAACTACACTGATGCGGTCCAAATTGCCATTCATCTGAACAAGACATCCATTATTTTTTGCATTTTGGTATGGACTCATGTTATGTATGAAAATTTGCCACAACTATGTCACACTTTTTTTGGTATCACTGTATATTTTTGGAAGCAGTGATAAATTGTATTTTATATGAATGTTGTTATTATTTCACTTTGATAATATAAAGTATTTATTTTTTCTATCAATTTCCTTAATCATGCCCATAATGTTCAAATAAGAAAAAGTAGCAAATGTAAGCACATTCATAACCAATTCATTTAAACAATAACATATAGTAGCAAGATTACATATATTAGCAATACAAAAAGTAGCAAAATTATATCAAGTAAGTACTCACTCTTCCTCAATCTCAAAAAAATTACGACTACAACTACCAATATTTGGACAACTAAGTTTGTTGTGCCCAATTTCTCGACATATTTCACATTGGTTACTACGCTTACCTCTTGAGCTCGTCCCAGGAACTCGTCTTTTAGGACGCACACGAATCGGATCCTTGAATTGGTCTTCATTTCCATTAACAACATTTTCCATGGAATTTTGTTTCAATCGAAGTCTACTACACTCATTGTAAACTTTTTCCAACATTTCTTTAAAGTCTTCCTCTGTTTTGCAAGCAAGGTTATACAATACTCTGCAACCGTCACTCAAAGCTCCACATCTACTACTTTGAGCTGATTCTTGACTTAGATCACACTGTTCGAAATTTACACGATGAACATCTTTTGCCTTTTTTGTCCATCGATTAAGAACAAGACAGGATGGCAACTGTGTAATGTCGAGAATTAGTAACACAAAAACAATATGGCTACATGGCATCCCAAAATATTCCATTCTTCTGGATGAACATTTAATGTCCACATTAGAACCACCATCATAATTAGAAACATGCAATTTCCGGTTGGGGCTATAATGCTTTCTGACTTTGTAAATTACATTAGTTGATGTTTTGTGGGTAGAAATTATCTTCATTTTTGCAGCTTCCAATAACACTTCGCGAAATTCTTTAAATACCGCTCTAGTATATATCATAGCAGCATGCCCCTCTAAATTATGATAAGGAGGTTGTAACAACTCATCACCATATGAAGATTTAAAATCTTCAACAACCTCATTGTTGCGTATGTGACTTACACATCGTTGAAAATGATGCAAAAACTCGGTCACATTATATCCAGACTCTATGTACCTTCCCATTTGTGAATGTATGCCCTTGCATCTTGACGTGGTGTGCAAACCAGCATAAAACTTTCGCTGAATGTAAGACCTAGCCCATATACTCCTGCAATCATAAGTCTGAGCGGCCCAAGCATTGTTTTGAAGTTCATGTTTGATGATAACTTCCTCCCACATCAGTTGAAAATCTTCAACCTCAACATCAGCATACATCACTTTCTGAAAATCCTTATGAAAGTTCTTTCTCTTTATATTTTTTCCTGCATTGTTACATAACATGAGCTTCGGAAAAAACTCTTTGGATTGCATTCCGCATCGCCAAGCACATAACCTATGATGAGCTTCGGGAAAAACTCTTTGGATTGCGTTCCGCATCGCCAAGTCCCTATCGGTGATAACACACTTTGATCGTTTCCTATTCATTGCCTCTACAAATTTCTCAAGAAGCCACACATATGTTTCCTCTGTCTCATTTAACACTACAACTGCAGCAAATATTGTTGTTTGCTTGTGATGATTTACACCAGAAAATACAACGACTAGAAATTTATATTTCTTTCGCCTGTAAGTTGCATCAAATCAAAGAACATCTCCAAAAATTGAGTAATCGAAAATGTTACATCCATCAGCCCATAACAATTTTTGCAACTTACCTTCTTCATCCACTGTATGCCTCCAATACATTGAAGAATCTAATTTCGATAGCTTCTTCAGGTATTGTAAGGATTCTTTTCCTATCCTTCTTTGCTTCTAGATTTGATTGTACATGTCTTTTTTCGAAAACCCAATGTACCGATAACCACCACATTGACTAACAAATGAAGCAAATATTTTTCTCATTCCAATGCCAACCTCTCTCATGGTGTTCATCTGAGTGACATTTGTCTCTATCATTCTTCTATTAGAGGCTATCATCCCACCATAATGCTCACCAAGGAGTTCATGGCTATGTTCATCAGAAAAATAACTAACATACAACCTCCTTTTTCCTTGTCAACGTGGATCTTCATTCTTGCTAAACAACCACATCTTGTGTCTTTTCTCGGCGCCCTCTTCCGAACTACATCATCTTTTTTCTCTCTAAATCCTTCTCTATCACAAAAAAATGATTGCCATAATATTTCACCATCTTTGTCCCGACGTGTATGATATTTTCTAATACCAAATCCTTTCTTCATACCATATTTCTTATAAAATTCATATGCAATATCATTGTTCAAAAATATTAACTTATTCACTTTATCTTCATTTAACAATCCAAAATCAATTTCTTCAAAACCTAAATCTTCGGTTTCATTCATTTTTTCAACATCACTATCATCAAATTCTTCTACAGCCTAAAATCACAAAAATAAATCATACATATGATAAATATAAAAACTACAAAAACGAATTAAAGTTTATTCTAAAAAATAATACTTCATCACAATAGTTTTCATCCAAGTTAATTTCTTCTTCCATCTAGTAACATAGACAAAGAACAAAAAAAAAACAAATTAATATAAACATCATAACAAAATATATTAAATATAATAAACAAAAAAAACATGCTAAACAGAAACAATAAAGTTGACCTAAACAAAGAAGAAATTTTTTAACACTAACCTTAATAATGAACTTTCACCTGTATAAATTGCTTCCTTATCAACTATATTTAAACTCTTCTACACCTTCTGAAAATGGAGTTTGCGGGGTAAATATATGTAGCGAGGTCGGTTTCTTCCAAAACTACTAAGCTCATACCGACTTCTCTACAGAAGTCGTCTAGGGATAAGACGACAACAACATGTTCACTCTGCCCAAAATGACTTCCCCATAAAAGTCGTCTTCGCCTAAGCTGACGACAGGCAATACATAAGTTAACTATACTCAACCCGACTTCTGTACTGAAGTTTTACTCCTCCAAAACGACTTCTTAACGGTGACCTTAGGTAGTCGGTAAGCAAAAAATTTCATCCAACGGCTCTCAACTAGTTCGCTTCGAAGCAAACTAAAACTCAGTTTGCAGGTTAGACTGCACCATTTTTTGGCTAGAATTTTGATAACTACGTCAAGATTAGAGAGTGAGAATTATTTTTTTGGTAACTATTTGAATAAAAGCTTTAGTTTGGTAGAATTTTGAATGAGATTTGAATATGTACTAGAATCACAAAGGCACAAGGAGTTACTTGTAGATAATGATAACCTTCATTCTATGCCTGAATTGAAGTTACATAAGGATATAGAGAATCATGGAAGAGAATTCACACTCATGAAAACTTTTACAATTTTCAAAGTGAGTTATGGAATGCTTGTGTTTATCGTGGAGGTATAGGAATAAAAGAGGAAAATGAAAAAAAAAACATTTTTTGATATACTTGTTATCATAATGGTCAATGGCAACAAAGTGAACAAGCTCATGGAAGTTGTTTATCATCTTTCTTCTAATCACATTGCAGTGTTCATGTAAAATGTTTGAATATGAAGGCATGTTATGTCGACATTTTCTTTTTGTATTAAAATGGAAAGATTTAAGTGAAATCCCAAAAAAATTCATTGTCAATGGGTGGACCAAGATAGCAACCAGCAAACCAGTTTTTTATTATTATGGTCATATATTGGAGGCATGTTCTAAATCACAAAATCAGACCAAGATGATTTCAAATACATGGGCACAACTCTTTAAATGCATGCATATGGTTGGTAGTTGCAAAGAAAAATTATAGCTTTTGCAAAAGGAATCTTATGGTATTGAATTAAAATTGAAACAAGTAAAAGGAAATGATGTTTCAAGTAAGGTATATGTATTTGAGTCCTTGACTGCCTACAACGTATCTAAGGAAATTGAAATCCTTCCACCAGAACCTTCAAATACTAAAGGAAGTGGAAAACATATGAAATGGGAAAAGAAAAGGCAATGGAACAACAACAAAAGAGAACAAGACTTTGTAAGATTTGCATACAATATGTATATCATGGCAGTCGTAATTGTTCCAAAAAATATTCTTAATGTATGGTAAATTGAAGCGTATTGATGACAACCTCTTGGGGCCGCCTTTGTTTTGAGATCGTTTATTAGCTTGAAATTATGAGTTTTGTGAGTTATGTCTCGGTTTAGATATTGGTTAGTGTTTGGCCAATTTTAAGTTCGATTTGTGTGTAGTAATTGGGTTAGGGTGGTGTGTGATTGAGGGTGTAGGGTTTAAGGTCACGGTTAAGATGATTGCTTAGGGTTTTGGGAGGTTTGGCTACAGTTTGGGGAAGGATTGATTAAGGATTGTGGGTGTAGATTTAGGTCAAGGTTTGAATTTGTTAGTTAGGTGAGGTAACAATTTGGATTTGTGAGTTAGGTTGGGTCACAGTTTGAATTCGTGAGTTAAGGTTGGGTCACGGTTTGGATTCGTGAGTTAAGGTTGGGTCACGGTTTGGATTTGTGAGTTAGGTTGGGTGTCTGCGTGAGATATAGGGGAAATAGAAAAGATATAGGGTGATGGGGCTCCACAAGCAAGGGTTGCTTGATAAGCTAAGGATGATCGCCACAAGCAAGGATGCTTGATAAGAACTATATGGTGGCCACAATCAAGATAGGATTTAGGAGATAATCTCATCTAAACAAATCAATTTTTTATCAAATCAAACTTAACTTCATTAATGATGAAAAGAAAACATAAATAGGCAATTCAATCACCCTAGGCTACCATGAATTATTGACTAAGTCTAAACCTAGATTACATTTGAATTTGAATTTGAAAATCCTAACTAATCATGTAAATAATTTAGGGTTCAGCCGAAATACTTGTTGGATGATTTTGACTTGGTCTTGAAGTGCTTGTTTTGCTTTGGCCGAATTGATGTAGTTGGGGTGGTTCAAGATGATTTGGTATTGCCTTGAAGATTTGGTTTTGAATTGTTATCTCCATTATTTTCATGGCAATGAATGAATAAAAAGGTTTTATCAATCTTAAGCTTATGTGAAATTCCTTGCCAAATAAGTGTTGGCCGAAACTTGAATATGATTTCCT
This sequence comes from Lupinus angustifolius, assembly GCF_001865875.1. NCBI lineage: Eukaryota > Viridiplantae > Streptophyta > Magnoliopsida > Fabales > Fabaceae > Lupinus > Lupinus angustifolius. The sequence continues at coordinate 7,686,167 of NC_032027.1, forward strand.
TTGCCTTGAAAAGATTTGGTGCCAATAGCTTCATGTTATCTTATTTTTGATTCTATTGAGTTTGAATTCAAATTTGAATAAAGTGATTGGCCTCTTATCTTTGTTGGATCTGAATTGATGTGGTGAGATTTGCCTAAGCAAAATTACAGGCCAGCTTGGTTGGAAAAGTCCTTGAATTGTGGAGCTCAAATTATGAGTGGAATTCCTTTAATCTTCAATTGTCTCTAGGCTAGTTGGATTGAGAAAAATATGATCTTGCCTTATCTCCAAGCCCTCTTCACACCAACTTGACTTGATCTACCAATTCAATCTTCTTCCTTCACTCATGATAATTTAAATTCTATAGTTGTGCCCTCATAGGATTTTGATCATGTAAGGTTGATTTCAAATGATCTAGTCGTGCCAATCTTGAATGGCCTTGCCTTAGCCGTTCACTTGAAACCTAATGTTCTAGCTTTGTCCTCCTAGAATTTAACTACTTGATCACTATTGGACCATATTACAATGAATTAAATAATTACATTCCCAACCCCATGTTACATGATTTTATTGAAACTAAATAAAATACTTAAACAATAATTAAGTAAAAATCTTAAGACTACCGTGAGAAATAATTCTCATTTATCAAGACTTATGCAAATAAAATAAACTAATGTAAATTAAAAACCTAAGGACATAAATATTCTTCCTCCATGTGGTTTGTGGGGTCAATTTTGTCTTTTGTGAGCTTGGATGGTCCTGACTTGGCTTTAGCCTTAGTCATAGGACATTCTTGCCTTGTCTTAACCCTTACCTTAAAGGTTGGTCTAGGATGGTTTACATCACCTATATAAAAAAGGTTGGACTGTATATGACATTTTATTATTATACTAGTAATTTTTATCATTATAACTCTCCAATGTATAAGTATATGTCGCAATCTGCATTGTTTAAATACATTTTTTCCTTATGTTTATAAAGATGAATATCTTTTTTTGGGTATATACAAAGATGAATATTTGATGATTAATTAAAAGAACAATCAAGCCAAAACTTAGCCATATGTCACAGGTCCTAATAACAAAATTAATAGTCCTTCTACCTCAGATGACAATGTGCCTAGTAACTCAAATCAGCAACAACAACCACCGTTCAATGGTCCTACACTCCTCAAAATGCTACACAATAGTTGATGTTAGCTTAAATATTGTGTGGATAAATTTATTGGAAAGTTAGCTTAAATAATTTGGCGATGATACAGAACTTTGGATGCTGAAAATATTACACATTATATGTAAACATACAATTGTACTGATATATAAAAATCAATATTTATGGTGATTGCAATGTAGTACTAAAGTACAATGCTAAAGATTCAACTTATAATTTTCACAAGGTTGAAAGTACTGGTTGAAAGTAAATGAAACATTGTCTCTCATGTCTAAATCTTCACAAGAGCAACCATATCCTAAGCTTGTACAATCAGTAACTGCACAAGCATAGTCTAATGCAGCAGGTACAAGGCTCGTGTCCTTAACATCATTATTTAGTGACCACATAAGGGTGTCTAAATTTGCATCAAACACATTGCTATATTGTACGTTTTTGTCATCAATTGCTTTACCTCCATTCATAGCTGTAGTTACCTTCACCTTTTCTCCTAACCCAACTTTATCAATAGCCTTTTGAATATTTTGCATAACAATCACAATGTTGACACAATAACCATAACAATCACAATGGCACTCATTCATAATGCATGTGCATGTAATTGACACAATATATCAGTAAAGAAAGGGTTTCACTTTATTGAAAATAATTGCCTTTGAATACATTTGCTCTACATGATTTACTCTTTAAATGCATTTGCTTTTTCACAACTACAATAAGTTTCTTCTACAAAAACTATCTTCTCAAAAAATTTCTTCTACTTGATAGGAGTTTCACTATTTGCACTAAAATTTAACCTTGTTGAGACATTGAGGTGAAAGTGTAGCTCATATTCTGTATGGTAAACTGAACCATTGAATTGCTGAAGTTCAAAGTGTAGATATGAATGGCTGCCCAATTGTTGCATTTGAGAAACCCACACTAAGTGTAGGACTTGAATCCAATATTATAAGCTCTATCATTTCCATACTATTAGCATATGATATAACAATAATAGATGCTCCAATGCATCATCCATTTAGAGGATTCACTGCAATGAAAGAATATTATTTATGTCATAAAAATTAACACATCAATCTATGAGACTCGCAAATGAAACTCAAGTGTTTTAAAAGTAAAGTTGAAATTGTAACTAGAAAGACACAAAACAAATCATGCCAACTCGTATGCAAGGTTAAATTCTCATTGATACATTATGAGTTATGACAAACATATTGTGGACTACAAATTTATAAATATTGGAAAACTCAACCAAAGCATCAAACAAGCATGACAACTGGTCGAAGAGCACATGTGAATGACATTCACATGTTGCTAATAGTGAAGAACAATAAAAGAAGTGAATGACATCCAAGTGCTAACAAAATAAGTATTCAACTAACCTAAACAAAAACAATGCGTTCAAATAATTCTATTTTCTGGAGTCATAAGGTAGTCTTATGGTAAAGAAGGAGGAGGTAAGAAATGAAATGTAGGAGGTTGTGGGCCCACCATAAAATAAAAAAAAAAGTCATAAGGTGGTTTGATAGTAAGGGCAAAAGAGGTTGAGGATAAAGTCTTACTCATAACAAAAATACTAACAACTAACGACTAACCATTGCAGATAAAAAACAATAATAATAATAATTCTATTTACTCATTAGGGCATTATGACAAACATATGGTGGGGCAGTCTCAAAATATACTCCCAAATGCAAAATGCAATTACTACTCCAATTGGCCTATTATAATTTTAGTTTTCAGACGCAGTGAATAGAGAATGGAAGACACCGAGCAAAGAGAGAACATAAGAGATGACATTCCGTTCAGATCTAAGGTTTATGATTGATGAAGGAATATATGGCTTTTATCCACGAGTGATGGTTAGATTAGGTTGTTACAACAAAGCTTAGTGGCTTCTCTATGCTAGAGGAACAAAAAGGAATGGAAGTGAAGAAGAAAATCAATAATGTTTGTTGTGGGTTTTGGAACACACATCAAGAAGAAATGTCAAATGAAATAAACAGGCAAAGAAGTGAAGAGAAAAAAGTCACTTGAGTTTTAAAAAAAAGCCTTTAATCCAAGCCTTTAATTTTAATTCAAATGCTAAAAATAAATCCATCTCATTCTCATAACTCTACATTTTTCACCGGATACATCTCCGATTAAACCAGTAGAATATATCTTTTGACACAATTATTATAAATTAAACCGTGAAAAGTATATAGGGAAGTGTGAGGAAATCATTACTCAAAAAATGAAGGTACTTTGCATTTTCTTATTTTAAGAGGGTTCTAAAAACATTAACCACCAAAATTGTCCCAATATTAGATGTTGTCACTAAAACATGATGTGAAAACAGACAAATCAAAATCAACTTATAACTATTTTTGGTAAAGTTTGTAACTAATTTATGTTACATAAACAAGATTTCTCAATGATATTTTTTAACACAACCCATTGTTGAGTAAAGTGTAATTCATTTAGTTAGTTTCGGTAATCAATTACTAGTATGGGTAATCAATTAATCAAACAGTTAGTTTAGTTAGTTAAAAGGCATTGTACATGAATTGAATAATATACAGAAAAAGTCAATTTTCTCTCTCTCGTCTTTCTCGATAATCGATTGCTATTTTGCCTTAATTGATTAAAACATTCATTTTTTTCTTCCAACAGTGGTATCTAGAGCTGCAAGATCAGGAACATGTGGTAGTGCCAACTATGATACAAGAAGCTTCAAGTGGTGGAGCTCACGGTGGTGATCAGAAACTTCAAGAAAGAAAGAAGAAGGTGAAGCTGTAAAAAGTGAATGACTACTTCAAATGGATTTGTCATGAATCTTCCCTTTATTGATCGAAAGAACTATGACCACTGGAACATCCAGATGAAGGCGATCTTTGGCTTTCAAGAGGGTCTTGATGTTGTGCAGCTTGGACTTCAATCAATTGATGTGGAGTCAGCAGAACATAGAGAAGCCAAGAAGAGAGATTGTAAGGTAATCTTCTTGATCAGTCAGTGTATGGATCCTGCGAATTTTGAGAAGATTTCAGCAGCTTCTTCCTCCAAGGAAGCATGGGAAATCTTGGAGAAGGGATACTTAGGTGGAGTAAAAGTGAAGAAGATGAGACTTCAAACACTTAAAATGTAATATGAGTTGTTACATATGGAAGAATAAGAGGGAATTGTAGATTATCTCAAAAGGATTCGTAGTTTGATCAACTTAATGAAAGGTTGTTGGGAAAAGTTGTGTGAACAAGTAGTAGTGGAAAAGATACTCATGACCATCACCCTTAAGTTTGATCATATAGTAGTGGTTATAGAGGAATCAAAAGACCTTGAAAACTTCAATATTGATGAATTGCAAGGTTCCTTGAAAGCACATGAATAGAGATTCGTAGAAAGACAATTTGATATGTAATCTCAATAGGCATCAAGTGCTCAATTTAGAAAGAAAAGCTCTTGGCAGATTCAAAAGGGACAGAGGAAAGTGGCATGATTGACAAGAGAGTTGAAGCTGAAAATTCACATGGGTTGGATGCCAAATGATTAACTCCATTAATCAGAGCTATGACATTGAGATCAACAAGGCCAAGAAAAGTGGCAATCAATGGAATGGAATGAAAAAGAAGGACAAAAGTAGAATTTAATCCTTCAATTGTAGAAATTAGGGTTAATTTGCATCTGAATGCAAAATTAAGAAGGCCACTCATGTAAAAGAAGGAGAGATCATACTAGCCAAGGATGAGGGCTTAGAAGAAGATGTGTTACTATTAGCCAAATGAGAAGACTCTTATCAAGAGGCTAGTGATTCAGATGAGGCTCTATTGATGGTGACAACCCAATGTGATTAGAGTTCAAACAATTGGTATCTTGACACAGGTTATTCTAATCACATTACGTATTGTGTGTGCCAAGGATGAATGTAACACCCCAATTCTGACAAACGACATCTCAGACCCATGAATATACTGAGCGTGTCACCTACAAGTTTAAATATTTCCTGCAATATTTTATTCCCTTCCATGACTCGAACACGTGACCTCGGGGATAAATAGTCACTTTACTCATGAGTCTCTACCATTAAGCTAGTGTAGCTTAATGGTAGCGACTCATGAGTAAAGTGACTATTTATCTGTCGTTTTTGTAACACCCCAGTTCTGACATGCGACCTCCCAGACCCATGAATATACTGAGCGTGCCACCTACAAGCTTAAATACTCCCTGCAGTATTTTATTCCCCTCCAAGTGGAGCCTTCCGTGACTCAAACCGTGACCTCAGGGATAAATAGTCACTTTACCCATGAGTCGTTACCATTAAGCTATTGTAGCTTAATGGTAGCGACTCAGTAGTATAGTGACTATTTATCCCAAAGGTCACGAGTTCGAGTCGCGGAAGACTCCCCTGGGAGAGGAATAAAACACTGTAGGGGGTATTTAAGCTTAATGAGTGGCATGCTCAGTATATTCATAGGTCTGGGTGGTCGCATGTCAGAACTGAGGTGTTACAATGAAGAGCAATTGGTTGAGCCTAGGCCAATTGCTTGAGAAGGGATACAACATGAGATTGGAGGATAAGATGTTAAAGGTGTTCCACGAAAAGGAGTATTATTCTTGAAAGCTCCACTTTTTCAAAACAAAACCTTCAAGATTGGTATTCAACTTGGAAATCACAAATGGTTGGAATCATTGTTAATGACACATGAGTTTGGCATCAAAGACTTGGTCACCTCAACTTTAGGAGCTCATAATTGTTGAGCAAAGATGGAATGGTGACTGCACTACCTAGCATCAAAACACCAACTAAATTGTGTGAAGAGTGTCTCATAAGCAAGCAAACCATAAACTCATTCATTTCTCAAATATCAACCAAGTCCACTAGACCACTTGAAGTTGTGTATACAGATGTGTGTGGACCCTTCGAATTTCAATCACTTGGAGGGAACAACTACTTTGGGACCTTCAAGGATGACTTCAGAAGGAAGTTGTAGGTCTATTTGATAAGGAAAAAGAGGAAAGTTTTTGGCAAGTTTAAGAGTTTCAAGGAACTTGTTGAAAAGTAGTGTGGCAACAGGCTGAAATATTTGAGGAGTGATGGCGGTGGAGAGTACGTATCTCATGAGTTCCATGATTTCGGTGATAAAGAAGGCATTATACATGAGATAATTGCACCATATAATCCCCAACATAACGGAACACCAGAGACAGTCAATAGAAGTATTCTAAACATGGGAAAGAGTATGCTGGAAAAAAAACAGCTTCCTAAAATATTTTGGGGAGAGGTCGTGGCTACTGCAACATAAATAATGAATAGATGCCCTACAAAGAGGTTGAGGAATGTGACACTTGAAGAAGCTTGGTCAGGACTCAAGCCAAGTGTGAAGTATCTCAAAGTTTTTGGCTCAGTCTGTTACAAACACATACCAGAAATTAAGAGAAAGAAGTTAGATGACAAGAGAGCATGGCATATATACAAAATGTATATCTACTAAAGCATTAATCATAATATACTTATATGTAGATGACTTACTAATAACTGGCAGTAAATATGGTGAAATTGATTGGCTCAAATTAAAGCTGAAACTTGAGTTTGAGATGTCAGATTTGGGAACTCTCTCATATTTCTTAGGGGTTGAGTTTGCCATGACTAATGAAGGGATATTGATGCATCAAAGAAAGTATATTTCTGATGTACTTGAGAGGTTCAACATGCTTGAGTGCAACCCAAATTCAATAGCAGTTGAAACTGGTCACACTCTATCCAAGGAAAATCCAAAAGATTAATCAATTGACTCAACTATTTATGGGAAAATGATAGGACCTCTAAGATACATTTGCAACTCAAGACTTGATTTGACTTTTGGTGTTGGTTTGTTTAGTAGATACATGGAGCATCCTAAACGCTCACATATAATGGCAATAAATAGGATACTCATGTATCTCAATGAAAGTTTGGACTATGGTGTTATGTTCCCTACCAACAAAGATAGAAAATTCACCACAATCTATGGCTATACATATGTTGGTTATAGTGGTGATAAGGATGATAGATAGAGCATAAGTGGATATTTGTTCAAGCTTGGCAAAATAGCTATGAGTTGGCGCTCTAAGAAGCAAAAGATTCAATATGCCAGAATAGCAAAATAACAATGCTTAAAATTGTCATTTAACAGCGCTTTTGTGGTGCTTTCTATGTGAGTGCACTAGTACATAAGGTTATATTCAATAGCATTTTTTGACAAGCTTAAATACTCCCTGCAGTATTTTATTCCCCTCCAAGTGGAGCCTTCCGTGACTCAAACCGTGACCTCAGGGATAAATAGTCACTTTACCCATGAGTCGTTACCATTAAGCTATTGTAGCTTAATGGTAGCGACTCAGTAGTATAGTGACTATTTATCCCAAAGGTCACGAGTTCGAGTCGCGGAAGACTCCCCTGGGAGAGGAATAAAACACTGTAGGGGGTATTTAAGCTTAATGAGTGGCATGCTCAGTATATTCATAGGTCTGGGTGGTCGCATGTCAGAACTGAGGTGTTACAATGAAGAGCAATTGGTTGAGCCTAGGCCAATTGCTTGAGAAGGGATACAACATGAGATTGGAGGATAAGATGTTAAAGGTGTTCCACGAAAAGGAGTATTATTCTTGAAAGCTCCACTTTTTCAAAACAAAACCTTCAAGATTGGTATTCAACTTGGAAATCACAAATGGTTGGAATCATTGTTAATGACACATGAGTTTGGCATCAAAGACTTGGTCACCTCAACTTTAGGAGCTCATAATTGTTGAGCAAAGATGGAATGGTGACTGCACTACCTAGCATCAAAACACCAACTAAATTGTGTGAAGAGTGTCTCATAAGCAAGCAAACCATAAACTCATTCATTTCTCAAATATCAACCAAGTCCACTAGACCACTTGAAGTTGTGTATACAGATGTGTGTGGACCCTTCGAATTTCAATCACTTGGAGGGAACAACTACTTTGGGACCTTCAAGGATGACTTCAGAAGGAAGTTGTAGGTCTATTTGATAAGGAAAAAGAGGAAAGTTTTTGGCAAGTTTAAGAGTTTCAAGGAACTTGTTGAAAAGTAGTGTGGCAACAGGCTGAAATATTTGAGGAGTGATGGCGGTGGAGAGTACGTATCTCATGAGTTCCATGATTTCGGTGATAAAGAAGGCATTATACATGAGATAATTGCACCATATAATCCCCAACATAACGGAACACCAGAGACAGTCAATAGAAGTATTCTAAACATGGGAAAGAGTATGCTGGAAAAAAAACAGCTTCCTAAAATATTTTGGGGAGAGGTCGTGGCTACTGCAACATAAATAATGAATAGATGCCCTACAAAGAGGTTGAGGAATGTGACACTTGAAGAAGCTTGGTCAGGACTCAAGCCAAGTGTGAAGTATCTCAAAGTTTTTGGCTCAGTCTGTTACAAACACATACCAGAAATTAAGAGAAAGAAGTTAGATGACAAGAGAGCATGGCATATATACAAAATGTATATCTACTAAAGCATTAATCATAATATACTTATATGTAGATGACTTACTAATAACTGGCAGTAAATATGGTGAAATTGATTGGCTCAAATTAAAGCTGAAACTTGAGTTTGAGATGTCAGATTTGGGAACTCTCTCATATTTCTTAGGGGTTGAGTTTGCCATGACTAATGAAGGGATATTGATGCATCAAAGAAAGTATATTTCTGATGTACTTGAGAGGTTCAACATGCTTGAGTGCAACCCAAATTCAATAGCAGTTGAAACTGGTCACACTCTATCCAAGGAAAATCCAAAAGATTAATCAATTGACTCAACTATTTATGGGAAAATGATAGGACCTCTAAGATACATTTGCAACTCAAGACTTGATTTGACTTTTGGTGTTGGTTTGTTTAGTAGATACATGGAGCATCCTAAACGCTCACATATAATGGCAATAAATAGGATACTCATGTATCTCAATGAAAGTTTGGACTATGGTGTTATGTTCCCTACCAACAAAGATAGAAAATTCACCACAATCTATGGCTATACATATGTTGGTTATAGTGGTGATAAGGATGATAGATAGAGCATAAGTGGATATTTGTTCAAGCTTGGCAAAATAGCTATGAGTTGGCGCTCTAAGAAGCAAAAGATTCAATATGCCAGAATAGCAAAATAACAATGCTTAAAATTGTCATTTAACAGCGCTTTTGTGGTGCTTTCTATGTGAGTGCACTAGTACATAAGGTTATATTCAATAGCATTTTTTGTACCGCTGTAGAAAGTAGACATTTAATAGTGCTCACTGGAACAAGCATTGTTAAATGTCTACCTTCTAAATAAGACAATATATCTCTCATACATTCTATCAAACACATCACAAGTATGTTCAACTCCACCACATTTACAATAGATTTTTTAAATTACCAACAACTTCAAATACATTCAACCTCAACATATTCTAATATTATAAAATAACATACGAGTAATGAGATCTTACGCAAATTGTTCATTTTTTCTCCTCCAATGTTCACCATAGCCAAAAACCTAGAACACCATAGCTACATAACTTCACAACAAATAAAGATCACATTATTAGTGAAAAGAGAAATAAATGAGCTAAAATAAAATAACGATTTACCTTATGCTTGAAGAGAAAAACCAAAAATCGATAACTTCATCATAGTTGCATAACTTCACAATAAATACATATCACATTATTAGTAAAGAGAGAAATAAATGACCTAAAATAAGATAATGATTTATCTTATGCTTGAAGAGAAAAATCAAAAATCGATAACTTGCTTCAAGAGAAAAACTAAAAACAAAAGAGAAAACAATGTAACTTATGGAGAAGAAGAAAAGTAAGAGAAATAATAAACAGAGTGATATATATTATTGTATGAGATTTTCTATTTTAATTTGAAAAGATTTCAGCTCACTAAAGCAAGCGTTTAACAGCGCTTATTGAAGAAGTATTGTTAAATATATGAAGACCTTTAACAGTGCTTTCTTCATTAAGTGTTGTTAAAGATAACATCTTTAACAGTTATCTTTAACAACGCTTTCTTCAATAACCGATGTTAAAGATAACACCTTTAACAATGTTTATTGAAGAAGTGATGTTAAATATATGAAGTATGATCTTTAATAGCGCTTGTTTCAATAAGCGTTGTTAAAGATAACAAAAGATAACACATTTAACAACGTTTTCTTCAATAAACATTGTTAATTTTATTCCGCCGTACATTTAACATCATTCAACATATAAATGTTGTTGAATGAGCGTTGTTAAATATCAATTATGGCGTAGTGGTTGTTTCTCTATCATTATGTAAAGCAAAATACATTACAACTTGTTGTTTGTGGAAAACAAATAAACCATCAATTTAGCAATGAATCCATTATCTCATGGTAGAAGCAAACATATTGAGACTAGGTATCATTTCTTGAGAGATCAAGTAGAGAAGAACAACTTGAAGTTGAAATTTTGCAAAACTCAAGCACAACAAGCTGACATACTCACCGAACCATTGAAAAGATGTGCTTTTCAAAGGCAAAGAAAACAACTTGTTGTAATAAACTTAGCTAGTATGAATTAAGGGAGAATATTGAGTAAAGTGTAATTCGTTTAGCTAGTTTCATTAATCGATTACTAGCATGAGTAATTGATTAATCGGACAATTAGTTTAGTTAGTTAAAAAATATTGTACATGAATTGAATAATATACAAAAAAAAAAACTTAATATTCTCTCTTTTATCTTTCTCGATAATTAATTACTATTTTACTTTAATCGATTAAAATATTTATTCTTTCTTTTTCTTCCAACACCCATTACTAGGTTTTGTTAGAGGAGTCGAAGCACCTTGAAACTGCAAGTATATTCGATTGCTTGTGTTGGACCTGGATCTAGTAAATGGGTCAAGAACATCCTTCCATCATCACACTTTAATTGACAATTTAGTATAATTAGGGATGGCAAAATTATCCATAATCCAAAATCCATCCAAATCCATCCAAATTAAATCCATTCAAATCCATCCGTTAGAACTAATTGATTTAAATGGATATAATCCAATGGATGATGTTGATAATGGATGGATTCAAATCCATCCATTATATCCAATGGATATCCATGGTTATATCCATTTGGATGGATAACCAATCCATCCAAAAAATAAAAATAAAAATAATTTTTTCTCCAATTAATTAAATATTAATATAAAAAATCTCTCACATTTCTAAGCACAATCTCACACACATTACAAAAGTTGAAAATTGCAATTGTGATTTTAAAAAGTGCTTATCAAAAAATATAAACGATTACGGCCTTAGTACTTACCCCAACATCTTAATGCAAAGTATAAATATATCATTTTGGTTATTGACTAATGTGATAATATAATAACAAAATTAAATATTTCAGGATGATGAACTGTTGCATACAACTTATGGAAGTCCCAATTATTAGGGGTGTAAGCGGTTATGGTTTAAACCATAAAACTGATGAAACCGAACCGAACCATAAAATGCGGTTCGGTTCAGTTCCGCGGTTCAGTTTAGTTTTTTTTATTTTGAACCATTTAAGTTCGGTTCGGTTCACGGTTTTGTAAATTTTGGAACAGTTAGAACCGAACCGAACCGCATATTAAAAAATAATTTTATTTTATATTTGGATGATTAAGCTTTAAAGTTAGGAGATAAAATATGAATAAGAATTTAGGATTATTAATAAAATAGTCTATAAATAAGAGGCAAATAAAAAAATAAATTAGTAAACAAACTTAAATATCTATTATCTCTATTATTCATTGAGAAGATAGAAAGAAAACTAAAAGAACTAGTATACATTTTGTCACTATTCAGAGATGAAATTAATCAAATAAAGAAATTAAAGAACTAAAAGAAAATAAAGAAAGAACTCGATGATATTACTAATATTGTGGAGTATTAGGTGTTACTGTTTGACTAAAATATTGGTACCAAGTTTGTCATTCTTAAATTTTGTTGAACATTTTAGAAGATTTTGTGGACTAAAATTTCAAGTTTGTAGTGCGTTGAGATGTTGAATTATTATTGTTTTATTAGAAAGAATATTAAATATTTTATTATTGAAGTTGACTTTATACTTTGCAAATTATGTTCAACTATTTCTTAAATGATTTTCTTTAAAAAAGTTGAAAAACTGCGGAACCGAACCACTAATGAACAGTTCAATTCCTAAATAAAATTTGCGGTTAATCGAACCGAACCATATCTTTGTGTTCGGTTATTAAATTGTGTCAAAACCGAATCGGACTTTTACACCCCTACCAATTATGTTGCACCAGAGATTCTTGCTACTAAGAGTGCTTATAAAAAAATTCACAAATTCACCTTTTAAAATTGCGTATCAAAAAAACACTTTTTAAAAGTGTTTGTTAAGAAAAATATTTTTGAAAATTGATATTTAAAAATACTTTATTAAATAATATTATTTAAAAGAATTTTTTTCTTTAAATTGCTTTATTAAAATGTTTTGTTCAAATCAAAAAAAAAAAGTGGGTCGGATATCCATCCATCCAATCCATTAAAATGGATACATGGATAGAATGGATGGAATGAAATCCATTGAATATGGATGGATTGGATAATTTAAAAATATGATGTAATGAATTTATTTGGATTGATGGATAGTTTTCTATCCATCCATTAGGATCCAAATCCAAACTCATCCAAACCCATCCAATTGCCACCCTTAAGTATAATGCATACAAATTTAGGCAATTATTAAATGTTTTAATTACCTTAGTAAAGCAACGTATTTTGATTAAATTATCTTTAATAACTCACACGTGAAATATTATGGTTGTTCATAGATCGGTTAGATAGGATTTTAAACAAAAAAGTAATTAGATCTAAAGACATAAATAACATGAAGTATAGTTCAATTTAGTACGATATAGTTCCGATTTGGTTCGCTTCTGGTTTTTATTTCCTAAATTTTTGTAGTTATTCCATTCACAATTTCTACAGTGGAGAGAAAATGGACATGGCTCAGATTTTAATTAGAAATGATTAACATGAAGGAATTTAAAAGAAAATTTTAGTGTGGATTGGTATATAAAATTAGATTTAATATGCATACATTGATATATAAATGTTTTTTACATTGTCAATAAATATCAATCATTTATATATTAATTATTATTGACCTTTAAATAAAAGTAATACAAATAATTGATAAATGATGTGCTGACATGTTAAAAAACTCTACACAAAAGATGCATATATTTTAAACTCTATAAAATATTAAAAATTGACTGATGGAATATGCCCATGATTATCACTTTGTCCTCCAGTATGTGACCCTGGTGCTGAGTCTCGTGGAAGGGCCTGAAGATGAAGCTCATATGCCCTTGACTGCTCATGATTTATTAATAATGGCCTGCAATCTACTCCATATTGTGGATAAGTGGCAAAAATGATGAGTAAGATTAGCAAAAGCTGTGGAACTATGAAGAGAGTCTTGGTGTAAGAGAAAGCCATTTATGTAGTTTTTTTGGGTGAAACTAACACAGATGTTCTAATTCTATATAATGAATATCGAATTATTTTGCTTTTAGATATTCTTTGGGAAGGGATAGAACTAGAATATAATGAGCTGGTGAAGTTGTGATGATGTGAATTAATGGTAAGGAGTGGGAAACATATATAGGGTATGTAATTTACTCATGTTCAAATATAATAAGATCACTTGTTGCATTTTTTGTCTCCATCAAATCAAAAAGTGACATCTTATGGAAAGTTAAGTTATAAAAATATAAAATATTATTTTATATTATTTGTTAAAATTTGATTAATTAGATACATGAAGACATGATTTTTTTGGTATATGTGATTTTTATTTCTTTACATGGGGCTATGAATTTATTCATCCCGAAGATTATTTATCTATTTTTTGAGTGTCATGATGTTACAATTCAATTAAAAAGTGTCATCTATTTAAAATAAAATCATATTTTATTCTTTCATGTGATCTTTATGCCTAGAGCAGGTGCAAAAAATACTTTATATGCTTTGTTTGAAGGTTGTAAACGTTGAAATTGAAGACATTCACACCATAAAGCCTTATATCATAGGCGCAATAACTAAGGTCGTAAAAAGAAAATGTGTTCGTTATAATATGAATCTCCACTCCCTTAGACGTTTTGTGAATAATTTGATATGAACTAATCAAATCCATTAATATAAGAGTTTAAAAATTTAGCGTGTAAAGTTTTTTATATTATCAGCATATCATCCACCATTGATTTATATTACTTTTGTCTAAAAGTCAATGTTGGCTAACAAGTCAATGGTAAAAGATTTGCTAATAGTGTAAAAAATTCTTATACTATTAGTTTATACATATTAAATCCAATATTATATATATATATATATATATATGTATATTCATAATTACCCATGGTTTATTTTATTTTTTCATCTCAATTAATAATGATATTTTTATGAATATGGATTCACTTACTCGAAGAATAATTTTTTAAACTTATTCCCCATCATAATCATCAATTCTATGATGAAGAATAAATTTAAATTTTTATTCATAAGTGGATCCTCCTCTATTTTCATTTATAAAAGATAGTTATTATTATACTCAAAACTTTAACGTGTTAAAACCAAATTCTCAAAATAAGCATATAAAAAGAAAAGAAAATATAAAAAGTACATGAGGACTAACTTGTACTAAAAGCTCCGCCTTAACAAACCCATTATGACAACTTGAAATTTATAATTATGGGTTAAATCCATAGTTACATATAGAAGATTCTTAGCAAGTGCCTAATACATTTCAACACAAATTGATGTCTTAAATTTATCCTCAACCTTATATTGGTACTTGAAAATTGTTATGTATTAAGTTTATCAATTTAGTGTGTTACCCATTAATTTTATAACTTAATTTCAAAAAATCCAAAAGACATTTGTACTCAGTGTTATTAATATTGTATGAGTCATCAATTTGATTATGATACTAGTAAGTATAGTGGTGTAGCAGTTTAATCAGTAGTTTACTAATTAAACCACATACTGATAAAATTAGATATACATATATAATAATATAATATATTAATATTAATGTCAATAAGTTTTTTATTTGCATTAAAAATTTGATTTTAAATAAAAATCAGTCGGTACGGT
Source organism: Lupinus angustifolius (assembly GCF_001865875.1). Taxonomy (NCBI): domain Eukaryota; kingdom Viridiplantae; phylum Streptophyta; class Magnoliopsida; order Fabales; family Fabaceae; genus Lupinus; species Lupinus angustifolius. The sequence continues at coordinate 7,701,477 of NC_032027.1, forward strand.
TCAATTAAAAACCAACTAGTATGATCGGTTTTGACCAGTATAATTGCATGACCAATAAAATTATTATACTGTATCGGTATTGAGATCAGTTTACCAGTTGAACCAGTCGACACAAACCTTAAATACTGTTTGTACTCAGTTGGATAACTTTGATCTTGAGAAATAATAATAATAGTTGGTTGGTGAGGTGAATGTCAATGGTGGTTGAGTTCATTATGGTAGTGACTATGTTTTAGTGGAATTTGGGGAAGAATATTAACATCATAAAAGTGTTGAATGAAGTAGGGATTAAGATATTAGGAAGAAGAGGAGGGAGAAACTTTTTGTAAAACATGTAAAATGAATGAGCTTGGGAAAGAGAAACAATTTTTAATTTTTAATAAAGTAATCTAATCAAGTAACCTTACTACACCTTGATTTGGGTAAAGTAGATGAAGACTAATTTATCCAATTTTTTAGGTACACATTATTACCATACTCCTTCATAAAACGAAAAGGACTCATATTGGTAAACCCTATTGTATTTTCATGATTTCCATTTTACAAAAAAATTTACTTCACTAATCCTTAACTCTCTTTTCCCTACTTCATTAACCTATTTATCTCAAATAAAAAAGCAAACAACATGAAATGGTGTGTTGTCTGTGCACAGCCGCCAGCAGCACTCAAATCTGTGCACCACCACCATCACCGCCACTCCTGGTTTTTGCTTCTTTGTTTTCATATTTTCCTTACTTCTCATCTTTCCTCTTCTTTTTTCAATGATGGGTTGTCTTTAAATGGTAGAAAATCCGAAATGATTTAGCCTAGAAAATCTCATGATATAATTTGGGTGCCCAACTTCATTTTGTAGTAGTCTCCTTAATACACCTATCTGGTCACCAACACCAATTCATGGTACTTGGTTATAGTTATACTGTAGTTCTGGCTATACCTTTAAACTTGCGACTTGTGTTTGTTCTAGTTTAATGATCAATTTCCCTCTAGATGACTTGAAATCAAGTGTGCCAATGTCGAACCATTAAGTTTGATTTATTCCTAGCGGTTTTCAGTACAAAAATTGTAAGTTGCATGACAAAGCTCACCTTAAATTTGTATTCATATAATGTCTCCATCACAAAACTCACCTTAAATTTGTTATGATATTAATTCAAGTTTTTTTTACCCATTCACATAAATGACACAAATTCTTGTTTTTAATGAATTTGAATCCGCAGGGTTTGTATAAATTCAGACACAATAATATCACATTGATAAGTTTTTGGAAGTAAAAGTATTGCTATCAAACATCAACTGAAATAAAATTTCATAAAGAATTATAATTTCACACATGGACTTCTATCTCTATTCAAGAAATGTTAAATGTAGATGAAAATGAAAACTAACTTCACTAAATTAAACGATAACTCTTTGTTCCTTCATTTGAGTTATCGGTCAACTCATGTACTCATCTAAGACAACTTTGTTCAACCTTTTGCCATCCTATTAAATCAAAGAAAACAAATAAAAGATGTACTCAATAACTCATTATTGGAACATAGTAACTATAAATTAAGTTGCTTAGTTATCAAAACTTATTAGGAGATTGAGAAGGTAATGAAGAATTAGTTCCACCATAATTAAGAAAATGGTTGCGATGTCGCTTCTTTGTAACTTCAACTCTTCCCTTTGACCTTGATCAATTTGGTTGACTTTTTGTTTTAGAATCAATATGTTTTTCAACATCACACTCATCACCATTGAGAACAATATCTTCGAAATTAACAAAATGCTCTTGGTCAGACATACCTTTTATCAACTTGATGTTTTTCTCTCCTTAGAAGCCACTTCAAATCGATCTTTTGTCTTTAATTATTCAACCTCTAAAAATTGCACTAGTGATCATAACTCAACAAAATAGTTATCATTAACTTGATTATGTGTTTAGATTGTGGGATCAATGATCTTGCTCGTCTGTATCGAAGGGGGAGATATTTGTCAGGGAGGTAAAAATAATCATTCTTCAACACCACTCGAACAAGATGTCTATATAATATTTCACAAAATTCAAATTCTTTACATGAAAAAATACTTGAATCTTTATCTTCTCTCCATGTTATAAAACGACCTCCACCAAATTTGATACGATGTCGTGTTATGTAAGATTCATTACTAGATTTAGTTGCTGAATATTTTGTAGATAATTTGATTTGATGTTGGAGCAACTCAAATGCATAGATTGTGAGTATAGTAGTGTTGTGTTCCTTAATGAGACAACTTGTTCAAAAATGAGGATTATGGTATTTTTGATGCATTATTGCCTCATCTCTAGCCTGATTTCTAATGCTGACAAAAAATCCAATGTACAAAATTTTACTTACATACTTGTTAGTTGATTGATTGAAATATCACATACATTATATAAATGAAGCAAAGTAAGTTCATACCTATTTATAAAAGCAACCAAGCCTATCTTAATATCCAAGAATAATTTAATATTTGCATTCATAGATTCTGAACACCTAGTTGTCATCATCTCAACAGAAAAGAAGTCATTTACATATGATAGGGCCCATAACTCACGATGGTGATACAATAGCTCAATGTGATTGTCCATGGATAGATTAAACTATTCAACAATTGATTCCCATTGTTCTTCAAAATCAATTGAACACTCTAAATTGTATGGCCTATGGAACTCAAATTTGAAGTCATTATATTGTGGACCCAAATGTGAGGAAAACCAAGCTGGTATCTTTGTCACAATATACAATATGCAAAATACATGTTTTGCATTTTGTAATTCCATCGTAATAGCTTCTATTAGTGCAATATATTGATCACTAAGAATTATTCATTGATATTTTCCTTTCACCGAATATAATAAATATGAAAAAGGAAACATAATATATATAAATCGATTTGAATGCAAGTAGCAGCTATAAAACACAATCAAAGAAAATTGAATTTCCATGGTTATCAATCCCTACCAATGGTCCAAGAGGCATATCATAACGATTTATTCGATAAAATTGTATCAAAGACAACCATATCTCTAAAAGTTTCATATACTCTTATTGTGTCACCAAAAGCCCAAATAATATGCTCTAGTTTGTTCCTTTCATCCAATGCGAAATCAAATTGAAAGTCATCATCTCTTTCTTTCAAACATTTGCTTAACTTTAGGACTTCTAAAGCAACATTCTATTTCTCAATACTATTATTCAATTGAATCAAATTCCTAATATCTTTCTCTTAGGACTTCTGAAGCAACATTCTCTTTCCCAATACTATTATTCAATTGTTGCTTATGAAGACTAACACAATGACAAACAAACTCCACTTTTTAATATCGAATGAGCTTTCTTCACTCCTTTTTTGCCATGTTGATAAACGTGACCTAACCTAACAAAAAATACATATTTATTTGTAAACAAATAATAACTTTGATAAGCATCTTCATCACTGTTAAATCATTGTCCTTCATATGTAATACAATCATCAATTTTTTTAGTATGATATAAACCAATTTGTTGTTCACCACAAATAGAAACATAATATTTAGATAGATCCAACTGCCAATAACCAAAACCATTTTTTTGTTTCCCACATGTATCTCGTACTTTAGGCAATCTTGTCCGAGCCGGAAACATTTACAGGTATATGGGCTAACCCTTCCAGCGCACATTTTTTCCATCCAGAAGACTCAAACCCGAGACTTTGCCTAAGGGAATCAAGCATATACCACTTGAATCAACGCCCGTTGGTAATCACTAACACCATTTGATTCTTTATATGTCATATTCTGCAGGAGTTTGATTCTTCATATGTCTCCATGAATCACTGTTGCTGGATTTGTTGGGGACGACAATACTATTGTTGGAGTTTTGTCGGTGTCTGACGAGTGGGGTGCAGTGGTGCTGTTGGGTCTAGCGGGTGCTAGTTGTTGGGTCTGGTGGATCTAGACGATTGTGCGTGGATCTGGATGGTGCTAGCGAATGTGCTTGCTGCTGGCAGGTCTGGTTGTTGGGCATGTGTACTTTCAAAACGGAAAAACCAAAGACTTACGTGCAAGGGGGACTCAATCTTTTCTACTTCTCACGTTTCTTTCCCAATTTTTATTTCTCCTTTGTTCTGTTTCTTTTTCTTTATAATTTTTTTGTTTTGCTTGGTTTTTGTTGTGTAGCTGCTAGTTTTATTTTTGTTATTGTGATGGTTTTTGAGGGATAGTTTCTGAACCTTGGGCCTTCATGATGTTTGGATTTATTAATTTTTGTAATTTTGACACCCCAACTGCCCAACCAACAAAATTCATCCCAATTAAATTGTGAAAAATCAAAATGCCCAATTTGTACACACATGTGTAGAATAAAATATGAGAAAAATATATACGTCTCGACATTTTATGAGTGTTCTATATATGTTGTGAAATTCGAGTCGGATGTCAAACCAGAAGAAATCTTGTATAAGGTTTAATTGGTTTAAACGGTTAAATCTTCTGGTCAGACAAGATGATTTCATATATAATTAATAATTTTTATCAATAAATATATAATTATATATAAATTTAAATTTTATATAATTAATAATTATGTTTAATTTATATTAAAATAATATTTCTCAATACTTTTTTGTATCACAGTAAAACAAAATATTATAGTAGTGTTTTATTCTTTTTTAATTTTAAGTAAACCGTTCGGTTTACTTCCCGGGTTATTTCGGTTTAACGAGGTTTAACACGGTCAGATCGGGATTTTTTCGGTTTGAAGCGATCCAACTGTCATTCGGTCGGTTAAGACTGCAAACTAGAGTCGTTTTCAAGTCCAGTCAGCACTCAAACCGGTCGGACCGCCTAATACGGTCCACTTCTCACAACACTACCATATTGTCAGTATATCAACCTAATGAATGACATATAGTGTAATAATGTGTATAAATTTTTTACACTAATATTCTTTTAAAACAGTATATGTTGAAACTAGGGACTCAGGTAGCAACAACAAAAATTTCCAACATATGTAGTTGTGATTATAATTACACATCAATACCAATCAAAAGATTATTTATCATCAAAGCATTTTCAATTAAGGTTATCTCCTCAACTATCCTAATTTTTGTCCCCTTTAAGAATGTTTTGAAGAGTAAATACTCATTTCAGTCGTTTATGTTTGTTGAATTACCATTTTGGTCCCTCAAAAATTGAAAAAATCAAAATGGTTCCCAAAAATCTCAAATGTGCAAATTAGTCATTTTTAGGGACTAAAATATGCGTTGACTCAAAAATGAAATCCCATGAACATATTGCAACATATAGTGTAATTATAGAATTGAGCAGCACACAATAAACATATTGTAACATATAGTGTGAAAATATTCAACATTAAATGAAACAAAACAAAAATGAAGGAATACAAACCTCCAACCCCTGTTTAGGAGTTGGCGAGACTGGAGATTGAGGACGACCGAGCTCCAACGTTCCAAGCAGAGGGTGAAGGTGGCTGGAGACATGAAGCAGCAGTGAAGAAAGTTCAAGGTATTGAGTTATGACACCGCACAAAACCAAGGAAGAATATAGTTTTTGAATTTGCCATTATTCTATTCTTGAATTTACTCTCCCTTTTTTCTTAATTATTGCTCTTTTTCTCCTGTGCCATAAAAGTCTCCTTTTACTTTTATTAAGGTTTCCAACCCTAATGTTCATGGGCCCCAAGTCCTCTTCTCTCTTTTCTCTATAGAAAACTAAATATATGCTCTTGAGTTTTACCAATTATTACATATATTTCTTTTTTCATTTAGAAAATTGTAAAAAGTTTAATCATCCCAATTAAAATTAGGTTTCAAATTACAAGCAGCAATACACTATGAGTTATGTTCTAGCTAGTATCTCACCAATATAAAACATGACTAATGGCTCTGAGTTACAAATGTATTTATGGATTAACCATCAAGGAGATCTTTACCTATGCAATAGAATTTGAATTCAGGACCTTGTTGTTAACAAATATTATGTGTGTGAAACTTAATTTATAACAATCTAGATCAATAAATGGTTGACAAGATCATAAAAAAAAGCCAACCACTGCACAAACATAACAAAAGAATGGATTGCAAAAGTTTAGGGTAATGCTTATTATTTTAGTTAATGTAAGAACAAGATTGCAACTAAGAGGGGGGATGAATTAGTTGACTTAAAATTATAGTAACTTTTTCTGCAAAATGTAAGAGTTAATGTGCAGCGGATAATATTGCAGAAAAATAAACAAGTATAAAGTAAAGAGGAAAGGGAAAGGAGAGTACACAAGTATTTTACACTGGTTCACCTTCTTGTCCACCGAAGGCTACATCCAGTACTCTTGCAGCACAAGAGATTTTCCACTAAATATTAAGAGTTGTAATTACAATATCTCACCCCGAGATCTCTCTGTACCTTACACACTCACTAATATTTATACCTTGGAAAATACTTTTCCAAGTCATTCTATCCCCTTTCTATTCACACCATGTGAAAGAAAGATTGTTTGCAATGAATGAAGAATTACAACAATGACTTTGGATTGCCTTTACAAGTATGAAATATTATATCACTTGCAATCCAATCAACTCTCTTTGTATGCTTAGTAATAATGCTCAATATATTTGTGAAAACTTTTTGAAGCAATTACACAGAATAAATTATCTTTTGAAAGATTAAGAACTTAGTCCAAAAGTGCAGAAAAACAGTGAGAGAATTTATGAGAGTTGTGTGAAAGTTGTGTGTTAATGTTGTGAGAGTTTAGAGTCTTTATATTGGCTTTTCAAACATCCAAGGTGCCTTTCTAAAAGTGTAGGAGCTGTTTGGAGTGAAGAGATTTTGTTTGGAGTGAAAACTTTTCGTTTTGAAATCTGAAATCTCTTTCAATAGTCCTCAGTAATCGATTACTT
>NC_032027.1:7708476-7708758 GCF_001865875.1 Lupinus angustifolius
TCCCCCTTTTGACTTCATCAAAAAGTAGAAAAGCCAAGAGTCCAGCACAAAGATATATAACATATATAGCATACAGGATGTATAGTATAGTATATGAAAATTAATGTAGTGCATAGTTAAGATGTTTCAATCAAGATAAAGCATAAAACACCAAAACATAAATTTGTCCAGAAGTAAGAACATAAAAACAAACAACAACCAAATAAAAATTTGTCCGAGATTAAAAACAAATACAACCAGAAAAATCCTAACAATAGGTATACTAAGATTCAGGCTCCGAGT
>NC_032027.1:7708858-7709086 GCF_001865875.1 Lupinus angustifolius
TCCGGTTAGTGATGTAGCCTCAGAGAGAAACCAACTCATCCATAATCATTTGGTTCGAAGGCATGGCAGCAGATGAGGATGGTTGAGCATTAAACTCAGATGGTTGTGGTTCAGAAGTGTTTAGAATCAAGAATGTGATATGAATGGACACAAAGATCACCCAAAATGGATCAAAAATAAGGTTTTTAGAGGTTGAGAGACTTTGAGAAGAGGAGAACACGAGTTGAC
>NC_032027.1:7709186-7709593 GCF_001865875.1 Lupinus angustifolius
TTTTGAAAAATTTAAAATTTGCAGAAATTTCATATATAACAGCACAGAGTAATCGATTACCCTCTTTGAGTAATCGGTTACTCAAAAATAAATTTTTAAAATTTTCAAACAACAACTTTGAGTAATCGATTACTCACTTTGGGTAATCGGTTACTGAAACACGTTGTTTCATCCTGTAATCGGTTACTCTCCAGTGCAATCGATTACGTACCCCAGAAACACTTATATTTAGGAAAAATTAAGCTATGAAAATGATTTTAACCCAAAAAATTTAAGTTTTTGAACACAAATAAACATATTTAAGATCAAGTAGGCATGAGATAATATTAATGAAGCAAACATATAATCATATAAGCATGTTAAGACAGGTAAGCTTCATCAAGAATGCCTAATTCAAGTCTAATTTT
>NC_032027.1:7709693-7710274 GCF_001865875.1 Lupinus angustifolius
CATAAATTTGAACTAGTAAAGTATGATGATTTATTTCCTTTATGAATAGAGTAGTGTCGACCTTCCCTTTGGTAAAACCGTTTTCTATCAGGAAAGTTGTTAGACGTTCATACCACGCTCATGGTGCTTGCTTTAGACCATAGAGGGCTTTCTTTAACTTGTAGACATGAGAAGGATGTTTGTAGTCTTCAAAACCAGGAGGTTTTTCTACAAACACTTCTTCTTGAATGTAGCCGATAAGAAAGGCGCTCTTGACATCCATTTGGTATAACTGAAAATTAAGAGAGAACAAGCATATGCAAGTAATAGCCTAATAGCTTCAAGTCTAGCAACTGGAGCGAAGGTTTCATCAAAGTCAATACCTTCTTCCTGATTGTATCCTTGGGCTACTAGTCTAGCTTTATTTCTAATGATAACACCATTTTCATCAGATTTATTTCTAAAGACCCAACGAGTTCCAATTACATGCCTATTTTTTGGTCTAGGAACAAGTTCCCAAACTCCATTCCTCTCAAACTGGTTTAATTCTTCTTGCATAGCAAGAATCCAGTGTTCATCCTCGATTGCATCATCAATCTTGA
>NC_032027.1:7710374-7733904 GCF_001865875.1 Lupinus angustifolius
GAATATGTCTTATAACAATTTGATTCGAAACATAACAAGCAGTGCTAACTGCATCAGCCCAAAAGTATTTTGGGAGGTTAGTTTCATTTAACATTGTTCGAGCCAGTTCTTCTAAGGACCGATTCTTTCTCTCTACAACACCATTTTGTTGAGGTATTCTAGGAGCAGAAAAGTTGTGGTTGATCCCAAGATCATCACATAATTTCTCAAAAGAGGAGTTTTGAAATTCTCCCCATGATCACTTCTTATAGCAGTGATTTTTAGAGATTTTTCATTTTGAACTCTTTTAGCATAAATGCTAAAGGCTTTGAATGCCTCATTCTTATGTACTAAGAAGAGAGTCCACGTATATCTAGAAAAATCTTCCACTATAACAAGATAATGGTCTATCGGAAGAAACCATGTGCTTTGGTTTGAAAGAAGTTTTTCTTTGTTTACCCATTTGACAAGCACCACATAGTTTGTCTTTAACAAACTTCATTTTGGGTAAACCAACAACTAAATCTTTCTTAATAAGTTTATTTAAATGTTCCATGTGGATGTGAGCTATTCTTCTATGCCAAAGCCATGCATCATGATTATCATTTGCTACTAAACATGTTATAGGTCAATTAGAATTCATGTCAATCATATAAATATTATTTATTCTCTTACCGATAAGTTTAGAATTATCCTTACTTTCAATGATGCATTTATCTGGGTAGAACGCCACATGTTGATCCCAAGATCATCACATAATTTCTCAAAAGAGGAGTTTTGAAATTCTCCCCATGATCACTTCTTATAGCAGTGATTTTTAGAGATTTTTCATTTTGAACTCTTTTAGCATAAATGCTAAAGGCTTTGAATGCCTCATTCTTATGTACTAAGAAGAGAGTCCACGTATATCTAGAAAAATCTTCCACTATAACAAGATAATGGTCTATCGGAAGAAACCATGTGCTTTGGTTTGAAAGAAGTTTTTGTTTGTTTACCCATTTGACAAGCACTACATAGTTTGTTTTTAACAAACTTCATTTTGGGTAAACCAACAACTAAATCTTTCTTAATGAGTTTATTCAAATGTTACATGTAAATGTGAGCAATTCTTCTATGCTAAAGTCATGCACTTAGGTAAATATAATAACAATGTTTTTTGATGTTCTATGCATAGGTAACAAGGCCTTTATTTCTTGAATAAATGATAATTTTGAATCTCCTCATGCTATGTGCTTTGAACAACCGTTGTCGTGATAATACATTTATGCTTATGGCTTTCAAGCACTCTTGCAAAACAAAATAAAAATATTTTTTAGATACCAAATGTGATTTGGGTCCTGCGGGATTAGCACCTTTCTCAACCCAAACATATTGGTCAGCTGGAATACCAACTTTTCTAATATGACATGAATTAGAAGTATGACCAACATTTTTACAATAAAAGCATGTGGGTTGATGTTAGTGCATCTTTTGTTTAGACTTGTAAAAAGAATGTTGATCAAGATTTTCTTTAGAAATATTATGCATGCAGTCATTCTTAGTTTTCACAAAAGTACTCTTTGTCATACCATTACTTTTTCGGCTATTTGTGTAGCCTAGACCTCTTCGGCCATTGGTATGTTTTTGAGTATTTAAAATATTGTTCAATTTATAAGTACTCTTCTTGACCATATTCATTTCTTGATTTAATAAAACAATTTTAGTTTCAAGAGTGTCACATTTTGTACAATCAATGCACTTGTCATTTGATTTGGATTTTAAAGCATCCAAATCTTTTTGTATAATTTTATTTTGACTCTCAAGAAGTTCTATAGTGTTTTTTTGATTTATGCATACTTTAGAGAGTCTAATAAATTCTTCATGTAATTCACAAAAAGCGTTATNGTAACTCATTATATGAAAATGTATCATTTGGTTCAGAGTTACTAACCTCGTAGTCATCATTTGAATTATGTGAAACCATCAACGAAATATGTGTTTGCTCCTTAATTCTGAGTTCTGCATTTGAACCATCGTCTTTATCTTCTGATATAACATTTGTTCTTCTACGCTTCTTGTCATTCTTTCTTTTGAAAGTATGATGCTTTTGTAGGGCTGGACAAGCACATTTTAGATGATCTGGTTTTCTGCATATTGAGCATGTAGATTTTTGCTTTGATGTTGATGCTTCACTGTTTGTTGTAGACCTTTGTACTTCTTTGGCTCCATGTATCCTTTCTAGAGTGTCCCAAATTTCTTTCGACGTTTTGCAACTTGACACTCTAAGAAATTCTTTTTCTTTTAGAGCCAACACAAGAATGTTTTTGGCTTTAAGGTCGTATTGCACTTTTTTTTGTCTTCATCATTCCATAATGATTTTGGCTTTACTTCACTTATATTGTTGACAACAGTAAAGGGTATATATGGTCCTTCTTCAATGGCATTCCATATGTCTAAATCTTGAGATTCAATGAAGATCTTCATTCTGATTTTCCAGAAATCATAGCATTCTCCAACAAAGCTTGGAGGGCGGTTGATGTTGGACCCTTCTCCTAGGAATGATCTTGAGGCCATCTTGATGTAGGATCGGATTTTGAGAGTATCTTACTCAAATATAGATCTGATACCAAATGTAAGAACAAGATTGCAACTAGGGGGTGAATTTGACTTAAAATTATAGTAACTTTTTCTGCAAAATGTAAGAGTTAATATGCAGCGGATAATATTGCAGAAAAATAAACAAGTATAAAGTAAAGAGGAAAGGGAAAGGAGAGTACACAAGTATTTTATACTGGTTCACCTTCTTGTCCACCGAAGGCTACGTCTAGTACTCTTGTAACACAAGAGATTTCCACTAAATATTAAGAGTTGGAAATACAATATCTCACCCCGAGATCTCCTTGTACCTTACACACTCACTAATATTTATACCTTAGAGAACACTTTTCCAAGTAACTCCATCCCCTTTCTATTCACACCCTGTGAAAGAAAGATTGTTTGCAATGAATGAAGAATTACAACAATGGCTTTGGATTGCCTTTACAAGTATGAAATATTATATCACTTGCAATCCAATCAACTCTCTTTGTATGCTTAGTAATAATTCTCAATAGATTTGTAAAACTTTGAAACAATTACTTCAAGTAACTCAGAAAAATTCTCTTTTGAAATTACTACTTTGCGTAAGTAAGAGTTTTGGGATAGAAGTACCTATAGAGACTTATTCTAATCTTCTTGAAGCTTTAATCTTCTTTGTCTTCATAAGTATTCTTCATTTTATTCTTTTTGGTGATGTTGGTATCTTCATCAAAACCGCGCCAAGGTCAGGAGCAAAGATCTTCTTCACAGTTAAGAAAGACAATATTCTCCTTTTATATAACATATACTCATTTCCAAAGTAAAAGTCTTTCGAACCAATGATATAAAAATTTGAGAGTTGTCTGACTGATTTGATGATTGTCCAGTTGTTTTGCAATTTATTCTAGTTCACATTTAATAAGAGTTGGGCCACTTTGGATTGTGGTTTATAGTGAAATCGAATAATTCATTTGAAATTAAGAAGAGTAGAGAGATTCTACTCAAATATTATGTTTTTTTCCAATCCAAAAAAGTTAAAAACATTAGTTGGATATAACTATTAATTGTATAATTATGAATTTATATATGTGAAGTAACTCAAGTGAAAATGATTCTCATATAAAAACTTTGTGAACAATAAGTTTAGCTTTTACAACCATACATAAATGATTTGGATTAAAAGTTAATTAATAATTATATGATTATTTAAAAATTATCATAGTCATGAACACATATCTTTTAATCTTCAATCATTTCTATATATTATCTAATCCGACCAAATAATTTAATGGATTAAACCTTGCCTCGTGTATTTTTTATATAACTTGTTTTTAACCATTATTATAAATTAAACGTAGAGTACATAGGGAAATGTGAGGAAATCATTACTCAAAAAATGAAACTCTGCATTTGCTTACTTTAGTATGACTTTTGAAAACATTAACCAGCATAATTGTCCTAATATTCCATGCTGTCACCAAAACATGATGTGAAAATAGACAAACCAAAATTAACTTGTAACTATTTTTTAGTAAAGTTGGTAACTAATTTATGTTACATAAACAAGATATCTCAAGATATTTCTTATCGCAACTGTAACTAGGTTTTGTTGCAGGAGCCGAAGCACTTTGAAAGTGCAAGTATATTGGATTGCTTGCATTGGACCTGGATCTAGTAAATGGGTCAAGAATATACTTCCATCATCACACTTTAATTGACAATTTAGAATAATACATACAAATTAAGGCAATCATTAAATGTTTTAATTACTTTAGTAAAGGTATTTTGATTAAATTATATTTAATAACTCACGTAAATTATTAAGGTCCTTTATAGATCGATTTAGATTAGGAATGACAACGGAGTGGATCGGGGTTGAGTTTGTACTTATCCAACCTCAAACCCAAAATCTAAAACCCAAATTGAGCGGGATTAAAATTAACAATATTATCTTGAACCCACCGGATTTCGGATAACCTGAACTCGACGAGTAACCCGAAAAAAATAATTTAACAGCTGCTACATAATTATACCAGTGGGGGCTTGTTTTTCTATCGGTATACTTCAAACATGTTGATATTTAAAATTCAATATATTCTATTCAAGCAATGTGCAATAGTAGATAAGTCAAATAGCAATGTTAGATCCAAATTCAACAATAAAAAAAAAAACAAGTGAAATTTTGCAACACACAGTATAGGTCCAATTTCAGCAGATTTCACCAAAACTCTTAGAAAAGACATAGAGAAAAGAGCCTACAACACACAGAGATATAGAGAAGGCTAACGCTTAAAGAGTAGGGAAAAATTCTAGTAGAGTATACTCACAAGTATCAAAATACCCTTTCATTTATTGTTTATCCCAAATCTAAAAGATGATATATAGTCAGTGGTTGATTGGATGGGGAATGTCGTTCCCTTTTACTTTGTCTTCTTCAAGTTCAGTTTCAAGGTATATGGGTCATATGTGCAAAGGTTTGACTATGGTTAGAGAAGATATATTTATTTCTTCAAATTTGCAATCAGGACAGGTTCGGGCTAGGATACAAATTCGAACCCAAAATTTAATGTAGGGTAAAACCCAAACCTGAACTCATTAACAAAGGGTTTAACTCGTTAAATTCAAGTTGAGTTTGGACAGGTACCCACAAATTCGGTTTTCATTGTCATCCTTTATTTAGATCTAATTTTAAACAAAAAAACAATTAGATCTGAAGATATAAATAACAAGAAGTATAATTCAGTTTAGTATAATGTAGTTTCGATTTGGTTTGCTTCTGATTTTTATCTCCAAAGCTTTTGTAGCTATTCTCATTCATGATTTCTAAAATGGAGAGAAAATGAGACATGGCTCAGATTTTAATTAAAAATGATTAACATGAACGAATTTAAAAAGAAATTTTGTTGTGAATTAGGTATACAAAAATATTAAAAAGTGACTGATGGAATACACTTGAGTAAATCATCTCCATTAATAGATAAATAAGTATTACAAAAACAAAAAAAAGTAATATAATAAGATATTTTTACTCATTTATATATAATGAAATAACATTTTTTACCATTAAAAATACAAAGAAAAACAAGTATTTATCTCTCAATTAATTAATTGAGAGATACTTGTTCAATACACTTACCCTTAACTTGTTATCCTCTCAATTTCAACAAAATCCAATAACTATGGCCCATGACCAGGTCCTCCAACATGTGACACTGGTGCTGGATCTCGTGGAAGGGCCTGAAGATGAAGCTCATGTGCCCTTGACTGGTCATGGTTTAATAATAATGGCCTGCAATCTACTCCATATTGAGGAGAAGAGGCAAAGATGATGAGGAAGATTAGCAAAAGCTGTGGAACTATGAAGAGGACCTTACTGTAAGAGAAAGCCATTTATGTAGTTTTTTTGGGTGAAACTAACACAGTTGTTCTAATTCTAGTATAATGAATATCTAATTATTTTGCTTTTAGATATTCTTTGGGAAGAGATAAAAGTAGAATATAATGAGCTTGTAATGATGATATGAATTAATGGTAAGGAGTAAGGACACATATATAGGGAATGTAATTAAGATCATATGTTTCATTTTGTATTTACATCCAATTAAAAAGTGACATAAAAATAAAAGTTATAAAAACATAAACTTACTGTTTTATATCATTTGTTGAAATTGATTGGGTTTGGCTAGAGACATAAATACATGATTTTTTGTACATGTGATCTTTATTTGTTCATATGGGTCTATGAATTTGCCCATCCTGGTTCCTCGATCAGGTGAGGAAAATAGTTTACCTACTTTCTTTGAAGGTTGAAAACGTTGAAATTGAAGACATTGACTCCATAAAGCCGTATTTCATACACACAATGACTTTTAGCCTTTTAGGTAATAAAAGAAAATGTGTTCATTATAATATGAATTCCTACTCCCTTAAACGTTTTCTGAATACTTTGACATGAACTAATAAAATTGATTAATATAAAATTGAATACCCCTGATTTATTTATATTTTTTCTTTTCACTCAATTAATAATGATATTTTTTATATAAAAGATAGTTATTATACTCAAAACTCTAACAAATTAAAACCAAATTCTCAAAATAAGCATATAAAAATAAAAGAAAAATATAATAAGTATATGAGGATAAACTTGTACTAAAGCTACGCGTTAACAAACCCATTATATTATGACTACTTCAAATTTATAATTATGGTCAAATCCATAGTTACATGTAGAAGATTCTTAGCAAGTGCCAAGCTTCATTTTGTAGTAGTCTCCTTAAAATATATGTACAAACTGTATGTACACACAAAATCCTAATCTTTTTTCTGTGCATCCATTAACAATGTTAATTTTTAATCAACCAATTATTTAATAGAAAAAATCATAGTGTTAATTTTAAATAGACTTGAATAACGAATTTTTTGTTAATACCATATGGTTTTAAGGACTGTCACGTTTTAATGGATTATCCGTTTCATCAAGAAGAATAAAATTATGACCTCTTCCAATTAACCTGGAATTGTTACTATGATTTTATTGTCAAAATATAAAAAAACTCTCTTTTAAGTTAAATTTGGAAAACATGGTAATTACAATAGAGTTTTGAACTCGAAAGTCGATTAGAATTAATGAAGATATTAACACCTCATTCGTCCGTATTAAAATGGTACTGTCGCTAATTGTGAGAACTAAATTATGCGCTCAACTTATTTTATTAAATATATAATTATTGAAATAATTTTTTTTTTGAGTATGGTGCATGACAAGAGTTTATATTGCTCAAACATATCCTTAGGTATAATAGAGAAATCAAAATTACATAGTTCAAGATTGAAAATTGATTAATCGATTGATTTAATTTTAATTAATTGAGGTTAAAATAAGAAACATATAGTAGACATCTCTCCCGAATTTGAGAGATGATAGAAAAGTACTAATGAACACGACCACTCCTCAACTCAGATATAAAGGAAAGAGATAATACTAATTTTGATTGTTCTTCCAATTCTCAATTTTATTTAATAAAAAGCATTGATATTTATATTTAGTTTATTAAATGGGTTATTTTTAATAGTATAAAAGTTCGGTTCGGTTTTTGGTACAATTCAGTGACTGAAATGAATACAAAGATATGGTTCGTTCACCTTTATTAACCGCAAATTTTATTGCAGGAACCGAACCAAAGCACTCATGAATTGTTTGATCCGGTTAGGTTTCACAGTTATTTTTGTATTTTTTTTAAATATCCTGCATTAATTTAATGTTTAAAATGTATTACAAGATATATTGTTTGTCCATAAAATAAAAAACAATTAGTAACCTATATAATAGTAAATATATAACATTATAATTCACAATTAGTAATACATATAGCAATACACATATAACAATTTATTATATATGTTAGTTTCAAATCCAGTACCACAAACGTTGAAGTTATATCCAAAGTAGCACATATATATAACAATTTTGTAAGTAATAACCCATATAATACTAACATTATAACAATTTTTTTTCCTTACCTTTTTGGGTAAGGAACTAATCACTTTGAGGTGCGTGATTGTCCCTCCCAACAAGTGTCGCTCCTAGCAATCGAACCCATTACCTTTTGATCGTCTTGAGGATCTAACGGGACCTTACACCACTAGACCAACACATTATTGGTGCAACACTATGTTTAAATAAAATTGATAATTTAAGCCATAAAATTGGTTGAAAAATTCCAATAATAGTATAACATTATTTCATATTATTTATTTCTTTAATATGCGATTCAGTTCGGTTCTAATGGTTTCTTGATTTTTTTAAACCATGAACTGAACCAAACATAAATGGTTCCTTACAAAATAACTGAATCGAACCGCGAAACCGAACTGAAATACATTTTTAGTCTAGTTCGATCCTATCGATTTCAAAATTTAAACCATAACCGCTTACACCCCTAGTTATTTTGAGTATGTGAAATAAAATTAATAGCAAAGAGACAATATTTGTTGTAAATTGTCTTCCCACTTTGAGAGATGACATAGATAGTACTAATAATAGCAACTTCTTCTTAACCTACATCATAAAGTAAAATATAACACAAGCTATAATATTACTATTAAATTCTTAAATTAATTTTATTTATAAACAATGAGGGAATTAATAGAAAAGATGATGTAATCATCTTGAAATGTCTTTATGCTTTAAAAGATCATATCAACATTATTAATGAATTTGACTTCTCCTTACCTCGAAATAGAGGAAAAGATAGGATATGAAGCATAACTCTCCTTTTAAATCCTCTAAATTATCTTGAAAGGTGATATGAAGCATAACTCTCCTTTTAAATCCTCTAAATTATCTTGAAAGGTGATTTAACTTAGTAATTTGAATAGTTTAGGATTAATTATTTACAAGTAGAAGTTATGGTCTTAGTAGTGGGAAAATTCACACATATGGTGCACCTTGATTAAAAATTTACGGTTTCGGTGCACCTTTTTGGAAAATTACAAAACTAGTGTAATTTTCCTGGAATCGGCAATGGAATTGCCGATTTCAGTGTTTTTCTCTCTCCAACTCCCCCCAAAATCGGCACTAGGGGGGAGTTCTATTAAAGTAATTTTTTTCTCTCTCTCCCCTCCTAAATCGGCAATGGGAGGGGAGATTTATATTTATATTTTTATTTTTTCTCTCTCCCCCCTAAATTGGCAATGGGGGAGTTTTTGTTTTTTTTTTGTTTTTTTTTCTCTCTCCCTAAATCGGCAATAGGGATTTTTTAATTTTTGAGAGTTAAATTATTAGTTTTAGGGTTTAATTTTTCAAACACTATCTCTAACGACACACAAAATCGGGATTAGGGGGAAGATTTATTAAATCTAATTTTTTTTCTCTCCCACACTAAATCGGCAATGTGGGGGGAGATTTATATATTTCTTTTTTTTTATTTTTTCTCTCCCTTATTTAATAAAACTCCCCTTAGTCCCGATTTTGTGTGTTGTTAGGTTTAGTGTTTGAAAAGTTAAACCCTAAAACTAATAAAATAACTCTCAAAAATTAAAAAAAAAAAATCAAAAACTCCCTATTGCTGATTTAGGGAGAGAGAAAAAAAACAAAAACTCTCTCATTGCCAATTTAGGGGAGAGAGAAAAATAAAAAATATATATATAAATCTCCCCTCCCATTGCCGATTTAGGAGGGGAGAGAGAAAAAAAATTACTTTAATAAAACTTCCCTTAGTGCCGATTTTGGGGGGAGTTGGAGAGAGAAAAACACTGAAATCGACAATTCCGTTGCCGATTTCAGGAAAATTACATTAGTTTTGTAATTTTCCAAAAATGTGCACCAAAACCGTAAATTTTCGGTCAAGGTGCACCATATGTGTGAATTTTCCTTTAGTAGTGACCTTTTTTTAATAAAAAAAACAGTCTTTTGAATTATGAAAATGTAATTTTAAAATAATTAGTTAAAATAGGATTGAGGTGGAGGTTACGAAAATATAGCCAAGGTTGGTCATGAATAGTTCTCACTAATCTTTGAGAATGATTTATAAATTATTTAATTTTTAACAAACTTAATTTATTATTAGTTTTTTTGTTATTATTTATTGAATTACTTAATTATTGGCGAGATATAAAAGAAGAAAATAAAATATTTATTAATAAAATTTGCTAACCTAAGTAAAGAAGATTTTTATTTAGGATAGGTTAGCATTGAACTTTTGGATAAAATTAATGCTTTTATTTTAGTTTTAATAAGTTTAGTAATATGAGTATTTTCATAATTTACATTAGACAAAAAAATCCACCCTATTCATCTTAGACCCTTTTTCACCTCTACATTAACCTACTTATCTCCAAAAAAGCAAAATGCTTCCACCTCAAATCAGATAATGCCCCACACTGCTACGGCTGTCAAAATTACACAGGTCCGCACACACCTACTATCAGCACCCACATTCACCTCCTCCCTACAAATATATCCTCTGTACCCAACAGCCATAGTCCACCCCTGGTTTTTCCTTCTCTATTTGCACACTTTCCTTACTTCTCTTGTCTTTCCTCTTCTTGTTTCAATGGTGGGATATCTTTATATGATAGAAAATCCGAACATCAAATGATCCATCCTAAAAAATCTCATGGTATAATTCGGGTGCCCAACTTCATTTTATAGTAGTCTCTTTAATATTGGTCACTAACACCAATTCACAGATTTTTGGTTACAATCATATTGTAGTTTTGGTTATAACTTTAAACTAGTGACTTGTGTTTGTTCTAGTTTAAAGATCAAATTCCATGTAGGTGACTTGAAGGCAAGTGCCAATATGGAACCATTAAGTTTGATTTATTCCTAGTGGTTTTTAGTACAAAAATTGAAAGATACATGATAAAACTCATCTTAAATTTGTATTTGCTTATACAACTGTTAAGTGTCATATCATGAAGAAAATCTATACAATTTTAGGCACTTATTGTTTAGTTATGATGAAATCCTTGTACAACTCTGAAGAATCCAGTGTAATTATTTCTTGCTTAGGAAGCTTACATATGTTGTGTCATTTCCAAGGTAATGAGGTTGAAGAAGCTGAAAATTGAAGAAGATTTATGAAAAAGAAAGCATTGGTATCTCGCCCAAACTAGAGGACCTTGCTCAAGCTAGAAAAGAGACCAAATTTTATGTCTCACTCTCGCCCAAGCGAGATCACCTCACTCAAGCGAGAAGGACGAATTAAAAACTCTGAATTTCTCGCCCAAGCCATAGTTGTCGCTCAAGCTAGAAGAGTTTCTTAATGCTGAAATTTGCTCTCTCGCTCGAGCGAGAGGCAAAAATTCTAATTTAGATATAGACGGATACACGAATGTGAGGGGGTTCCAATCAGTTTCAAAGCACTTTCTTCATACTTTCTAGAGAGAAAGCACGAGAGAGAAGTTTTGAGAACGACTTTAGATATGTATTTTCTTGTATTTTACATCATGCTAGTGTTGTAATGCATAGGATGAATGACTAATTCTCTCTGTGTTGAGATTGAAATGTAATCTTCTAACTCTTGTATTCTTGGATTAAATTTGAAAATGTATTTTGTTGTTTGATTTTGGAAAGTTTATTCTTTGCTTAATGCTTGATACTTCATAATTTCTAGATTCTTGATCTTGTATCCAAGATTAATTGGGAAGTTAAACATGGAATCGAATCTGGATAATCTTTCTTGATTCATCATTGATCTAGGAATAGACAATGATGTATGAATTACTTTTACATTTGATTTAATACTAGATAATTGATTAAATATTCAAGGAATTGGTGTTTGATGAATTATCTAAGGATTTTGTTATCAAGGAATTGATATAGATGATTTGAAGAAAATGTTGCATCAAGATTAATAACTTCGCAAATTTTATAGAATTGAATCTAAAGATTCCAAAGAGGAGGAATGATGAAAGTCAATCCCAACCATTTTTATTTTGCATTAGAAAATCATTTTTAAATTAATAGTTTTTGATAATCTAAACCATTGAACAACATTATTTCCCAACTTTGTGCATATTTACTCAAGTTACTGCTTTCGAAAATAGTATAGATCTGAATTGCTCTCTGAGGATGATATCCCGATATTTACCAATTTTGTTACTTGAACGACACGGTTCACTTGCCGTACCAAAAATATAAACAACAAGTTTTTGGCGTCGTTGTTGGGGAGCAATGTGCGATTTATATTAGTTTCTTAAGATAGTTCATTGAGAAGTTATAATTAATTTTTATTTTTTGTAAGAATTTTTAGTTTTTATTACTCTCTGTGCTAACCCTTGCTATAACCTTCTCATTTATGCTCTTGAGAGGAAATGTTACTGAAGATCAATTGTAGTTTAATCTTGAGATTGTACGGTCAACCAAGATCAACAAGAAGAAAGCAAAAGACAAGAAGAAGCAGGGTACTCAATAGGCACAATCTAGTTCTCAACATACAACAACCCTAGAGCCTCAATCTGAAAAGATGGAAAATGAAAATGCTGCTACTAGAAACAATGAGAGACTTAATCCTCCAAGAAGGACATTGGGTGATTATGCTATGTATCAAGGTCCAAGATATTATTCAAGCATTGTTATTCCACATATTGAAAGGACAACGGAAATCGAACCAGCTTTTCTGAATCTGGTCAGTGTGCATCAATTCTCTGAAAATGATTATGAAGATCCATATGCACATTTGGACAACTTCTATGAATTGGTGGCAACTATGGGCTATAATGACAATGAAAGGGAAGTTGACTACATGATGTTATTCCCATTTTATTTACTTGGTGAGGCTCGGGAATGGTTAAAATCTCATCCAACCTAAAGCTTGACCAATTGGAATGATTTGGAGTCAAAGTTTTGACACGGTTTTTCCTACCAACTCGGTATGACAATGCAAAGTTTGAGATATCAACGTTCAGGCAATGAGCAAATGAAACATTTTATGAAGCTTGACAGCGTTTTCATATGTTGTTGAGAAAATGCGCCAACCATGGTTTTGAAGGTGTGGACCAACTTAACATATTCTGGAATAGATTGAAGCTTGAGACCAAGATGATTTTATATGCATCAGCAGGTGGAACAATGATGGTTGTGGATGTTGAACAAGACACAAGGTTCATAACTGCCCTATCTTCAATAGATAGACAAGCACAACACAATTGGAGGTCAATACAGAAGGGAGGAGTGCTTGATTTGCATATATCAGATGTTATCTTAGCACAAAACAAGATTCTGAATCAGAAAATTGAAGCACTTATAAAGCAAATGTCAAAGTTGCCACCACAACTGCATGTTGTGCAATCCTTTACGAGTCAACAACAAGTGTTGAGATTTGATTTTTGTGGAGGTGATCATTTAACTGGTCATTGTTCTGTTCCAAGTGCTAATCTGGTGGAAGAAGTGCAGTATGCCAACAACCAACGTAGACAAGGAAAATTCTCCAACGAACCTTCGAACAATAATCAATTTTCATAGGGTTGGAGGGGTAATCAGAATCATAATTTTATGTTGGAGACCAGAAGTAGGACTATCAAACAGACAACCACCATTTCAGCAACCATTCCGACAGGGTCAACATCCACCAATGCATGAAACACTAACCAAATTGAAGGACACTAGAAAATTCATGTAAGTTTCAATTACAAATCAGAAGAATACAAAAGCATCTATTAGAAATTTGGAAACACATGTGAGTCAATTGACGAAACAAATGTTAGAGCATCATTCAGATCGCCAACAATTTTCAGCCAACACTCAAACTAATCCCAAAGAATATTGCAAGGCCATTACTACCAAGACTGGAAAGGTGATTCGTGAGGATGTTGGTGAGAATTTGATAATATAGGAGAAAAAGTTGATATAAAAAGAGATTGAGGGATAAAAAATGAGTCTGAAGAGATGCCAAATAAGGATAATGTAGTGAGTGAAGAATATAACAAAGAGAAAGGACCCGAGAGAGAAAAAAGAGAGCAGAGTGAGAAGAAAAAACAAACTTCCGCATCTGAAAAGTCTTCCTTATCCCAAGAATTCTTCCAAGAAAGACAATGAGAGACAATATACAAGTTTCGTGGACATATTCAAGAACCTTCAGATCAATATACCTTTCATGGAGGCCACAGAACAAATGCCTACTTATGCCAAGTTCATGAAGGATCTGTTGACAAGGAAGATGACGTTTTCTGAGAAGACAATGACACTTGAAGCTGGTTGTAGTGCAATAATTCAGAAGTCTTTACCTGAAAAGACTAAGAATCCGGGAAGCTTCAAATACTAGTCACTATTGGAGAATTATCTGTGGCGAAGGCACTACTTAATTTGGGTGCAACATAACCTCATGCCTTTGTCTTTGTTGAAGAGGATTGGAGATTTGGAAATCAAATCCACAAGGATGACTTTGCAGCTTGCATATAGATCAATGAAATTTCCTTATGGGGTTGCAGAAGATGTCCTGGTTAAAGTGGATAAGTTAGTATTCCCAATCGATTTTGTGATAATGGATATTGATGAGGATGCAAAAGTTCCTCTAATTGTGGGAAGACCTTTCATGAAGACTGTCAGAGTGAATATTGATGTTGATGAGGGCAAGCTGAAAATCAGGGGACAAGATAATGAAATGAACTTCAACGTGTTTGAGGCCATGCATCCTACGAAGAACAACAATGTTGTTTCAGAGTAGATGTCGATGAAGAACTATACATGAATGACACACATCTACACAAAAGTAGTCCTTTAGACAAAGCTTTGATGGATGCACCTGAAGGTATAATTGTAGAAGATGATAAGAGTATTGAGAAGTGTATAGTAGAGCTAGGTGCATACCGAGAGGTTTCGTCTCAACAGGTCTAAACTGAGGAGCTAACCAAAACTCAGAAAATTGAAACTCAGAAGTTGGAACTGAAAATGTTGCCTTCACATTTGAATTATGCATTTATGGAAGATGAAAGTAATAAATCAGTTGTGATCAGCAACACTTTATCACCTGGTGAAGAACAAAGATTGATTGAAGTCCTGAAGACAAATGATTGAGCGATAGAATTGCAAGATCTAGCATCTCAAAGAAGATGGATAATTAATGGACAAATGGTCAAACGATACGTGGGTGGTGACGTCGAGCGGCTCACCACAATCACTCACCTCGAAAACACATAAATAAATAGGCGTCGAGCTAGTGACGTTAAGCAAGCTCTACCTGGAAGACAATTCAACTTTTACTGTTTTCGTGTTGTTTTATTTTTGTTACGAGTGTTGTTTTGTTGTATATAAATTATTGCATAAAAGACTTGCACACACTCCTCTTTTCCATCATGAGTCAACAATTGTAAGTGCATTTTGTATTTGGTTCTTCAATATGATGTTACACTCTAGAATGATATCCTCAGACAGGGTCAGATGCACCATCAACAATGCTTTTATACAACATATCAGATTCAATATCCAGACAACCAATTATAGATGAGCTCTGAAGATTTCACTGTCCTGTATCCATGGCCTAGGGTCAGGCCTACTTTTCTAGGGGAGGCAAGAGATGGTGGACCATATGGTTCTGATGCAGATGATGATGATGATGAAGAAATAAAGTGATAATGAGCATATGATGAAAGCAACAAACTGGTTCTTTTGTTTCAAGTTATTTATATTTAAGTAGCTATGTGTGACTATGTGTGTAGTTGTTTTTGCTTCAAGTGTGTTTAATTATGTATGTGTTAGTCCCTCTCTGTGTGTAGTAATGTGTTTAATTTAATAAAGTGAGCATGGTCATAGGAAAATCCAAAAAGAAACCCATATGTGTTTTCAAGCTCAAAATAATAATAATTTGTGTAGACCTTGTGGATAAAAAGTGATTAGGGTTTTGAGTTTGACTGACTTTAGGATGTGGATACATAAGTCAGACACATACTGAATAGGTTGAATAATGAACAGTTCAATCAAAGGAAGAGAACCTTCAAACTGGTTAGAGAGTGTAACCAAACACATGTGAGTGACTTTGTTGGATTCTTCAATTAGTTTTGCCTGACTTTGTGTCAATTGCCACTAAGCATGGAATATCATGGAAATGATTAAGGCCTAGTTTAGGAGAGTTAAGCTACATCTAGAAAGCCAATCCTTATGAATCATGAATCCAATTCTTTGTAGCCCCTTTGAGCTGCAAATTTCTTTTTGAAAATCATGCACCCAAGCCAAAATGAAATACATCAATCCCCTTACCCATGGAGAAAGATCCTTGGTGCATATGGCTTTTTAATTGTTATGTTGGGCAATGAATGAAATTTTGGTTTACATATCGGAGTTGGAAAGTGAATCGGAAATTCTCCTTCTTCAATTATGTGTGAATGATGAGCATGAAGCAATGAAAGGAAATAAAAAAAATGTAAATCATGCCAAAAAAGTGAAGACTCAAAAGAAAGAGTTAATTGAAGAAGGAGAATCAAAATGGTTAGTAGCATATAGTGATGGTTTGGGGAAAGAAAGTTGAAAGTGAACAAGTGACGGAAGTTTTAGTACGCACAAATGGTCTACCTCATTCTTTGTATCCCGCAAAAACAAAGTTTCTTTGTAGCTAGACCTCTTTACAATCCTATGTCAAGTCCTTGAGATCCTTGATTGAACATGTATACATGGCACAACTGAAATGAAAGGTAAAGTCAAATTGTATGATTCCAGTAAGAATTGAGTGAAACACTTCACCTGTGAGCATAAGAGAGTTCCTTTGATTGAATTGAGTAGTTATTCTTATTATTCTATTTGAAATTGATCTGCATACATATTCTGTAATCATTTGGAACTTGGATCACTATGATCAAGCAAGAAACATGTCTTTTTGAAAATGTTTTGGAGGATTTTTGATGATTGGATTAAATTGTTTGAGTTGAATCCATTACTTTGCTTGAGGACAAGCAAGACTCTAGGCTTGAGGGAGTTTTTAAGTGTCATAATGTGAAGAAAATCTATATAATTTTGGGCACTAATTGTTTAGTTATGATGAAATCCTTGTACAACTCTAAATAATCTAATGTAATTATTTCTTGCTTAGGAAACTTACATATATTGTGTCATTTGCAAGATAATGAGGTTGAAGAAGTTGAAAATTGAAGATGATTTGTGAAGAAGTTAGCATTGGTATCTCGCCCAAGATAGAGGACCTCAATCTAGCTAGAAAAGAGACCAAATTTTCTGTCTCATTCTCGCCCAAGCGAGATGACCTCGCTCAAGGGAGAAAGACATATTCAAAACTCTGAATTTCTCGCCCAAACCATAGTTGTCGCTTAAGCTAGAAGAGTTTCTTAATGCTGAAATTTGCTCTCTCGCTCGAGCGAGAATCTCTAGCTTGAGCGAGAGGCAAAAATTCTAAATTCGATATAGACGGTTACACGAATGTGAAGGGGGTTCCAATCAGTTTCAAATCACTTTCTTCATACTTTCTAGAGAGAAAACACGGGAGAGAATGAGAGAAGTCGTGGGAACGACTTTAGATCTGGATTTTCTTGTATTTTACATCATTTTAGTATTGTAATGTATAGGATGAGTGGCTAATTCTCTCTATGTTGGGATTGAAATGTAATATTCTAACTCTTGTATTCTTGGATTCAATTTGAAAATATATTTTGTTGTTTGATTTTAGAAAGTTTATCCTATGCTTAATGCTTGATTCTTCATAATTTCCAGATTCTTGATCTTGGATCCAACTTTAACTGGAAAGCTAAACTTGGAATCAAATATGGATAATCTTTCTTGATTCATCATTGATTTAGGAATAGACAATGATGTATGAATTGCTTTTACATTAGATTTAGTGCTAGATAATTGATTAAGTATCCAAAGAATTGGTGTTTGATGAATTATCTAAGGATTTGTAATCAAGGAATTGATACAGATGATTCGAAAAAAATGTGGTATCAAGATTAATAACTTCACAAGTTTTATAGAATTGAATCTAAAGATTACAAAGAGGAAGCATGATGAAAGTTATTCCCAACCATTTTTATTTTGCATTAGAAAGTCATTTTTAAATTTTCGTTTTTGATAATCTAAACCAATGATCAACAACAATATCAACAACCACGTATTCAGATATTAATATAATTTCTCTATAGCAAAACACACCATAAATTTTTTATAATATCAATTCAAGTTTTTTTACCCGATTAATATAAACATGCAGACAAAAGACACAATTTCTTGTTTTTAATGAATTAGAATTGGCACTGCTTGTACAATTGCAGAGATAATAATGTCATATTCACGAGCTTTGCAAGTGGAAATGTTGTTGTCATCATCAACTTAAACAAAACAAAATAAAGTATTATAATTTCACATATAGAATGATCCTTCAATTTTACTCCTATTAGTCTTCAACAAATGTTAAATGAAGATGAAAATGCAAAATAACTTCACTAAATGAAAACTATTTATCCTTTCAATTGAGTTATTGGTCAACTCACGTCCAAATCTAAGAGAGCTTTATCAAATCCTTTGTCGTCCTATTAAATCAAGGCAATCAAATAAAAAAAATGCACTCAATAACTCATTATTAGAATATAGTAATTATAAATTAAATACTTTACTTACTTATCAAAACTTACTTATTAGGAGATTGAGAAGGTAATGAAAAAACATTTTTCCTTTTGGTTGAACAACTTTGTGAGTTATGATCAATTCTACCACAATTAAGAAAATGACTGTGATGTTGTTTCTATGCAACTTCAACTCCTCCTTTAACCTTGATCCTTTTAGTCAATTTTTTGTTTTAGAAGCATAGAATTTTCAACATTACACTCATCATCATTAGGAAGAACATCTTCCAAATTGCTAAACTGTTCTTAGCGAGACATACCTTTTATCAACTTTATGACTTTCTCTAACTCCTTAGAAGCCACTTCAAATCGATTTTGTGTCTTTAAAGACTCAACCTCTAAACATCACACTAGTAACCATAACTCAATGGAAGAGTTATCATTGAATTTGATTATGTTTGTAGATTGTGGAATCAATGAGCTTGCTCATCTCCATCAAAGGGGAAGATATTTATGAGGGAGGTGAAAATAATCATTCTTTAACATCACTCAAACAACACATCTATATAATATTCTAGAAAATTCAAATTCTTTACGAACAAATAATTGAATCTTTTTCACCTCCCCATGTTACAAAATGACCTCCATCAAATTTGGTATGATGTCGTAAGATGTAAGATTCATTATCAGATTTATTTGTTGAATATTTGTAGATAATTTGATCTCATGCTGGAGCAACTCAACGACATAGGTTGTGAGAATAGTTGTGGTGTGTTCCTCAATAAGAAAATTTGTTCTAATTTGAGGATTATGGTACTTTTGATGCATTCTTGCCTCGTCTTCAACCTAATTTCTAAAGTTGACAACAACTACAACATACAAAAAATTTACTTAAACACTTGTTAGTTATTGATTGAAATATCACATACATTATGGAAATGAAGCAAAGTAAGTTCATACATGATTTACAAAATTAATCAAGCTTGTCTTAAAATCCCAGAGTAATTTAATATATGCATTCATAGATTCTGAACGTCCACTTGTCATCATCCCAACAAAGAAAGAGTCATTTAAATATGATAAGGCCTTGAACTAACAATGTTGATACAATAGTTCAATGCGATTATTCGTAGATAGAGTAAATCGTTCAATCATTGATTTCCATTGTGCTTCTAAATCAGTTGGACACTCTTAATTGTATAGTCTATTGAACTCAAATTTGAAGTCGTTATATTGTAGACCCAAATGTGAAGAAAACCAAGTTAATTGGTATCTTTGCCACAATATGCTATATAAAAATGCATGTTTTGTATTTGGTAATTCCACAAAATAGCTTCTTTTAGTGCAAGGTATTGACCACTAAGAATTGTTCATGGATATTTTCCTTTCACAAAATATAAAAACTCTGAAAAAGAAAACATAATATGTAAATCGATTTGAATGTAGATAGTAACAATAAAATACTACCAAAGAAAATTGAATTTCCACGATTATCAACTCATACCAATAGTCCAAGAGGCATATCATAACGATTTATTCAGTGAGTTGTATCAAACACAACCACATCTTCAAGCATTTCATATGCTCTTACTGAGTTACCAAAATCTCAGTAATCCATTCTTGAGAAATCTAATGGTTTAGATCTACTCACTAATTCAAACCATTAGATTTTCAAAAAATAAGGACTGCCGAAATTATTGTAGGGAAATGTGAGAAAATCATTACTCAAAAAATGAAGGTATTCTCCATTTACTTACTTTAGGAGGGTTCTAAAAACATTAACCAGCAAAATTGTCTCAATATTCCATGCTGTCACCAAGACATGATGTGAAAACAGACAAACCAAAAGCAACATGTAACTATTTTTTAGTAAAGTTCGGAACTAGTTTATGTTACATACTTCCATCATCACACTTTAATTGACAATTTAGAATAATGCATATAAATCAAGACAATCATTATTAAATGTTTTAATTAAGTTAGTAAAGCAATGTATTTTGATTAAATTATCTTTAATAACTCACACTCACTATTATTAAGGTTGTTTCTAGATGGATTTGAATTGGATTTTAAGCAACAAAAAAAACAATTAGATCTAAAGACATAAATAACAGGTGATATATTTCAATTTGGTATGACTTAATTTTCATTTGGTTTGCTTCTAGTTTTATTTTCCAAAATTATTGTAGCTATTCTTATTCATGATTTCTATAGACGAGAGAAAATGAGACATGGCTCATATTTTAATTAGAAATGATTAACATAAAGAAATTTAAAAGAAGTTTTTATCGTGGACTGGGTAATAAAATAAGATTTAATATGTATATGCTGACATGCTTTTTTACACTATCAACCATTACAGTAAAACTTCCTGTTAGCCACGGTTGCAATCGTGGCTAAAGTGGAAAAAAACCGTAGCTAGATTGAGTGGCCACACTTGATGTTGTTGTGGCAAGGAATGGTGTTGCTAAAAATTAGTCACGGTCATTATGTTATTTCGTTACGTTTCTGTGAAATGTGGTAACATTTATTTAGCCACAGTCTGTTTAATTCAGCTACAGTCAAACCGTGGCTAAGTTGCTGATTTTGCCACACTACAACCGTGGCTAAGTTGCTTATTTTTCCACAATCCATCCGTGGCTAATTAAATTTATTTAAAGTTACTTTCCTACATACTCCTCTCATGATCCTAATGTGTCATTGTCTCACAATCTTTATTTTCAATAATATAATGGTAAATTTATAATAAAATTAAATATTTGCTAGCTAATAATAATAGTAGTAAGTGTTATACCATTAGAAAATTGAATCTTATACAATTACCAAATGTTTAACATTCAAAAATGCTGATAAACACAAAATGCAAAATGTTATGATCATATAAGTTCATGAATTTTAAGAAACCATATCTAAGATGGTGGAACATCACGAGCAAAGTGGTTAACTCACTACCAAATTTTTCGACTAGAAACTTCTCAAGATTAGCCTAACGATTCTGAGTATGTGCAAGTTGCTCATTGGTCTCTTCATACTCTGATAGTTTTACTTCCAAAGTTTGTACATATTTCTTCAAGTCTTCAACATGTTGACTAGAGCCACTAGAATTCACAAAATCAGTAAAATGTCTAGACGTTCCGAAAACACTGGAGGGACAAATAGCAGTGCCCAAACCATGCACTCGACCTGAATGTTCAGCTCTATATGTTTTTCCAAATACCTTTGATGAAACACCTGAAGTAGTGACATTTTCTTGATCTTGAGGTAAATGCTTTGATATTTTATCCTATTAAATAACAAGAAATTAATAATTTATATAGTNGTCTAGACGTTCCGAAAACACTGGAGGGACAAATAGCAGTGCCCAAACCATGCACTCGACCTAAATGTTCAGCTCCATATGTTTTTCCAATTGCATCATTATGATGAGCAAATACCTTTGATGAAACACATGAAGTAGTTACATTTTCTTGATCTTGAGGTAAATGCTTTGATATTTTATCCTATTAAATAACAAGAAATTAATAATTTATATAGTGGCAAATTGCAAATTGCATGGCAGTAACCTATAATGGAAAATTGCATCAATAGAATCAGAAAGGACAAAATGATATTATTCATTTGCTTACCTAACTAACTGCATACCATTATCCATTTCACAACTTAGGATATGGTTCTAAAAATGATACACTTTTTAGGACATATGTAATAACACATCATGTATGAAAAGACTTTAAATTACTTACAGCTAGAGTTTTTCCTTATTCGCTTACATAGCTTCCATCCTTCTTCAATAAAGTTGACAAAAAACCTCACCATGACATACAGATCTTTGCAATTTTAGCTCCTAACACAATCAATGAAAAATATATATTTAAATATAAGTTTTTACATTCACAAAACTTCATTCTCTACAATAATACAATTACCTACCATAGTAGTTGTATACAAGAACACACATGCCCAAATGCTAACAACTGTTTACCACTCCATACATACCCCCTCAATCACCTCCTTACAATATCCTACAAATTTTACTTAACCAATCTCTTCATGTCAGTGGTTGATAGAATCAAACACTACAAATTTGTTTATGCTAAGAAACTAGTGTCTCATTATGTTATGGATGATGCTTATTTGAAAAAGATTGGTAGGCATTAAAACATATAAAATGAAATGGATAATAAATCACACAGAAATCCACTGCTAAGGGAAGAAAGAAACAAAAACTCTAGTAATCTCCTAGTAATTTGAACCCTTCCACACATATTTACTTATATGGCGAAAAACATAATAAGCTACGAGTTTTCTTAGCAAACATGATAAATTGTATTATGGAGGGTTATGGCTTATGTGTTTGCTGTTAGGACGATACTAACCAAGCAAGAAAAAACAACCTTCATTTATGTATCCCTGATATGTAAGACTATATTGAGTAACTGCTTGCAATTCAGTGTCACATTATTCCATAAATAGAACAAGTCAAAGTATCAGTACTTGTGATGTTCTTTTCAAATAGACGAGGTGAACAGCTACATACACAGTGTTGTATTCCTATTGTACCAACAACAATGAGATTGAAATGCCAACCATTTAAATGCAGAGAACTGCAATTTTACCAGTCCATTTTACTACTGGATTATTATCACCTCTTGGGGACTGAAGCTGCTTGGACATAAAGAAAGCATGCCATTATGAGAAAAAAATGAGATGCAAAATGCAATAATACAAGATGTAAGATACTGGAAATAAAGTTATTTATTTTAATCACATGTGAAATCGCAGATTTCAAACGGATTAAACATCAAAACTTGAATAAGTGCCTCTTATTGAGCAACCTTAATTGCTTTGGGTTACTCGTACAAGATTAGGGATTGATATAGGTAGAATCAGACTTGCAAAAATTAGAAATAGAGTCATAAACTGGACTTGCATAATGAGGTTTTCATTTACTTGTGAAGAAGATAATGCGGATGATGTTGAAGATTGA
>NC_032027.1:7734004-7734272 GCF_001865875.1 Lupinus angustifolius
ACAACCTAATAATAAAACAACACCAATAACAAAAACGCAATGCAATGGTTGATCTACAGCACTGGCAAATCAAACATTAAATCAGAGAAAAAAAAAACCCAGTTACTCCATGTAACTATACAATAAAAGAAACGGTAGAATGCGTTAATCACATTAGGATTTTGGAAAACAAAACTTGATAAAACCATAAAACTAGTAAGAAGAAAAACGCATGATTCATTGAAAACCCAAACCAAGAGTAAACATGCTTCAAATGAAGGAAATTTCA
>NC_032027.1:7734372-7735107 GCF_001865875.1 Lupinus angustifolius
GGGAGTAGGGAAGTTCCTAGAGTAGCAATTTTGGGCTTAACTTTAATTTAGCCCCAGTTTTATGAAGTGTGGCAAAATGCTGTTTTTTTGTATGACTCACCTCTGGCTACCTCACCAACCATATTGTCATCATCACTAATATCAGGAATAACCACACTAATTATAAACCATAAAGTAATGTTCCTTAAAAATCATCATCAGAATAAGTCAGTACCTCACAAGAAGAGAGTTTCCTTCAGTGTTCAAGCATAAGCTGCAAAGCCCCCTGTTNACTAACTAGGGTGCATAAATACCCAAAATATTTTGTAAACAACATAAAATTATAAATAAAAAATCAGAAACATGTAATCATTCGAGGTCAATTCATCTTGAAAACAATGTAACTACATATGTCTAGTAAATAGCAATCACCATATTAAACACTATCATGTATTTTAACATGAAGAAAAAGAGAGATTACCAGAAGAAGTTGAGATCTTCAAGTTAGCCGGTTCACAACTCACAAAAGGGTTTGGTGATATTACAATTCCAAACACCTTCACAGGATCCTAGTTTTGAAACGAAGGAGATTAGATCCTCCAGACTTACACAAAAACTAAACCTAAAATAAAAAAGAGAATGGGTAAGAGTAAGAGTGAAATACCGAAGTATTTGAAGGAAACCTTATCTTGAGCGAGAAATGATGAAGGGAATAAGATGGATAAGAGTATTATGGGGTACAATTTAGGAAGATAT
>NC_032027.1:7735207-7735598 GCF_001865875.1 Lupinus angustifolius
TTGCACGAAGAAGAAGAAACTAGAAGACAAAAGAGAGGTTGGATGTGGAAGCTGAAAGAAGAACAAAGACAAATTAAACTAAGAAGTGGTTACTTGGAATCTGAGGACGTGGTAAACTAGCTTTNAATGATGAAGGGAATAAGATGGATAAGAGTATTATGGGGTACAATTTAGGAAGATATTGAAACTCCATTGCACGAATAAGAAGAAACTAGAAGACAAAAGAGAGGTTGGATGTGAAAACTGAAAGAAGAACAAAGACAAATTAAACTAAGAAGTGGTTACTTGGAATCTGAGGACGTGGTAAACTAGCTTTTCCCTTCCATTATCAGAATTTGATGGAAGAAGGAGAAGAGTTATTTTTCTTCTCATTATCAAAATCGGAAGATAA
>NC_032027.1:7735698-7738371 GCF_001865875.1 Lupinus angustifolius
TCTACAATAATACAATTACCTACCATAGTAGTTGTATACAAGAACACACATGCCCAAATGCTAACAACTGTTTACCACTCCATACATACCCCCTCAATCACCTCCTTACAATATCCTACAAATTTTACTTAACCAATCTCTTCATGTCACTGATTGATAGAATCAAACACTACAAATTTGTTTATGCTAAGAAAGTAGTGTCTCATTATGTCATGGATGATGCTTATTTGAAAAAGATTGGTAGGCATTAGAACATATAAAATGAAATGGATAATAAATCACACAGAAATCCACTGCTAAGGGAAGAAAGAAACAAAAACTCTAGTAATCTCCTAGTAATCTGAATCCTTCCACACATATTTACTTATATGGCGAAAAACATAATAAGCTACGAGTTTTCTTAGCAAACATGATAAATTGTATTATGGAGAGTTATGCCTTATGTATTTGCTGTTAGGACGATACTAACCAAGCAAGAAAAAAACAACCTTCATTTATGTATCCCTAATATGTAAGACTATATTGAGTAACTGCTTGCAATTCAGTGTCACATTATTTCATAAATAAAACAAGTCAAAGTATCAGTACTTGTGATGTTCTTTTCAAATAGATGAGGTGAGCAGCTACATACACAGTGTTGTATTCCTATTGTACGACAACAATGAGATTGAAATGCCAACCATTTAAATGCAGAGAACTGCAATTTTACCAGTCCATTTTACTAGTGGATCATTATCACCTCTCGGGGACTGAAGCTGCTTGGACATAAAGAAAGCATGCCATTATGAGAAAAAAATGAGATGCAAAATGCAATAATACAAGATGTAAGATACTGGAAATAAAGTTATTTATTTTAATCACATGTGAAATTGCAGATTTCAAACGGATTAAACATCAAAACTTGAATAAGTGCCTCTTATTGAGCAACCTTAATTGCTTTGGGTTACTCGTACAAGATTAGGGATTGATATAGGTAGAATCAGACTTGCAAAAATTAGAAATAGAGTCATAAACTGGACTTGCATAATGAGGTTTTCATTTACTTGTGAAGAAGATAATGCGGATGATGTTGAAG
Organism: Lupinus angustifolius; assembly: GCF_001865875.1. Classification (NCBI taxonomy): domain Eukaryota; kingdom Viridiplantae; phylum Streptophyta; class Magnoliopsida; order Fabales; family Fabaceae; genus Lupinus; species Lupinus angustifolius. The sequence goes on from NC_032027.1 coordinate 7,736,774, forward strand.
ATTGAACAATAAAAAATCAGAGAGAGAACGACAACAACCTAATAATTAAACAACACCAATAACAAAAAAAACAAAAACGCAATGCAAGGGTTGATCTACAGCACTGACAAATCAAACATTAAATCAGAGAAATAAAAATATCCAGTTACTCCATGTAACTATACAATAAAAGAAACGGTAGAACGCGTTAATCACATTATGATTTTGGAAAACAAAACTTGATAAAACCATAAAACTAGTAAGAAGAAGCACGCATGATTCATTGAAAACCCAAACCAAGAGTAAACATGCTTCAATTGAAGGAAATTTCATAAAAATTGGACAAATTGAAAAGTTAAGGTTTGAGATCTACCAATTATGTGCCAAACGCGCCACCAACATCTCCCACACCAATCTCATCTCCGTCGGTACTTGCATCGTAAAGTACACCAACGACAGTAGCTTCCATCTCACTATTCAAGCCATTTCCCTTCTCGCTTCCAATGCTAAGCAAAAGGTTTGAAGAGTGCGATTGGGAAGATCTCACTGTTCAGTATTTCTATTCGTAAAATATCAGTTATCTTATATTGAGCGGGGAGTAGGGAAGTTCCTAGAGTAGCAATTTTGGGCTTAACTTTAATTTAGCCCCAGTTTTATGCAGTGTGGCAAAATGATGTTTTTTTGTATGACTCACCTCTGGCTACCTCACCAACCATATTGTCATCATCACTAATATCAGGAAGAGTCACACTAATTATAAACCATAAAGTAATGTTCCTTAAAAATCATCATCAGAATAAGTCAGTACCTCACAAGAAGAGAGTTTCCTTCAGTGTTCAAGCATAAGCTGCAAAGCCCCCTGTTGGTGTATGCTCTTCATATTTTGCTTCTTGTTTCATTTCAGTTATTTTTGTGCTGACTTTTTATAATTATTTTCTTACATATTGTTGCATTATGAAGAAGTTGAGTGTGTTTGTTTCTTCAGGTAGAATTTCCAAAAGTGCAGCCACAAATTAAGGCTTCATTTCTTGGGTTCACATATACAGCAAAAGTATGGAACTCAAGAGCTGGCATGAACATAAGGAACAAATATAGCACTAATTAGGGTGCATAAATACCCAAAATATTTTGTAAACAACATAAAATTATAAATAAAAAATCAGAAACATGTAATCATTCGAGGTCAATTCATCTTGAAAACAATGTAACTACATATGTCTAGTAAATAGCAATCACCATATTAAACACTATCATGTATTTTAAAATGAAGAAAAAAGAGAGATTACCAAAAGAAGTTGAGATCTTCAAGTTAGCCGGTTCACAACTCACAAAAGGGTTTGGTGATATTTCAATTCCAAACACCTTCACAGGATTCTAGTTTTGAAACGAAGGAGATTAGATCCTCTAGACTTGCACAAAAACTAAACCTAAAATAAAAAAAGAGAATGGGTAAGAGTAAGAGTGAAATACCAAAGTATTTGAAGGAAACCTTATCTTAAGCGAGAAATGATGAAGGGAATAAGATGGACAAGAGTATTATGGGGTACAATTTAGGAAGATAATGAAACTCCATTGCACGAAGAAGAAGAAACTAGAAGACAAAAGAGAGGTTGGATGTG
>NC_032027.1:7738376-7760101 GCF_001865875.1 Lupinus angustifolius
CTGAAAGAAGAACAAAGACAAATTAAACTAAGAAGTGGTTACTTGGAATCTGAGGACGTGGTAAACTAGCTTTTCCCTTCCATTATCAGAATTTGATGGAAGAAGGAGAAGAGTTATTTTTCTTCTCATTATCAAAATCGGAAGAAGATAAATCGTGATTCGTGATGATTTCAGAATCTGAAATCATATCTAAGACCGATTCACCTACTCAGAATCAAACATTAAGTAGTTGAAATTTTATTTGCTTTAGTTTATTCTAATTTAGGGATTGAGATCGAAAGAACCATATTTCCTAAAATTTGTAACATAATTATAAAATAAAAAAGAATGTTAATATACCTGTGAAGAAGCTACAAATGCATATGATGGAAGAAGCTTTGATGAGCTGTGATGGAAGAAATTATGAGCAAAGATGGAGAAATTTTGAGTTGTGATGGAGAAATTATGAGAAGTGAGGGAAGAAGAAGTAGTGAAGTGATTTATGAGAAATGAGGGAGAGGGAGAGACCCTTATCATTTGTTATGGGCGAGGCCAAATAGAATGGAAATTTTGGGCCTCTTTTTTTTCAGTTTGTCATGGTTTTTGTAAGTGTGGCAAAAATGTTGTGCCTACACCCCTTTAATTTTGTAGTGAACAAATCATCTACTATTTATATGTATTGATTCTCAAACAAAAGTAATGCAAATTAACAGTGTAAAAAACTTTACCGTAATGATGCATAATTTTAAACTCTATAAAATATTAAAATCTGACTGATGGAATATGCCCATGATTATCACTTTGTCCTGCAGTATGTGACCCTGGTGCTGAGTCTCGTGGAAGGGCCTGAAGATGAAGCTCATATGCCCTTGACTGATCATGATTTAATAATAATGGCCTGCAATCTACTCCATATTGTGGATAAGTGGCACAAATGATGAGCAAGATTAGCAAAAGTTGTGGAACTATGAAGAGGATCTTGATGTAAGAGAAAGCCATTTATAGTTTTTTTGGTGAAACTTACACGCTTGTTCTAATTCTAATATAATGATGAATATCAAGAGATAGAACTAGAATATAATGAGCTTGTGAAGGTGTGATGATGTGAATTAATGGTAAGGAATAGGGACACATATATAGGGAATTAGATTATTTGTTACATTTTGTTTTTCTGTTCAATCAAAAAGTGATATTTAAGTAAAATAAAAATTTATAAAATTATAAAGTATTATTTTTATATTATTTGTTAAATATAATTAATTAGAGATATGAAAACATAATTTTTTGAACATGTAATATGGAATCCTTATACTTAAAAGAGTTGCACAAAATAGTGTATCTGCTTTTTTGAAGGTTGAAAACGCTAAAATCGAAGAGATTGACACAATAAAGCCTCATTTCATACGCTCAATGATGACTAAGGTTATAAAAAAAAAATGTATACTTAATAGTATAAGAGATTTATACATTGTTATGGTATTGTTTATCATATATTAATTTTAATTATTATTGACTCTTAAAAAGTTACAAATTAAGAATAAATAATATATTGATTATGTGAAAAACAATACATGTAAATTGATATTACACTCTATAATATGAATCTCTACTCCTTTGGAAGTTTTCTGAATAATTTGACATCAACTAATGAAATGGATTAATAAGTAACAGTTTATCAATAGTTATATGTATATATATTCAAAATTTCCCCTGGTTTATTTATATTTTTACATTTTCCACTGAATTGATAATAATATTTGTTCATAAATAAAAGATAGTTATTATACTCAAAACTCTAACAAGTTAAAACCAAATTCTCAAAATAAGCATATAAAAATAAAAGAAAAATATAATAAGTACTTGAGGACTAACTTGTACTAAAGCTACGCGTTAACAAACCCATTATGACTATTTCAAATTTATAATTATGGTCAAATCCATAGTTACATGTAGAAGATTCTTAGCAAGTGACAAGCTTCATTTTGTAGTAGTCTGCTTAATATATATGTACACACTGTATGTACACACAAAATCCTAATCTTTTTTGTGTGCATCCATTAACAATGTTCATTCTTAACCAACCAAGTATTTAATAGACAAAATTATAGTGTTAATTTTAAATAGACTTGAACAATGAATTTTTTTGTTAATACCATATGGTTTTAAGTATTGTCCCATTTTGATGATTATCAGTTTCATCACTTACGAATATGGAGAATGAAATTATGGCCTCTTCCAATTTATTTGAAGTAAAATTTGAAAAACATGTTTATCGAAATAGAATTCTGAGCTCAGGAGTTGATTAGAATTAATGAAGGTATTAATATATCATCCCCATATTAAAACGGTACTATCACCAATAGCGAAACTAAATTATATGCTCAACTTATTTTATTAAATATATAATTATTGAAATAAAATATTTTTGAGTGTGGTGCATAGCAAGAGTTTATATTGCTCAAACATAAATTTTGGTGTAATAGTCAAATCAAAACTACATAGTTTTGGATTGAAAATTGATTAATTCGTTGGTTTAATTTTAATTAATTGAGGTCAAAATAAGAAAGAGATAATAAACATTTCTCCCTAATTTGAGAGACAATATAAATGAATACACAACTTCTCAACTCGAATATAAAAGAAAGAAATGATACAAATTTTGATCTTTCTTCCAATTCTCATTTTCATTTTGATAAAAGCATTTATATTTATATTTATATTAAGTATATTTAAAGGGATTATTTGGAATACGTGAAATGAGATTAATAGCAAATAGACAATCTTTGTCATAAATTATCTTTCCACTTTGAGAGGTGACATAGACAATACTAATAATAATGACTTCTTAACCCATATCATAAAGTGAGATATGACATGAGCTATGACATGACTATTAAATTCTTAAATTAATTGTATTTATAAACTATATGAGGAAATTAATAGAAAAGATGATGCAGTCAAATATCTTTATCCTTTGAAAGATGATATCAACATTATTAATGAATTTGAGTTCTTCTTAACTTGAAATTGAGAGAAAAATAGGATATGAGTTATAACTCTCATTTTAAATCCTCAAAATTATCTTTGAAGTTGATTTAACTTTGCAATTTAAATAGTTTAGGAATACTTATTTACAAGTAGAAGTTATGGCCTTAGTAGCGACCTTTTTTTTAATAAAAAAGAGTCCTTTAAATTAAGAAAATGTAATTTTGAAATAATGAATTAAAATGGGTTTGAGATGGAGGTTACGAAAATAAGGTCAAGGTTGGTCCTGAATGGTTCTCCCTAATTTTTTAGAATGATTTATAAATTATTTAATATTTAACCTACTTAATTAATTATTAATTGATTTGTTATTATTTATTAAATTACTTAATTATTGTCGAGATATAAAAGAATAAAATAAAATATTTATTAATAGAATTTGCTATCTTAAGTAAAGAAGTTTTTTATTTAGAATAGGTTAGTATCAACTTTTGGAGAAAATTAATGCTCCTATCTTAATTTTAATAAGTTTAGTAATACAAGTATTTTCATAACCATCACCACCCACATTCACCTCCTCCCTACAACTATACCCTCCAGACCCAACAGCCACAGTCCATCCCAGGTTTTTGCTTGTCTTTCCTCGTCTTTTTTCATTGGTGGGCTGTCTTTATATGATAGAAAACTGGAATATCAAATGATTCAGCCTAGAAAATCTATAATTCGGGTGCCCAACTTCATTCTATAGTAGTCTCTTTAATATATCTGGTCACCAACACCAACTCATTCATGGATACTTGGTTACAGTCATATTGTAGTTTTGGTTATACCTTTAAACTAGTTACTTGTGTTTGTTTTAGTTTAAAGATCAAGTTCTCTATATGTGACTTGAAGGCAAGTGTGCCAATATGGAACCATTAAGTTGATTTATTCCTAGTCGTTTTCACTACAAAAATTGAAAGATGCATGACAAAACACACATTGAATTTGTATTTGCTTATACAACATATTGAGAGATTAATATAAGTTATAATATCAATTCAAGTTTTTTTACCCAATCAATGAAAACGTGCAGACAAATGACACGATTTCTTGTTTTTAATGAATTTGAATTGGCAGGGCTTGTTCAAATGCAGAGACAATAATGTCATATCCAGGAGCTTTGCAAGTGGAAATGTTGTTGACAATATCAACTGAAATAAAACAAAATAAAGTATGATAATTTCACATATAGAATGATCCTTCAATTTTGCTCCTATCTGTCTTACAACAAATGTAAAATGCAAGCTAACTTCACTAAATGATAACTCTTTGTCCTTTCAATTGAGTTATTGGTCAACTCATTTCCTCTTCTAAGAGAGCTTTATCCAATCCTCTGTCCTTCTATTAAATCAAAGCAAACAAATAAAAAATGCACTCAATAACTTGGAATATACTAACTATAAATTAAATAATTTACTTAGTTATCAAAACTTCCTTATTAGGAGATTGAGAAGGTAAAGAAGAAACATTTTTCCTTTTTTGGTTGAATTTGTGAGTCATGATCAGTTCTATCACAATTAAGAAAATGATTGCGATGTTGCTTCTATGCAACTTCAACTTCTCTTTTTGACCTTGATCCTTTTGGTCGATTTTTTGTTTTAGAAGCTAGAGGATTTTCAACATCACACTCATCATCATTAGGAACAACATCTTTCAAACTGACAAAATGCTCTTAGTCAATCATACATTTTTATCAACTTTACGACCTTTTCTAACTCCTTAGAAGCCACTTCAAATCAAAACCTCTAAACATCACACTACTGATTGTAACTCAATGGAAGAGTTATCATTGAATTTGATTATGTGTCTAGATTGTGGAATTAATGAGCTTGTTCGTCTCCATCAAATGGGAAGATATTTGTCAGGGAGGTGAAAATAATCATTCTTCAACATCACTTGAATAACACATCTACATAATATTCTAGAAAATTCAAATTCTTTACGAACAAATAATTGAATCTTTTTCATCTCTCCATGTTACAAAATGACCTCCATCATATTTGCTGAATATTTTGTAGATAATTTGATCTCACGCTTGAGCAACTCAAAGGCATAGGTTGTGAGAATAGTTGTGGTGTGTTCCTCAATGAGAAAATATGTTCTAATTTGAGGATTATGGTACTTTTGATGCATTCTTGCCTATAGTTCTGATAGTCAATCAACATATTCAACATCTCATGCAAGTCACAATCCATTTTATTAATGTTAAAATTAAAATTGAGTGATGAGAACAAGTTCAAGGAGTGATTGTAGAATCAAATATTGGGATAACTCCTTCCCAAGTTTGCAACACAACTTCTCAAGTTGCTCCATAAGACTAATCATCTTCAGAATATTGGGTCTCATCCGAGTATTCATATTCCATATGGACCTAAATAGAGTCTTAGAAAATTGGAATCTATTTGTCATACTCTGTGCACTATACATCTTCTTAAGATGTGCAATGCTATCAGGTGGGTTCATGCCCTCATGCTACCTCTAGAGTTCAGAACTTATTGATGCTAAAATGAGACATTTTATACTCTGAAGTCCTTTAAGTACTTCTTATAAGCACTAAGTGCCTCAACATCATCATTAGTGTTTGGTTCATGCATAACATGCATATCGATAAGTTTCTCATGCATGATAAAAATTCTCAGAGTTCGATAACAATCATGAAAGATGTCACCGACCAATTTTCCATTGGTGGGTACCGAACGCAATGACAAAGAAGACATGTCGAGATATCACTACACAATTAAACAAATATGTGAGAACATATTCATGTAAAGAGATATATCACAAATAAAATTCTTCTACCTACTACAATAAAAATTTAAGAAATAAATATTTCTTCTACTAGCAATATAAAATAAACGCCTTAAAAAAATATGAACAAACACTTGGTTGTCAAGTCATTTCTAATGCACATTTTAAGGCAATTGTATCATATACATTTTTATTCAAAATAATAAATACAAAATAGCTCCATGTTTATTAGGTCATTTCTATAGTATAATTAAATTAATCTCTACACTCCCTAGGCAGCCTATGCGATTAGTGATAAAATTAATTTTTTATTTATTGGTGTTATATATATGCATTGTTAATCCTCTTAATTAAAAGTTTTATGGTAGTCAGGTCATCTCTTAAAATTAAATAATTAACACGCTCTTAAAAATGTATCTTATATAAAATAATTTTAAGAATAGTAAAATAATTATGTCCATCACACTTCATCACATGAAACTTGTGATTAATATTTTTTTTGTTTCTCACAGGTATCCTCCCATTGGAGCCAATCCTGTTCGAGCCGGGAACATCCACATGTATGTGAGGTTAACTCTCTCAGCGAATATCTTTTCCATCCACAAGATTCGAATGTGATACCTTACTTAAGGGGAATCAATCATGTACCACTTGAATCAACACCCGTTAGTAACTTGTGATTAATATATACAAATATATATTCTTGAATTTGTAACCATAATATATAAATCTAATTTATCTAATAGTACACTAATTAATCATCATTAATTAATAACTCAATTGCAAACACCAACACGTTAGCAATGATTTACTCTTTGTAGATACATTATTCAAATTCTATGATTGCAAGGAAATCTACAAATTATTAAATAATGTAATAACTCTAAAACATTCACTTCCAATAAAATTTAAGTTATTTATCACTGTGTGACGAAAACAAATCAATACATGCGATGATTTGCATCATATCCATTGTGTTTGAATTAAAAAAACAATAACCATGTAATGAAATTAAAAACCATTAACACTCAAGTGATTGTGATAACTTTAGAAATTTTTTTCTTAAAGTCCTGCAAGTTATTTTTGGTTTCCCACGGATATCCTCGTACTAGAGGCAATTTTTTTTGAGCTGGAACATTCACAGGTACGTGGAGCTAACTCTCCCAGCAGACATTTTTTCCATCCACAAGACTTAACCCGAACCTTACTTAAGGGGAATCAACTTGAACCAACGCCTATTAGTAACTCCTACCGTACCGGTATATCTACACCAAGATTGATACTTGCAATATTAACATTTAACCAGTAAAACAACCAAAGCCAACTCAAATCAATATTCTAAAAATAAAAAACTAAGAGATGAAGAACCTATCTTTTCTTCTGTGCACATTTTGAAATGCACGCAGGTTTATGGTATCTGCAAAAAAAATCACCGACTCCTTTGGTTCCTATTATTTAGTAACCACACACCTTATTTTCTCTTTTTGATTTTTTATGTTGTTTTTGAAATGTTTATATTAATAAATGATCCTATCAATTTTGTTAATTTAAACATGCCTTTAAAATCAGTGTTGTTGGAACCGGACCGGACCGGACGGTCTGACCGGTCTGACCGCTGACCGGACTTAAAAACGGCTCTGGTTTGCCATCTTAACCGAATGAGAGTTGGACCGCTTTGAACCGGAAAAAATCCGGTCCGACCATGTTAAACCCGGTTAAACCGGATTAACCCGGGAAGTAAACCGGACGGCTCACATAAAAATAAAAAAAATGGGAAATGTTCTAATATTTTGTTTTACTACGGTCCAAAAAAAGATAAAGAGATATTATTTCAATATAATTATACATAATTATTAATTATATAAAGTTTTACATTTATATATAACTATATATTTACAAATAAAAATTATTAATTATGTACGAAATCACCCGGTCAGACCGGACGGTTTAACCGTTTAAACCGGTTAAACCTAATACGGGACCTCTGCCGGTTTGACGTCCGGCTCGGGTTTCACAACACTGTTTAAAATACATTAATTAAATCTTAATTAATTATATTACATATAACTGAATAATATTATTTGTATTTTTTATTCTAGCAAAAAAATATAATAATATTTCACTTAAAAGAAAATTTATAAAATTAAACTATGTAATTTAATCGATAACATTTTATCGTCCAACAAAAATCAGAATGCTCGTTAGTGTATCACCTCATATGTACATTACTAAATCGGTAATAAATTAACCCATTAATTTACTAATCAAAGTTGGCATCTAGCAAAAATTCTTAACGACCAGATATAAATGAAGTAATATCTTTTACTTTAGAACCATTAGAAGATTAATATAATATTTTCTTCCAATTTTACAACACTATGTTAAATTGTCAAGTCTAGAATACGGTATAATTGTCAAATTCTAATAAGTTAACGTGTAGTGAATGACTTAAGAAACTCATTTCTTCAATTTCCTTTGGCCAAAGTCTTTATTTCTATAGAGTTCAAACTCATTACAATGAGTCGATGAATTCTTTCTTGATTAATCATTAATCCTACAAAAAATTAATTATACTCAATAATCATCCAACTAACATCATAAGACATTTGGTGTCCGATATCAAAATATAATAAATAACTTGCTAATTACTATGATAATTTCAAGTCTAAATAAAATATATATTTTTTCATAAGAATATCTTATTGACGATTCAAATGTAATATATTAACCATTAGAAATTCTCATTTGAGTCAGTTCAATAGTCATATATCTATATGCGTCAGTTTAACAAATGAGACTATTAATCTTTATCTAATATTACAACACTTGATATGGATAAATTTGACACTATAAAAGATTATAACATTTAAATTTTTTGGGGACTATTTTGAGTTTTTCATTTTTTAAAGGACTAAATTGGTAAGGTCGAAAAAACTTGAGCAGCTGAAATAGATATTTACTCTATTTTGAATAGACTTGAAGAATGAATTTCTTGTTGATACCATATGGTTTTAAGTACTATCACATTTTAATGGATTATCCATTTCACAACTTAGGAATAAGGAGAATAAAATTCTGATCTCGTCTGATTAATTTAGAATCGTCACTATCATTTTGTGGTCAAAACATAAAAAAATGTTTTTTAAGCCTAATTTGGAAAAATGTCAATGAAAAAGAGTTATGAGCTCATAGGTCGATTATGAATCAAAAAATGTATTAGTACATCATTTATTTGTCTTAAAATGGTATCGTAGTTAAGAGTGAGAACTAAATTATACTTTCAACTTATTTAATTAAATAGATAATTAGGAAAATCAAGACTGCATACTTCCATATTGAAAATTGATTTATCAGTTTATTTAATTTTAATTATTGAGCTTTAAAAAGAAATAGATTGTAGACACCCCTCCCTAATTCAGGAGATGACATATGTAGTACTAATCAACACGACAACTTCTCAATCCAAATATAAATGAAATAGATTATACTAACCTTTTATCCTTCTTCCAACTCTCAATAATGCATCCAATTGTTGGTGAAGGAACACTGTATGTGCACACACAAAATCCTAATCTTTTTTTGTTCATCCATTAACAATATTAATTCTTAATCAACCAATTCTTTAATAGACACAATTATAGTTTTAATTTTAAAGAGTAAATACTTATTTCAGTCCCTTATATTTTTCAATTTTACCAGTTTGGTCCCTCAAAAATTGAAAACTCAAAATGATCCTCAAAAATTTCAAATGTGAGTCAAATTAGTCTTTCTAGCATGTTTTACAACACTTGATATGGACTAAATTGACCCTAAAAGGACTAATTAGACACATCAAAAAAATTTGGGGACTATTTTGAGTTTTTCATTTTTAAAGGACCAAATTAGTAAGATCGAAAAATTTGAGGGACTGACATATGTATTTAATATGTGTTGAATAGACTTGAAGAATGAATTTCTTGTTGATACCATATGGTTTTAAGTATTATCATGGATTATCCATTTCACAACTTAGGAATATGGAGAATGAAATTCTGATCTCCTCCGATTAATTTAGAATCACCACTACGATTTTGTGGTCAAAACATAAAAAAATATCTTTTAAACCTAATTTTGAAAATTGGTCAATGCAATAGAGTTATGAGTCGATTATGAATCAATGAATGTATTAGCACCTCATTCATTTGTCTTAAAACAATAACGTCGCTAATAGTAAGAACTAAATTATACTCTTAACTTTTCTAATTGAATATATAATTAGAGAAATCAAGATTGCATAGTTTCAGATTGAAGATTGATTAACCAGTTGATTTAATTATAATTATTGAAATTAAAAAAAGAAACAGATGGTAGACACCCCTCCTTAATTTGGGAGATGATATATGTAGCACTAATGAACACGACAACTTCTCAACCTGAATATAAAGGAAATATATGATTTTAATTTTTTATTGTTATCAACTATGTACAAAGTATGACAGTGCCAAAGTCGTTTGACATGGGAAAAATAGCCCCCGACAGGTCAGCATAATCGGCCATGCTGATAGTACTCTCCTGAGCCACATCATCCACCTCAACCACTATAAATAAGGGCCTCCCCCATCAGGAAGTTACACATTGATTATCATTATCATTCATACTTCTTATCTATATTTCTTTGTCTCATTTATTGCTCCCGAGCATAACCTCTTCAGTCTTACTGACTTGTCCGTCGGAGAATCTTTTCAGGTACCTCCACCGGCGGGTCCAAGTCAACTCTATCCAGATTCCTGAAGAGCTCCGGCCCAGATACCAAAGTACACTACCCGAATCTCTATTCCGACCACACTTGTTCACTAAAAGAACATTGGCGCCTTCTATGGCTTACCTACATTATGGTGACCACTAGAAATCAAGCAAACCCCACCAACCACATAGAACTAGTACCCACCAATGTGCCTCCTAACCACCATACACCCTCCATCAATCCACCATACCTAGTATAACCCTCCTAACAAGCCAGCCTCAGCCACTACACTGCTCCAGAATAACCTCCACCAACCACCCTGCAACTCATGCAAATCATAGAAAAGCTAGAGAGGATAATCCAACAACATGCTGATTTGCTGGAGGAACTCCACCAATCCAACCAAGAATCTAGTTACCGACCCTCACGACCGGTCACCCAAGTACGCATCGTTTAATCAGCCGGTGAATCTCACCCAATCTGCAATCCACCCATGCAAAGAAAAACCACAAACAACTATTACTCTCCGACCACAACATTTGCAAGGCTAAACATCCCTTCACCGGCGACATTATGTCTTACCCCTTGCCTAAAAATTTGCCCCGCCCAGCCAACATCGACCAATATGATGGCACCTCTGACCTTCAAGATCACCCCGACGTTTTCGAGACTTCTATGCTCTTCCATGGTGCAACATATCCTATCATCTGTTGGACCTTCCCACTAACTTTAAAGCACACCTCTCTCTAATGGTTCACTCGGCTAGCATCGAGCAGCACTGACCAATGGTCCACAACTAGCAAAAAACAACCAAGGTCATCCTACACCTTATTCGGGTTTCGGCAAGGTTCACACGAGTCTATCCATGCATACTTAGACAGATTCAATGTTGAGGCCATGAAGGTCTGAACTTTAAGCTCAGAGGTGGCCATCCATGTTTGTCATGGGTCTCAAGGGTGGCCTTTTCATAACCGAGCTAGCGAAGTATACTGATCTCACTTTGGAAGACCTTCGCTCCAAGGCCCAACAATATATCAACTTATAAGAAACCTACACCGTTCGATCACTCTACGAGCACCACAATACAACCCCTCACAAGAAACCAAACGACCAAAGTTCCACGACCACACAAGAGATGATCGTCCAAGGATACCCCGCAAGCCCAAGTACGCAACCTACACCCGTGTGAATGCTAGTTGGTCTAGAATTTTGCAAGACATCATGGCCACCCACCTAGTTGAGCTTCCCAAGCCTAATCTAAACATTAAGGTGGTGCCGCAAGATTGAACAAAGTATTGTGAATACCACAATACATTTGGCCACATGACCGACGACTGCACCCAATTGCAGGACACAATTAAAGACCTCATACAAACCGACCACATATAACGCTTTATTGTAGGGATAACACAATAAAGGTGATCGCCCCCGGCACGACGACTCAGCCCTCAGAGGAAACACTCCCCTACAAGGCACTAACAGGACAACCACCAAGCATGGGACATACATATATCAGCCGAACATACAAACGCAGAGGAGCTCGGTTGACATTAACACAATTTCGGTAGGGTTTGCCACATGTGGCACTTCAAGGTCAGCCTAAAAGTGATATGTACAGGAAGTCATGCAGGCAACCGCAAAAATTCTCAAGTCAATAGGCATGCTCCTCCCACTCCTTCGACGATCGTGATTATGAGAGTGTCGCCCGGGAACATGATGATCCCTTGGTCTTCACCGCAAAGCTGAACAACAAGAAGGTCGGTAGACTCTTCGTTGACCAAGGGAGTTCTGCTGTTATCATGTTCTAGGACCTATTTGAGAAGATGGAGTTAAGGGACTGTGGCCTACTACCTTATGATGGGCAGTTAGTTGGTTTCGTCGAGTAAGGCATAACTCCACGAGGCTATATTGATGTATGGTTAATCGTCAGCGACCAACCCCTTAGCAGAACAATCCAAGCCAAGTTCCTAATTATAAATTGCCACTCAGCATATAACCCTATGTTTGGTTGACCAACACTAAACCATCTTGAGGATATGGTTTCTACACCACATTTATGCATGAAGTTTCTCTCTCCCAACCTCCGCGTGTGCACAGTCCGCAGAATCCATCATTATGCTCGGAGCTGTTATCAAATGAGCCTCCACGATTTTCGGATGCAAAAGGAGACCAACCCCAACAAAAATAAGAAAGGGAGTGTACCCAATAGAGATGGACAGTCGAACTATAGGGGAAAAGCTCCCAGTCTATCCAATGAGTTCGGCGACCAAAAAATCATTTGGCCCCTTCACCCATGCTCCCCTCGATTGCCAAAATTGTAAACTTGTAACAATGGCATACATGTTGCATCAACCCAAGCATTAAGACCCCTAAAGTTGTTTTTCTTTTATTCTTCCAAGTGTATTGTCGGCCCTTGTAACACACAAAACAAATATATGGTAATGATGTATTGTTGATTTCATGTTTTATTGTAGGTACCAACTCAACATCAATACCCCTCAAGGCGCGAACCATGTCCTCCTTCGATGGCGGTCAAATAATCATCCCAAGGAGCGGACCATGTTCCCCTTGGTCGACAACTCGACATCAATACCCCTCAAGGCATGAACCATATCCCACTTGACTGAGAATTCAAAGATCAATACCCTCAAGGCACAGACCATGTCCCTCTTCGACGACGGTCAAATAATCATCCCAAGAATCGACCCTGTTCCCCATGGTCAACAACTCGATATCAATACCCCTCAAGGAGCGGACCATGTCATTCTTCGACAATGGTCAAATAATCATCCTAAGGAGCGAACCATGTCCCCCTTGGTCGACAACTCGATATCAATACCCCTCAAGGCGCAAACTATGTCCCACCTGACCGAGAATTCAAAGATCAATACCCCTTGAGGTGTGGACCAGACCCCCTTTGATGGCAGCCGAACAATCACCAAGACACGGATCTCGTTCTCTTCACTCAGATTCACATTCAGGCCACTCAACTCGACTAGACTCAGACTTAACACAAAGCATCACTATGTCTAGTTCTAACTACACTTATTCTCACTTCTTTCGGGTGCTGCTACCTTGTGCAAACTCGGATACCTATTTCCACTAATTCATTTACCAATCAAGTTTACATCACTACCTTTTACAGTTGCCTTATTTGTAGTCGAATTCCATGGGACGTCACCGACCAAGGCCACTTTATTCACAATTCAAACCATTCGTGCTATTAATATTTCTGATCATCATCATCCTACTCGTTTGCCAAGTTAACTCCTTGTTAAAAAACAACAACAAGTGGGAGAAGGCTTGCTTACTTTCACCATGATAACGCTCAATATGAAAGTCGGAAAAACTTACTATCGTCGATAGAATTATTAACAGGTTTATTCTAGAATATTTTTTTTGTTTAAGAATGTCTTATCAATCCCAAATTATTAATTATTATTAGATAATTCCCCGCAATACAGAGAAATAAAGAAAGACAAGCAAATGAAAATGACAAATTCATTGATATGAAAAGGGTTTCAAATCCTACAACTAACTAAAGGGCACTCAAGCCTCTCCCTCCTCCCCAGAACCGATAGCTTGGTGATAGAGCCATCCTCCTCCAACTACAATTCCTTATCCTTGACATATACCTTGGTGCATGTCCAAGACCAGTCCTCACTTAGATGCACCAGACTAACCTGGGTGAAGGCATTGTCCCATGCAAGGAACGTAGCCTCTATCGTCAGGCCCGAGATGGAATCTCGCTCAGCCACAACCCCGTCTCTCTCCAACTTGAGGGTGGCCACTCCCATAGTCAACCGAGCAACCTCCTCTTGAGCTTGATTACGAGAGTCCTGAGCTGCATGTCCTTACTCGTCTGACAACTTTAGCTTGTCGTCGAGCCAACAAATCTGACCTTTTGCCTCATTGAAATATGCCCTCAGACTGCGACTTCACTCTGGGAACCAACTAATTCCCATTGGGCCTCTATGGCAGCTTAGTAGTTATCATCTTCATACCAGTTGGTCAGACCGAATAACTCCTGGTTGACAGCCATTTGTTAGGCTTTCAAAGCTTTCACCTCGGCCTCATGGGCCCCCTTGATTTTCCTCAGCTCTGCAGAGTGACGCTTCTCAGAGAACTGAAAAGCATCCCCTTCCATATGTCTGACGATCAAAGCTTTGCCCTCAAGGTATTTGGTAATGGATGCTGCCATCATGGAAGATGCCCTGACCTGCCTCATCATGTCGCAGATGGATGACGTGTCGAATATGACCTTCACCATGTCGGGCACGAGGTTGATCTCAACTGCTTGCGAGATGGAGTATCCCGCCAAAGGTCGACCCTCAACACTTGGAGCCTTCCCTTTTCACACTCTGTGGCGGGTGGCACGGGGATGGACAATGATATGTTGTTCCAGGGCGCCCCTGCACAAGTTCAGGATCTATGGTAGGAACAAGAGTTTCCGGAACCGTAGGCATGACTGAAACTGCTTGGCCCAGTCCACTTTGGTCAGTTGGAAGAGGAGGTGGTGAAAGTTGTGCTCCGTAACGAGAAGACGAGGGTGAACTTCCACTGGATTGGCTGGAATAGGGATCAGGCGACCCCGCCCGTGCTCGTTTCCCTAATCCTGATTGTTGGATGATCTGACTCAGTAGTCGGTTCTTATCCAGACAGTCGACCATAACAACTGCAAAAAGCAGAAATATAAGTATGTAGCCAGAATCGTAAAAGTACAAGCACAAGACTCAATACCTACTAACCCAATGTTCAAAATTATGGTCACCCTTGGACATGTCAAAACAAGATAGCACAAAACCATTGTCAACCCATCCCGACATTATCTGGGTTGCCTCAATCTCCGGGCCTTCGGGGCTCTCAAATGCGTAACTGAACCTCTTGGCTGACATCTGCTAGAGGCTGCTATTCCAAGAGAAGTGAAAACAATGTTCTCCCTAGGAAACGTAAGCCCACTGATGGGTTGTTCCCCGAATTTCAACCTGGTAGAACCCTGCTTTCCAATTTACGGCAGACGAGTCGAAGAGGTGGAAAAAACGTGTTTGTTCATTGACTAAAGGCAAGTCCACCCACATCGACCGATCTTCTATTCGTTTGGGTTAGTGTTATGGGTCACCCAGAACATCTAGAAGAACAAGCGAACTGTACAAGGGAACCTCATCACCTTGTAGTAAAGCCCAAACGCTCGGGTAGATCCCCAAGCATTTGGATGCAGTTGAGATCAGGCGACCCCCACATGGTTCAACACATCAATGTACCACCCATCAAGAGATATGTTGAGCCCGAACTTCCAGGTGTAGTATTCATAAATAAAGAAATTGTACTTGTCCCCCCTGATCCATGTAAAGATCCAGGAAAACTCGCTCTTCAGAAGATGGAGCATGTAGTTGAGTATAGTTTAACGCACGTGCCAACACGACAACATTGAGGGTAACTTTCTGAGGAAAACAACTGGCATTATTGAGCACTTCCAGTCAACCCACTTGTAGCGGGATTCAGGGTCGTCTAGAGGAAGTATCAGACTCCAAACTGGATTCTCCATCCATGACTGGACAACACCTCTCTAGAAAAGTTGTCTGATCCATCCCAACGACCCCCTTCCTACTACTCTCCCCCTCTAGCGGGCTAGAGGAGCCGAGACTTTTAGGTCATTCGTGTAAGACAGAGATTGCAACTAAGAGGGGGGGAGGTGAATTAGTTGACTAGAAATTATGACCATGTTTTCTGCAAAATGAAGTGTTAAAGTGCAGTGGGTAATATTGCAAAAAATAAATAAGAATAAATCAAAGAGGTAAGGAAGAAGAGAGTACACAAGTATTTTATATTGGTTCACCTTCTTGTCCATCGAAGGTTACGTCCAGTACTCTTGCAGCACAAGAGATTTTCCACTAAATATTATGAGTTGTAATTACAATATCTCCCCCCTATATCTCTATGTACCTTACACACTCACTAATACTTATCACCTTGGAAAACACCTTTCCAAGTAACTCTATCCCCTTTCTATTCACACCCCGTGAAAGAAAGTAACTACAATAAATGAAGAATTTGAATGATGGCTTGTATTGCCTTTACAAGTATGAAATATAATAGCACTTGCAATCCAATCAAGTCTTTTGTATACTTAGTAAATAATGCTCTTTAAGTTTACAAAACTGAAACACTTTACTTCAAGCAACTAAAAAAAATAGCTTTGAAAGTTTGAGTTCAGGTTGCTAGAAGTGCAGAAAAACTATTTCAGAAAAGTGTAGGAAAGTTGTGAGAAACGTATAAAAGAGTTATGAAAGAGTTGTTCAAAAAAGTTGTTTTATTACGAGTTCTAAGGCCTTTAAACATGCTTTCCAATCAGTCATTGTGCCTTTACGAAAGAGTAGGAATTTTTTGGAATGAAGGCATTTCATTTAGGATGAAAACCCTTGAGTTTCAAATCTGAAAAACTGATGTAACAACTCTCAGTAACCGATTACAACAAGTGGGTAATCGGTTACCCGAACATGACATATTGAAAAATTACATTGGTTAATCGGTTACTCACTTGAGTAATCGGTTACTCAAACTCTCTGTCCAACAATGAATTTAAAATTCACTTAGAGTAATCGGTTACTCCAATATAAATATTGTTGGATAACTGATTCTCACTCATGTAACCAGTTACTCAAATTTCAGTAACTTGTTACACAGTATTTTGAAAAATCTTTTCATTTAAAACTTGAAGTGTTTCAATTCCTTTTAAAATGTTTTGAGCATTACTATTTTAGTACATTAAAGAGTATATGATAGAAGTACCTATTTAGACTTAGACTAATTGTCTTGTAGATTTAATCTTCTTGGTTTTTATAAGTAATCTTCATTTTCTTATTTTTGGTGATGTTGGTGTCTTCATCAAAACCTTGCCAAGGTCAGGAGCAAAGATCTTCTTCACAATCTCCCCCTTTTTGATGATGACAAACCAATAACTTTTTGATAGTGTAGTTTTCTTGAGAGCAGCATACTTTGAGATATGTTGAAGTTTGACTTGAGTATGCTCCTCCTATATTGTATGCTCCCCCTTTCTTTTGGAGTAATGTGCCTGAAATAATTTTACAGAAAATACACTTCCCCCAACTTTTCTCCCCCTTTTGACTTCATCAAAAAGTAGAAAATCAAAGAGATTCCCGCACAATATATATAGCATACATAAACTTATATAATCAAGATATATCAATATGATATCATATACTCATGTATGGATCAAGATATAGATAAGCAAGTATTGCAATGCATAAATAAGATGTTTCAAACATGTAACCAAGAATAGAACAATAAAGCACAAAACATCATAAATTAACTTGTCCAGGAATATGCAGCAATAACTTAAGAACAATAAATAAGCAGAATTAAAAAATTGTCCAAATTTTGAAAAAAATATAACTACAAAATCCTAACAACAAATATTCTAAGACTCGGGCTCCGAATTGTCTTCATCAATATCTATTCTATCAATCCTAGAGGAAAGGCAATGAAAATCATATTGGATTTGTTGATTCTGAGAGTCGAGAACATCCATATGTTTAGTGATGTAATCTCAGAGAGGAAACAACTCATCCATAATCATTCGGTTCGTAGGCATGGCAGCAGATGAGGACGATTGAGCATGAAACTCAGACGGATGTGGTTTAGGAGGGTTAGGAGGTTCAGGTTCAGATGGATCAGCAGCAAAAGTCGGTTTATCGGTTCTATGTTTATAGGTGCGGGTTCGAGGGTCTTGGGTGAAACCCATTTTGTGGATCACTTCCACATCAATTTGGCTTTCTCGGAGATTTAAAGGCACCTTTGTTTCACCATTTATAGAAACACCAAAATGCTGAAGAATGTTGGTTATGAAGATTGCATATGGCAAAGGACTTTGAGTACCTCTAACAGTCCACATTTGTCTCATTATCATTAGAGCCTAATTGATCTTGATTTTAAACTTTAAAACATACATCAAATGGAGTTCTATGTCACTTATTTGAGAATGATTTGAAAATTTTGGTAAGATAACATAACTCCAAAAATAATGAAGCAAATGATCCTCAATCTTGAGATATCCAGCAGAGAAGATGTCTTGGTTTTTTAAGGTCTCGCCAAAGCCCTGTTGCTTACGCATTTCTATTTCCCCTTTTGAAAGTCTACATAAAGTATGATAAAAATCCTTTCGATCATGATTATCCCATTCACACACAAGGCCGTAACTCGTTATGCTACATTGAGAGGGTATGTTACACAACAATGAACTAAAGGTTTTAAGATCCAAAATAATGTTTTTTCCTTTGACATAGGAAGTAAGACGATTTTTCCGAAAGTTCAAGTTACAGTAAAATACTTGCACAAGTTCTGGATAAATTTCATTTGTCTCACAATAAAAATCAAAAAGGTTTTGTTGACGTAAAAGATAAGGGAAAAGAAAATCTTCAAACTCAAAATTTCCATAATTACCGAATTTTGGGGTGAAAATGATGCGTCCATGGAAGTGTTCTTCAAACCTTATTAGCTAGAAGCCTTGCCAAATCTAGAGGATTGGACTTCATAGAAGTAGTTCTTTGCCTCTTTTGAATCGTGGAGGTGGGTTGCTTCTTGGTTTTTGAAGAGGAAGCCATGGATTTTCGGTTTTGAAGGTTTAGGTTTTGAGGTTTTGGAGATTTGGGGGTTTTTGATTTAGGTTACTGAACACGAAAATAAATATTTAGAACTGAAAATGTGATAAGAATAGACACAAAAATCACTTAAAACGGATCAAAAACGAAGATTTTAAGGTTTGAGAGGGTTGAGCAAGACATAACACGAGTTGAGTGAGGAAGATGAGTTTGAAAAAGTTTAAAAATTGAGAAAAAATACATATATAACAGCACAGAGTAATCGGTTACTAACTTTAAGTAATTGGTTATTCAATAAAAAATTAAAAATTTTCAAAACAGAAACTCAGAGTAATCGATTACTCACTTTGGGTAATCGGTTACTAAAACACACTGTTCAACCCTGCAATCGGTTACTCTCCAGTGTAATCGATTACTGACCCTAGAAAAACTTATTTCTAGGAAAAATTAAGCTATGAAAATGACTTTTAACCCAAAAATTGAAATTTTTAAACATAAATTAACACATTTAAGTTCAAGTAGGCTTGAAATAGATATAATGAAGCATACATATAATCATATATAAGCATTTAAGATAAGTATGCTTCATCAAGAATGCCTAATTCTCGTTTAATTTTATAGAAAAGTTCTTTTGCTAAAGGTTTAGTGAATATATCTGCTAGTTGATTATGAGTATCAACAAATTCTACAGACACATCCTTCTTTTGGACATGGTCCCTAAGGAAGTGATGCCTTATATCAATGTGTTTGATTCTTGAATGCATAACCAGATTCTTTGTGAGGTTTATTGCACTAGTTTTGTCACATTTTAGAGGAGTGCAACCAATTCTAAACCATAGTCTCGTAATTGTTGCTTAAGCCACAACACTTGGGCACAACAACTACATGCTGCAATATATTCAGCTTCAGCAGTGCTTAGGACTACACATGCTTGTTTCTTACATGACCAAGAAACTAAAGCATTCCCTAAAATATGACAAGTCCCACTTGTACTTTTCCTCTCAGGTTTGCATCCTGCAAAGTCTGAATCTGAATATCCAACCAAGTCACATATACTTTCTTTTGGATACCACAGTCCAACATTAGTTGTGCCTTCAAGATATTTCATGATTCTCTTAACAACAACTAACTGTGATTCTTTTGGTTTGGATTGATAGCGAGCACACAGACACACACTAAACATGATATCAAGTCTACTAGCCGTCAAGTATAAAAGAGATCCAATCATACCTCGATACTTTAATATCTCGATGGATTTTCCTGCTTCATCCGTATCGATGTAAGTTCTAGATCTCATAGGAGTAGTTATTTGCTTGCATCCATCCATGTCAAATCATTTTAGCAAATCTTTGCAGTATTTGGACTGACTTACAAAAATACCATTGTCAAGTTATTTGATTTGTAATCCAAGGAAGTAATTTAACTTCCCCATCATAGACATTTCAAACTCTCCTTGCATCATATTGCCAAAATCACTACATAACAACTCATTAGTAGAACCGAAAATAATATCATCTACATAAATTTGAACAAGTAGAGTATGATGATTTATTTTCTTTATGAAGAGAGTAGTGTCGACCTTTCCTTTGTTGAAACATTTTTCAAGTAAAAATTTAGTTAGACGATCATACCATGCGCGAGGAGCTTGCTTTAAGCCATAGAGAGCTTTCTTTAATTTGTAGACATAAGAAGGATGTTTGTAATCTTCAAAACCAGGAGGTTCTTCAACAAACACTTCTTCTTAAATGTAGCCGTTGAGGAAAACACTCTTTACATCCATTTGACATAACTGAAAATTCAAAGAGCAAGCATATGCAAGTAATAACCTAATAGCTTCAAGTCTAGCAAACAGAGCAAAGGTTTCATCAAAATCGATACCTTCTTCCTGGTTGTATACTTGGGCTACTAGTCTAGCTTTATTTCTAACTCTAATACCATTTTCATCAGATTTATTTCTAAATACCCACCGGGTTCCAATAATATGCCTATTTTTAGGTCTAGGAACAAGTTCCCAAACTTCGTTTCTCTAAATCTAGTTTAATTCCTTCTACATAGTAAGAATCTAATGTTCATCCTCGATTGCTTCATCAATCTTGGAGGGTTCGATTTGAGAGACGAAGGCCATGTTAAGACAAGCTTTATCAAGCATTCGTCGGGTTGTGATACCCGTATTTAATTCAGTAATAATATTATTAATTGGACGATATTGATGAGTTCTCCACTCTTTTGGTAAATCTGAATGAGTATGCTCCTCTTGAGATGGTAGGTTATCATTCATTTTCAATTGCTCAATATAAATTTAAGATTCAATAATATAAATTTCATTTGAAGAAGAACTTGGCAGTTCCTCCTCATCCAGAGTTATCACATCTTTTATCTCAGCATTGGTTTAATCAAAAGATACATGAACGAATTCTTCCATGGCTAGTGTTCTTTTATTAAAAATTCTGTAAGCTTTACTCGTAAGAGAGTAGCCTAGGAAGATCCATTCATCTGCTTTTGCATCAAATTTGCCCAAGTTATCCTTTCCATTATTTAAGACAACATTTACAACCAAATACATGCAAGTGAGAAATATTTGGTTTTCTACCTTTAAAGAGTTCATAGGGGGTTTTCTTGAGAATAGGTCT
>NC_032027.1:7760201-7803560 GCF_001865875.1 Lupinus angustifolius
ACTTACTGCATCTGCCCAGAAATATTTTGGGAGGTTAGTTTCATTCAACATTGTTCAAGCCAGTTCTTCTAAAGACCTATTCTTTCTCTCTACAACACCATTTTGTTGTGGTGTTCTAGGAGCAGAAAAAAAGTTGTATTGATACCAAGATCATCACAGAACTCTTCAAAATAAGAGTTTTTAAATTCTCCCCCATGATCACTTCTTAAGCAGCAATTTTAAGTGATTTTTCATTTTGTACTCTTTTAGCATAAATGCTAAAGGCTTTGAATGCCTCATTCTTATGCACTAAGAATAGAGTCCAAGTGTATCTTGAAAAATCATCTACTATAACTAGGGCATAGTAGTTACGACCATAACTTTTTGTCCTTGAGGGGCCAAACAAGTCCATATGTAGTAACTACAATAGTCTATCAGAAGAAACCATATGCTTTGGTTTGAAATAAGTTTTTGTTTGTTTACCCATTTGACAAGCACTACATAGTTTGTCTTTAACAAACTTCATTTTGGGTAAACCAACAATTAAGTCTTTATTTATAAGTTTGTTCGAATGGTCTATATGAATATGAGAAATTCTCCTATGCCATAGCCATGCATCATGATTATCATTTGTAACTAAACATGTTATTGGTACAGATGAATTCATATCAATCATATATATTGTTTATTCTCTTACCAACCAGTTTAGAGTGATGAGGATTCTTACTTTCTATGATGCACTTATATGGGTAGAATACCACATGGAAACCTTTGTCACATAGTTGACTTATGCTAAGAAGGTTGTGCTTGAGTCCTTCAATATATAACACACCTTCTATAGTAGTTGAGGGAGGCTTGCCAATTCTACCAACTCCAAGAATTTTTCCTTTGATGTTATCACCATAAGTGACATATCCTTTGTCCCTTGGAGTGAGGACAATGAACTTCTTTATATCGCCCGTCATGTGTTTTGAGCAGCCGCTATCCAAGTACCATAAGTTGCAGGTGGTTCTCAAATTTTCTTGCAAAACAAATTAAAAATATTTTCTAGGTAGCCAATGTGATTTGGGTCCTGCGAGGCTAGGACCTTTTTCTATCCATTTATATTGGCTAGTTGACACACCATATTTTCTAATATGGCAAGTGTTAGGTGTGTGACCAATTTTATCATAGTAAGAACATGTGGGTAGATGCTTACACGTCCAAGATTTTATTTTAAAAATAGGATTAGTATGGACACTTTCTTTATGAAATATTATAGTGTTTCCCACGATTGTTTTTCCTAGGACATTCCCATTTTTAGTCACATGACTATTTGCATAGCCAAGACCTCTACAATCTGTTGAATGTCTTTGGACTTTTATGAAATTGTCTAAATTGTGATTTCTCCTTTTGAGTTTATTAAGTTCAATACTTAATGTTGAAACTTTAGTTTCAAGAGCAACACATTTTTGACATGAGGAAGAAGTGAGTTTTTCAATACCTTTCTTTAGAACTTTGTTATGGCTTTCCAAAATAAAAATTTCATTTTTATGTTTTAGGAAAAGTTTGGAAAGCTTAACATATTCTTGATGTAAATCATTGAAAGCATTTTGTAACTCATCATATGAAAATGTATCATTTGGTTCAGAGTTACTAACCTCATATTCGTCATTTGAATTGTGTGAAGCAATCAATAAAATATGTGATTGCTCCTTAATTCTGAGTTCTGCATTTGAACCATCACATTTATCTTCTGATATAACATTTATTCTTCTACGCTTCTTGTCATTCTTTCTGTTGAAAGTATGATGGTTTTGTAGGGCTGGACAAACACATTCAAGATGATCTGGTTTTCGGCATATAGAGCATGTAGATTTTGGCTTTCATGTTGATGCTTCACTATTTGTTATAGACCTTTGTACTTCTGGCTTCATGTATCCTTTATACAGTGTCCCAAATTTCTTTCGACATTTTGCAACTTGACACTCTAAGGAATTCTTTTTCTTCTAGAGCCGACACAAGAATGTTTTTGGCTTTAAGGTCGTATTGTACTTTCTTCTTATCTTCAATTGTCCATAAACATTTTGGTTTTGGCTGTTTAACCCCATTAACAACCATGTATGGTATGAATGGACCTTCTTCTATTGAGTCCCATATATCTGAGTCTTGAGATTTTATGAAGATTCTCATTCTGCTTTTCCAGAAATCATAGCACTCTCCAACAAAGCTTGGAGGGCGGTTGATGTTGGAACCTTGTTCTAGGAATGATCTTGAGGCCATCTTTGATATAGGATCAAATTTGAGAATATCTTACTCAAAAATAGTTATGGTGCCAATTGTAAGACTGAGATTGCAATTAAGAGGGGGGGTGAATTAGTTGACTAGAAATTATGACCACTTTTTCTGCAAAATTAATAGTAAAAGTGCAGCGGATAATATTGCAGAAAATAAACAAGAATAAATCAAAGAGGTAAGGGAGAAGAGAGTACACAAGGGTTCTATATTGGTTCACCTTCTTGTCCACCGAAGGCTACATCCAGTATTCTTGCAACACGAGATTTTCCACTAAATATTATGAGTTGTAATTACAATATGTTACCCCGAGATCTCTATGTACCTTACACACTCAGTAATACTTATCACCTTGGAAAACACCTTTCCAAGTAACTCTATCTCCTTTCTATTCACAACCCATGAAAGAAAGTAATTACAATGAATGAAGAATTTGAATGATGGCTTGGATTGCCTTACAAGTATGAAATACAATAACATTTGCAATCCAATCAACTCTTTTGTATATTTAGTAAATAATACTCTTTAAGTTTACAAAACTTTGAAACACTTTACTTCAAGCAACTCAGAAATACAGCTTTGAAAGTTTGAGTTCAGGTTATTAGAAGTGCAAAAAAACCTATTTTAGAAAAGTGTAGGAAAGTTGTGAGAAAAGTGTGAAAGAGTTGTTCAAAAAAGTTGTTTTTCATTATGAGTTCTAAGGCCTTTAAATAGGCTTTCCAATCAGTCATTGTGCCTTATGAAAGAGTAGGAATTGTTGGGAATGAAGGCATTTCGTTAGGGATGAAAATCCTTGAGTTTCAAATCTAAAAAACTGATGTAACAACTCTCAGTAACCGATTACAGCAAGCGGGTAATCGATTACCCAAACGTGACATTTTGAAAAATTCCATTGAGTAATCGGTTACTCACTTGAGTAATCGGTTACTCAAACTCTCTGTCCAACAGTGAATTTAAAATTCACTTAGAGTAATCGGTTACTCAAATTTGAGTGATCGGTTACTCCAATTTAAATATTGTTGGATAATTGATTCTCACTCATGTAACCTGTGACTCAAATTTCAGTAACTTGTGACACAGTATTTTGAAAAATGTTTTCATTTAAAACTTGAAGTGTTTCAATTCCTTATAAAATGTTTTGAGCATTACTATATATTAAAAAGTATAGGATATAAGTACCTATTTAGACGTAGACTAATTGTCTTGAAGCTTTAATCTTCTTTGTCTTCATAAGTAATCTTCCTTTTCTTCTTTTTGGTGTCTTCATCAAAATATTGCCAAGGTCAAGAGCAAAGATCTTCTTCACAATTCGTCCATTCCCGGGCACGCCGATCCCTAAAACGAGACGACCGTAAGACAAAAGTGGGTGGAGGTCCAGAAAAAACCTCCACCTCGTTAGAGTTAGACTCTAGGTTGGCAATAAGAACCATGATTACGAAAGAAGAAGGGAAAGGAGATTACCTAGAGGGAAGTATGAGAAGAGTTTAAAGAAGACGCGGTTGATCGACATCATAATAGATTCAGAAGCAAAGAATTCAGAGAACAAATGTGAAGAAATTGAAGGAGAACCTTCCCTATTTATAGGCGAAGCTGGGCCAGGGCCACCTCTCGTGGCCCAAATCAAAACACATTTTGCAGGTTCAAAAAACACTCAAGTGCATTCCAACGACGACCCAGGAACCAAGACAAAATGCGATAAAAGATGAACCAAGGAGTCACACTCAAGTACCCTGGGCTACAAGACGGTCTGGTAACCAAAACAATAACGATCAACCACATGTCACACTACCGAAAAGTTTAACGATACCTTACCGATTCACCTAAAGTCTACTAGCATGCTCGCCTACCGAGCATACTACTAGACTAGAGGAAACTGTTCCATCCCGGTTATACGGGCATCCTAACCGACCGAGATGGTCTCATATTCAACTGAGCAAAGGTCGAGTACGACTAATCAAAGGGCATACCCGAAAGTCACCCCTTTCCTGGTCGGATGTACCATGTAGGTTACAGGACTGCTCCATGTCTGACACGTCGCCAAAAAAGTACTATCACACCACCTTACAACTCCACCTACTTCCTGCCAACATGACAAGGACAAATTGCAATATGGCTACTAAGGGTGGAAACAGGCCAGGCTGCCTATCAGGGGCCTATTACCTGGCCTATAACAGGCTAGGCCAGGCCATGCTTTTTTCATTAACAGGCCAGGCTCAGGCTTTCTAAAAAGTCTATTTAGCTTAACAGGCCAGGCTTTATGCCACCTAAAAGGCCTATTAAGCCTAACAGACCGGTCTATTTAGTTATATTATATATGAATGTTGAATTTATACTATTAATATAAATAATATTATTATATATGTAATATTAATATAAAAATGTATACAAAAATATAATTTAATTATTAGAATTAGATGGGCCTAACTAAAAGTAGGCCTATAAGCTCATTTAAATGTAGACATAGTAGTCTATTTCATGACCATATAGTATAATAGGCCTTTAAACAGGCTAACAGGCTAGGCCAAGCTTTTAAACAGGCCAGACTCATGCTTTGAATTTTTTTTAAACAGGCTAACAGGTCAGGCCCAGGCTCCTATATGTTATATAGGCTGAGCCTGTTTAAGGCAAAGCTGGCCTGGCCTGGCCTGTTTCCACCCTTAATGGCTACCAAGCCTGCCACAGGATACAAGTCAACTATGTACATAGTACAACCCTGCCAAAGCCGTCTGACATGGGAAAAGCAGCCCCGACATGTCAGAATGGTCGGTCATGCCGATAGTACTCTCTAGAGCCACGTCATTCACCTCAAACATAATAAATATGACCCTCCCCTATCAAGATGTAACACATTGATTATCATTATCCATCATACTTGTTATCTCTATTTCTCTGTCTCATTTATTGCTCTAGAGCGTTTCTTATGCAGTATTACTGACATGATCGTTGGAGAACCTTTTCAGGTACCTCCACTGGTGGGTCTAAGTCAACTCTACCCAGATTCCTGAAGAGCTCCAACCCGGATACCAAAACTCACATTAAATTTGTTATAATATCAATTTAAGTTTTTTTGCCCAATCAATGAAAACATTCACACAAATGACACAATTTCTTGTTTTTAACGAATTTGAATTGGCACGGCTTGTACAAATGTAGGGTTTTTAACCATAACATTCACTCAATTTTGTCTGGTCTATTTATATAATGCAAATATATATATGGTTTCAAAACAACAACAAAAAATTGAAAAAGATATATTTAATTGTATCTAAACCTTTTTTATCATCTTCGTATGTCTCGTTCTTAATCAACAATTACAAAAAAAAAAAATTCGCCACTATGATTTTCATCTCAATCAATAATAAATTGAACTTCGTTTTCGTGTTACTTTTGTAAGAAAATTCAGTTTTTATTGCATCTGTTGCCAAAAATTTAACAAAGGGAATAAATGGTAGAAGGAGTATAACGTGGGGAATCAAGGAAGTGAGATTGTAAATTTCAAAACATCTATCAAAAGAAAATAACTTCTCATATCATACCTTTTAGCAAGTAACAGTTTTTAAGCTCTTAACCAATAAGGTCCAACATCTCATCATGACTCTAAAAAACAAAATGAAGTCACATAAAAAGGGAAGGGAGACGAGTGAAAAAGAAATATAGAAAGTCAATGTAGTTGTTGAATAATTTGGCATATACACATCCTCCTATTAATAACCAGTTTTAAAAAAAATAGTTTAATAAGAAAAACATACAAATGATCTTTTTTAGTTTCTTATTGTCCTTGGATTGGAGGCGATCCTGTCCGAACTGGGAACATCCACATATATGTGGGCTAACTCTCCCAGCGGACATGTTTTCCATTCACAAGACTCGAACCCGTCGAACCCGAGACCTTGCTTAAGGGAAATCAAGCATGTACTACTTGAACTAACGCCGGTTGGTATACAAATAATTTAATTGGTAAGTTACAAACTAAGTTTTTAAAGGCGGAAAATAAAAACAACCAAACAGATGGAACATCTTGAAAAAAAAGAAAACGGTGACAATTATATATGATTCAATCCTCTGCTTAATAAAAATAATGGTAAAAAGCCTTTTGGCTTCATCCCAAGTGGTTGATACTTACTATAACTTTGGCTATTTAAGTGTGAAAAAATTCAGCCTTGAGGAGGATAAGGAATACAATTTTGAGGCAATAGAGAATAGAGAAGCATACGCCAGAGCCGGGATGCAAGCAGTGCTATTCACCAAAATCAAGCCTCAACATATTAAGCTTTTAAATTCCCGTCCAACTCAATATACTTGATCAGCCTCGCCCCTTTGGTTTGCGTCTGAGGAGAGGTCCTTCGCTTTTAGATTTGATAAAGATGAAGATTTCTCAAGGGAATATCTTATTGAAAGAATGGGTATTTAAATGGGTTCCAATACAGTGGTTCTAGTAATTGAAGGAAGTGATTTGATGAGTTATATTAAAGACAACTAGCGTTGAAGACAAGGAAATAAGAACTCTCTACTAACTTCCACGTCAAAAGTTAGTATGTTTCAAAAGGAAGTATGCCAACTCAACATAGAATGCTATATCAGGTGCAAAGTTTTACTTCATAAGCATCTCATTATTAGTGTGTATAACATATGACCATGGGGTTGCATGTTAATGGAGTGTTGAGATAAAAAAGGAGATGGTTATAACAGTATATCTCATTTCTATGCATCAACCAAGTACTCCAATTCTTTTAAGTTCCCAGGTATATATGTTATATTACTGAACCAATGATGATATCAAGATATTCATTTACATTTTACTAGTTTTTGTTAAAAGTTCCTGAAGCACAGGATTGAATCAATTGAGCACAATGCAGAAGCACAGGATAGAGCACAATGCAGAAGCATAGGATTGAATCAATTGAGAACAAAAGAGAAGCAAGTAAAGGATAAAGAAAATAACACACAAGATTTAACGTGGAAAAAATCCCTCAGTTTGAGAGGAAAAAAACCACGGGCGATCAAGAGCAAAATTCCACTATGTAAAAAAGAAGAGTACAAGAAATCCTCTTATAATGATGAGGACAAATGACAATATTTTTTCTCACAAATACTCTCTCAAATGGAACAAGAATTCTCACCAAGAATGCACTCACAATATATGTGTAAATGAAAGAGATGTTGTGTGTTGTGAAGATGATTTTGAAGCTCTCTATATGTGTCCTTTTATAGGCAAGCAAAGTCTTGGTATCTTGGATATGAAGCATTGGATGCTTGGAAACAAAGCCATAAAAGTGACACAAAATGTCTTTAGAGAGAGCCATAAAATAGTCATAAAATTCTTTTAAGGCATAGAAATGAGAGGCATCTAACAAAAATAAATGGTGTATAATACAGTGATAATATAAAATATTGTTACACTATCGCTACATACATTTCTTTCTTTTAATTTTTTACTACTTACAATTTTTTTTAATCATATAATTGTTCCAAGGGTAGTTTTGACATTTAACAAATATTATTATTTATCTCTTCTCATTTTTACTATAGCAAACAAACGAAAGATAGAAGAAAATACAGATTTCTCATCTTTTTCTTTTCTCTTTCTCTTCTATCAAACAATAAGAAAATGAGGAGGAACCCGCTTACTCTAAGAGTAAAACTTACTCCCAATCTTAGCCATCAATTCTAGGGGAATCCAATGGTTTGAATTAGTTATTAGATTTAAACCATTTCAGTTCATAGAATTGATGACTAGGATGCACTATACTTATAGTCTATACTTACAATCATCACTCTAAGAAAATACACTATACTTATAATCTTAAATAAGTTTAATACATAATATCTTTTATGCAATCTATGCAAATTTGTATTGTAGCAATATAGAAACAAAGTTATGAGTTGTAGACATTTACCATATATAGAATATAACATTGACTTTGAGTTGAGTTGAAAAAATACATGTATTCAACAATATAACGTATATAATTTTTTCATTTGATCTATTGCAATGTAAATAAATTCTAATTAGTAAATATTACAATTCAGTTTTGGTAAAAAATCTCAACCTACATTTATTGTTTGGGTCAATTTTCATTAACACAATTCCATATCATTATTAGGAAATTTAATAAACTTAGATTTTTTTAAATTTTAATCAACACGAAAAGAAGAAAGATATTTTGTGAAATTTTATTACAAGCTGACACATGTCTTTCATGGATATATAGATGAACAACCGTAACACAACTTTCCTCTCCCATTCTCACATTTTTCACCATAGTATTGTCTTAAATGTTGAATCCTATAATTTC
This sequence comes from Lupinus angustifolius, assembly GCF_001865875.1. NCBI lineage: Eukaryota > Viridiplantae > Streptophyta > Magnoliopsida > Fabales > Fabaceae > Lupinus > Lupinus angustifolius. The sequence goes on from NC_032027.1 coordinate 7,768,751, forward strand.
TTCATTGATGTTCAACCCAAAAAGAAGATTAGAAAAGAGATCAAAGGTGGAGTTGGAAATGGGAAGTGATGAAATACCAGATTTAACCAAAAAAGTACCTGCAAATGTATTAAGTCACATCCTCACTTTTCTTCCACTTGATGAAGCTATAAGAAGTGGTATCCTTTCAAAGAAATGGAAAGATCTTTGGAGAAATACTACACACATAGAACTGAATGAGAAGAAATTGATAAAGCCTTTATCACAACTTTTAATTTCAAGAAAATTTGTACCAACCAAAGATGTTACAAAAGGAGCTAACAGGTATGCTCTTCTTGTGTATAGAATCATGTTTCATCACTATGGTGACTTACCTAGTTTCCGCATTTTGCACTTATGGAAGAGTCTTTTGCTTGGGGAAGTTCAATCTTGGGTTGAGTATGTGCTTAAAACTAGGGAAGGGGTTCAAAAATTGAGCCTTGAGTGTGAGCTTGATAATGGAGAAATGGGAGAGTGGTTCCTATTCAAAGATGACATTCCTAAGCTCAATTTCTCAAAGGGGATATTTCAAAGTCTAGGTTCGCTTGAAATGATTAACTACAATATTAATTGTTCAAATGCATTTGTTGGCTGCAAAAACCTTAAAACCCTAAAGCTGGAGAAGATCAACTTGGCTGACAGGATCATCAACGATATTCTGAATAATTGTGTAGTGTTGTAGAACTTTACTCTGAATGAGTCTACTGGATTTAACAAACTCATTATCATGAAATAAAGTCTTAAAGTTTTGAAGCTCCAAGGTCTGTGTGTGGATAAGCTAAAAGTTTCATGTGAGAATCTTGAAGTTTTGTTGCTTGATTCTTTAACTTATCCTACAAATGCTGCAAGCATCTATACACCAAACCTGAAAACATTCAGTTCTTATTATTACTCATTGTTTGGAAACATGCATGCTATAAATGAAGGGTACTCTATTGTGAAAGGCTGGGAAATTCTCGAACATTCTGCAGTGGTAAGTTTCTTTGAATAGTTTTATTTTCTTAACTACATCAATTACATTATAATATATCTTAATCTTTTACTCTTCTAATATAATGTTTTAGAAACTTGTTTGACCGAACCCTGTATATAGTAGCCATGGTTAATCCCTAAGATTGCTTTTCAACCTCATTTAAACAACCATTTGTTGAAAATGCTAAAATATGGATTGCACTTCTAATTTTATTTGAGTTTCTCCAAATTTAGTTTGACATGACTTTGAATTATCTAAGGGTATGTTTGAGCTAAGTTTTTAGAGGGAAATGGAAGGCTTTAGAATCGTCTCACAAATGTATATTATTATTCTCAAGCCTTCTATTTCTATTCATTTCCTTCCAAAACTTAATTGAAGCAACACATAATAGGAGAAGACCCAATTATATGGATTGAACTTTGTTGACATGATATTTATTGGGCACATTCATGTTATTGTTCTTACTTAAGTAGGTGATATGAAACTCCATATTGTTGTTTGTGACATGCTCCCTCCTTATGGTAAAATTCCCTCTTTTTTCATATTGTCATTCAACTTCTCCAACGGTGGAACCATGAATCATCCTTGACTATCTTGTCTACTTGATCTTTAAATCACTTCTTCTATGTATGATTATATATTTCATTTAGTATATATATTAATTTGCTAACCTTTTCTTATCTATTTCCTAGGTATATTCAAGCAACAACATTTTTAAAAATTTATCAACCTTGTCAATGGATTTGGATTTGAACCACATAAGAGATGCACATGATCTTTATTCTGCATTACAATTATGTACTTCTCTACAAGTTCTTGAAATTTCTCTACCAATATGTAATATTATCCTTGAGTTACAATCCTTATATTAATATTTTGTTGGGGAAATTTCATTATTATCCAAGTATATATGATGCATAATATACTTTTGCTTCACAGGATATTGAGAATCCAATTATTGGTAGCCCTAATGACTATGATTTTCCATATCCTATCTCAATGTTTTGGGAGAAACAAGAATTGTGCTACTGTGTACATGAAAAGCTGAAGTTTGTGTAGATAAAGGCATTCAAAGGAAATGAACTAGAAGTAGAATTTGTGAAGTACCTAATAGCAAAGGCCACAATGATGAAGAAAGTCACCATATTATGCAATACCTTAACGGAAGATGATGAATATTTGTTGTCACTACCCAAAGCTTCTAACAACTTTCCATCAATTTGAAGGTTAATACAAGTAATATTATGAATTGATACTTTTTTTATGAAAGGGATGTTTATCCTTTAACATTCCTTATTAGGCATGTTTCTTACTTTCTTTGTTTGGTTTATTTCAATAATTTTAATCTCCTACTGATAGAGAGAAACTTGATATGAATAACTTCAGGAAGAAATTTATCGCTTCAATTTAAATGTCACTGAAATGTGAACAATATATTTATAATAATTTGGGGTTTCTCTTTAGTGAAATATTATGCAATGTGATTTTAATATTCTACAGGTGAAAATGAGTCAAGTTAAGATCAACTCGATTTGTTTAGGATCGACTTGAGTCGAGTTTTGAGTTATGTTCAATGCTGAATTATGTTTTCAGTTCGACTTTGGCTCAATTAAATTTTACGAACTTTCGAGCGGGTTACTGAGCTCAAATCTATATCGCTCACTAGCATAATATAGAGAAAATACTGGTGGAATATACATGTACATGTTTGATAAAGTTTGTGAAACCCTTATTATACATATGTCACTCATCAATCATCTCCTCTCATATCCTTAACACTTCCTATACCTCTTGAAGCCCTCCTCCAATGCCCCCTGATTGGATCTCTTACCTTCCTTTCCCTTCAATTTATATTATTTAATTTTTAGAACTCTATATTGTCCTTTTCTCTCCAGACTAATCTTAATCCTTACATCGATAACCAAAACTCTATTTTGGATTGTACGTCAAGCTCTATTAATGTATGAATTTGTAGTATACAAAGAGGAAGGAGCATCTATACTCAACCCTAATTTACAGTCATACACATCTCATTTCTCGATCTTGTATTACTAGTGTACCACCACTTAAAACTTGAAGCTTCTAATTCCGTTACCATTTTCCCAACAACTAAGTTCCTTGTGGGCATATAAAATTGGTCAACCTCATAATCACTGTGTCTACTATAAATGATTCATATGAATATTGTTAAGGTTAGAGCACAATGCGGAAGCACATGATTGAATCAATTGAGAACAAAAGAGAAGCAAGTAAAGGATAAAGAAAATAACACACAAAATTTAACGTGGAAAAACCCCTCAGTGTGAGTGGAAAAAAACCACGGGCGATCAAGAGCAAAATTCCACTATGTAAAAAAGAAGAGTACAAGAAATCCTCTTATAATGATGAGGACAAGTGACAATATTTTTTCTCACAAATACTCTCTCAAATGGAACAAGAATTCTCACCAAGAATGCACTCACAATATATGTGTAAATGAAAGAGATGTTGTGTGTTGTGAAGATGATTTTGAAGCTCTCTATATGTGTCATTTTATAGACAAGCAAAGTCTTGGTATCTTGGATATGAAGCATTGGATGCTTGGAAACAAAGCCATAAAAGTGACATAAAATGCCTTTAAAGAGAGTCATAAAATAGTCATAAAATACTTTTAAGGCATAGAAATGAGAGGCATCTAACAGAATCTATTCCTTTCTCTACCTCCAGTACTCTTATCATGAGACTTACAGCATCACCGACTTTTGACAACTAAAAATTTGACTTTGATCATTGATAGAAATATTACGATTAGCAGGAAGAAACCGAACTTCTTTATCATTCAATAATGCATGATTATGAGAATTATTAAGATGTGTAACTATTCATTTTTCACCAAAGTCAATTTTTCTTTTACTAATCAACAATCTTGCAGTACAATTATACATTGAACTTTTTTGGTTTAGTTGCCTTTCTAACTCCGGAAACTTTTTGTTGCTTAAGAACACCAACATGATGACAAACAAACTCTCTTTTGTAAACATCCAATGAATCTTCTTCACTCTTTTTTTGCCTTGTCGATAAATATGTCATTGCCTAACCGAAAATCCACATTTCTTTGCAAACAAACAATAATAGTGATAAGCATCTTCATCTTAAATCTTTGTCCTTGATATAGAATACAATCATCAATATTTTTATCATGATACAAACCAATTTGTTGTTCATCACAAGTAGATCTAACAAACAATCACCAACACCATTTGATTCTTCATATGTCACATTCCAAGGAATTTGATTCTTCATATCTCTCCATGAATCACTATTGTTGGATCTTTTGGGGTTGTTGGGGGTGGCAGCAGTGTTGTTGTTGGGATGATGGGCGAGTCTGGCGAGTGGGGTGCAGCTGTCGGTGGATCTAGGCAGTTAGTTGTACACGGATCTGGGCGATGCTGGCGGTTGTGCGACCATGCTTGCTGCTAGCGGTCTGCCTGTTGGGCAGGTCTGGCAGTGATGGTGGTCGCTATCATGGGAGGCAATATCTGGTTTAGGGATGGAGGGGGTTTTGGCTGTTTTGAGATTAGTAGGTTACCGGGGGAGGGGAAAGAGAGAGTTAGGAATGAATGAGGTGGATTTTGTTTATAAAATGAAAATTATGAAAATACCTCTATTACTAAACATATTACAACCAAAATAAGATGGTTAATTTTATGTAAAAATCTTGGTACACAATGCTGATTTATTCAACTATTAAATCAACTAAAAAACGTCTTTACCTATATTAGCAAGTCACTTTATTCCCATTATTTATATTTATATATATTATATATGATGTTATGATATCTAATTAGAATAAATAATTTAACCAGTTAAACTTCTACGACATATCTTCACAAAACTTGTTTTTAAAAATTATTATAAAGTTGACGTAGAAAAGTACATAAAAATGAACGTATTCTGCATTTGCTTACTGTAGTAGGGCTCTAAAAACATTAACCAGCAAAATTGTCCCTATATTCCATGCTAAGTCGCCAAAACATGATGTGAAAAAACACAAACCAAAATCAACTTGTAACTAATTTTTAGTTAAGTTCCTAACTAATTTGTGTTACATAAATAAATATCTTAAAACCACCAGAGCAAGATATGAATTCAATTTAAACCATGTACACGATTGATCAAATCTTTTGCAAAATGAACACCCCAAGATTGGTTTCATGCTGAACAATTACCAAGCAATATGTAACACTTTAGGGTCTGGTGGTAGCATCAAAAGGGATACTTGGCTGATCAGAGTTCAATATCTAAGTAAGAAAATCAGCTTCTCAATGCATTTTAGCTACGAAAATGTTGCAACTTACAAGCAGCAATGCACTCCAGAATGCATGTGTGATTAATAACTTGGTAACCAGTATTAGCAGCTAACTCTTCTGCCTCATTCAGTCTCTGCCAAAGAATTGAAAGTTCCTCCCCCAAGTTACATCCTTCTGGGGGGTCAATGTTGTAGACAATGAGCATCTTCGAAGGTTCTGCTACACATTCATGTCTTCTTGCTTCTAATTCTTCCTTGCTTCTCAAGACAGTACCTCCTCCCAGCTCAACCAAGTCTTCAAGATCTTCCTTATAAGTAGTCATATAATCCCCAGAAAAATAAAACTTCAAGTCACTAAATAGCTTTGGTTCCTGCAATCATATCAGTTAGAATATTAAAACTCAAAATACGAAAGAATTTCGAAGTAATTTAAATGAACAGCCATCAGGGAATAAATGGTTTCAACACATTAATCTGGATAGTTCAGCAGCAGGACAAGGAATATGACGCATTAATCAAGATGGTTGATATTATAATCTTGAATATCTCAAGAACAAGCAATGCCTTTGCATGAACATATGATGCAACAAAAGAATACATACATTGGCCAGTGCCCTAAGTCTTCCAGCTTTTGGGCCACCATGACATCCTTGGTTGTCAAGACTAATTTCATATGGTTCTTCTTCTACCATAGTCATTCTTTCCATGCCAGCTTTTACCCCTACAACATAAGATAGAGCATCAACATGAATACGAAAAAATGAATATAAATAGCATAAAAATAAGCACCCAAGCACACAAGAAAAGCGTAGTAAGACCACTTAGTCACAGACTGCTAAAGAAGGATTAAAAGGAGGAAAAATTATTGAGCGCCAGCAGCAGAACTAGCAAATCAGGTTTGGGAACACCATAAAATTTTAATGATGTAATAGTAAAGGTAAACAAGGAGGTTTCAAAATAAATTAGATATTCTATGATTTTTTTCATGAAAGAGAAATCAATGCCCAAACTGATGAGAGATAATAACTTTAGATTAAAATTAAAAAAACTTTAAATGTGATGGCTCAATTATAATTTGTGAGAGGAAAGTGAAACAATATATGGAACATGATTGATTTTATTCTCACTGTCCCCCAAAATTGAAGCCATTTTCCATTTTGCACACCCAAACCCAACCCTAACATCAAAGAAAAGCCTTTACAAAATAAGAAGCAAGTGTACAGTCATTAAAGTGATTCATCATTGTTTAATAATTGAAATCAATGACGAGCATCAGATCAAATAATGAAGAATTGAAGACAAAGAAACTAAGTAACTTACAATCCATTTTAAGAATCCATTGTCCATTTAGAATTGCCATAAGAACTTTTAGTGTCCTGGAGCATGCTCCATTTTCATCAGTTGCAGCAATCACATGGGTGACATTTGGAGTCCAATACTTGGTCACTGCCGCACCAACCTTATCTGAAAAATTGACCAAAAGTACCTGACCATCGAAGAGGAATAGGTGTGTCAAATCAAATACATCCATTAGTTAAATCAATAATTATATGATCCACAAAGCAAAGGATGATGCCTCATGCTCTCCGTAGAATGCAGAATGGTTAACAAAAAACACACCTTTAAAAATCATTTGTAAACAAACACTTCAATCAAGGTTAGAGATTTCAACCCATCTATAGATTCACCTTCTATTTTTTATTATGTAATACTCCAATGAAATTATAACTAAATAAAAAAATCATAATACAACAACAAAACAGCCAAGCCTTAACCCCACTAGGTTGAATCGGCTACATGAATCGAACAACGTCATAATGCTCTAACATAAATCATGTTCATTGACAAAATATTGATCTTTAAACCTTTACTAATCGTTTCATCTATGGTTTTTTTTGGTCTCCTTCCTTTAGGAATTGGACTAACCTCCATTTGACCTACTCTCCTTAGTGGGGCTTCTAACGGTCTCCTCCACACATACCACACATACCCAAACCACCTAAACCGTGATTCTACCATCTTTATTATGATAGAAGTTATTCCAACTTTTTCCCTAATGCATTCTTTTCTAATGTGTGTTTAATCTATACATAGTTAGTCCTAAGCCCGGATAAAAAATGAAGGTTGTGTTTGACCGTCAACAGGCAATGTAAACTTCGCTAAATCTCTATGATATGGATCAATGATGACAATCATAATAAAGATAACAAAAATACTTAATAAAGCCAAGTAGTCAATATTCATGCTAACCTTTCCATCATCTGGTAGAGAAGATCCACAAAAAACCAATTTTTTACTATCATCCTGTAAAGCTAAGAGAGGGTTTGACTCATGAGATGGCCTGCATGAAGGAGAGACACTTAGAAATAGTATCCAAACTTGGCACAGAAAAACATAAATACCCAAAATAGAAAAATAACATGCAACAATTTTCTTCTGCGGGAAGAGTATTAGGGCAAACAAAACAGAGGTGGCGAACTTAACCCCGGAAATCCCCTCAGAAATACATACTCGAGCATGCTACACATAGGTTATGAATGATGTTAGATCACTATTTAAGAACTATTATGCATTGATTGTTTGATGCCATATTTCTTTAAGGTCTAACTTGCTGATATAGTATATGAAGATTAAAAAAGTAATTGACTTGAAATTCTTCAAATTCATCCAATATGTGGAAAAATGAGGACAGAAAATTCCATTTTAAAGAGGACACGCTACTAATGGTAAAAACCTAAAGAATACGTACAGATGAGATAAACCTGGAAGCTTCTGAGTTGGCTGTTTCTTAGACCTTAATTTCTCATTTGGAAATTTGACATGAGCATGAGCTGGACAGAGCATTAGAAAACTCTCCTGCACCAAAGAATATACATTGCCAATGTTTAAATCAAAGTACAGTAGCACAAAAAGAAATTTACATTTTTTAAATATGCCCAAAAATAACAGCAATATAAGAGAGATAATGTACATGATCGAAACGGCAAGTGGAGATGCCCATTGCACAAGGAGCATGATAAGTTTTTCTACAGGAATTGACAAGGCAGCCGAGAGCAGCTCCTTTCAGGCCACATTTGCTGCATTTAAGTTTTGCTCCCCTTGCCACTTCTGACTTCAAATTCTTAACAACATCATCGACAAAATACACTTGCGGCGCCCTGGATTTTCAAAATTTATGGTATAGTTGTCATCCAAATGTTAACAGAAAGCCAAAAGAGAACCAAATATTACATAAAATGCAAAGAAAAAAAATTAAAGAATCCATAACCAATTAGGGTTCAATAAAGTGGCTCCATATATCCCAACACTTCCTCAACAATATATGTTGGCAATGTCAGGAAACTACAGCTGATGAACCAAACAGATTCAAACCAAGTTAACATACCAGTCAAAGCAAATTTTATGCACATGTATGTCATTTGGTTGCATTGCTTTATCTCCTGTAACCATATATCCATTTGCACAATGCAGCATAACCCCAGTGGCCTAGAAAAGTAACATGTAAATAGTGACAACAATTAGTCCAATAACAGATAAATTATAGTAAGAATAACATTTAAGGGTTTGGATGGATGAATACATGAAGTCGCGTGCAAATCAAATATTACCTCAGAGATGTTAGAGGACTGGCAAAACGAACAGATGTTTGTACTTGCATGTGAATCATCGGGATTTGCAGGAAACAGTGCACCAGAGCCCTTTCCAGATTTAAGGTCCAGGTTAGAGCAGGAACCCACTAAATTATTATGATCTGTGGAGCTAGGCCGAACAAAACCATCTGCAGATGAATGATTTTTTTGCCTCCTGAGCTCTCTCATAAGACCATCAGTTTCAGAGGCTGAACTTACAGGTATGAACTGTTTCCTTCTTTCTTTCAAATTTTCACTTTTCGTTCTTGCTCTCTTCAAAGATTTCCCCAATCTTCCACCAACCAATAGCTGACAAATTGACAATGAAGAGATACCCACTGTTAGAAAATGAAATAAGGCACAAAAGATATATTTTTTTTGTTTTACAACTTGCAAGACACTGGTGATAAACTCCCCATATTAATCAGCCTTACATTAAAATGTGAGATTTATAGTCATAAATGCACTCCCTTTTTGGTATAACCAAGGGTATCCCTCACGGGTAAGAAACTAATCCATGCATGACTGCCCCTTCCAACAAGTGTCTCGTCTGGGAATTGAACCCTTGACCTATTGGTCTATATGAGGATCCACAGGGATTTACACCACTAAACAACCATTTATTATAATCACAAATGCCACTCCAAAGATTACACAGGGATTACCAGCATAAACATAATAAGTCATCCAAGGCTTATGCCATGGCCCATGAGAACTTATTTATGACGGTTATTACTTTTTCATAAGAATTGAATGAAACCCTCAATTGAAACTAAATCAGCAATGGTAATGAAATTGAGACCACTAGGTTGAAAGGGGAATGCTTTTAACTTGAAGTAAGTAAATAACACATACGAAGAACAGTATTTTATTTTTCTTACATGCTCACTGTCTTCTGAACCTTTGGTATCAGAAAATGGAGGATTTTCTGTTGCTGATTGCATCACTGGATTCACATCCATTTGGGAACTCTGCATTGGATTATCATGAACCACTATGCCACACCCGTTGAACTTGTGATTCTTTCCAACCCCAAAATCATTAGAATGGGGTAAATTCAACGGAACCTTATCTATCTTTTTATTACCAGAACTTGAATTCGGAAATTGACACGGCGACAAAACCCTAACATCATCTCTTGAAATCATCATAAGCTTTAGATTGGGAAGGAGAAAACGAAAAGGAATGGAGGATTAGTAAATTGTATTGTATGTTTTTTTTGTATTAGAATTTGTGTTGCCTCCAAACAAAGGTTCACTCTCTCAAAGTAATCAATCTTTACCATCTGACAATAATAAATTATGTACTATATTTTAAACCTTATTTATTTAATAATACACTTCTAATTAAATAAGAAAACTAAATTATATCAGATAAAATAAATTAATCTTAATTTTAAGAAACTTTTAAGATATTGTAGATAAATCTAAAACTTAAAAAAGATAATATTATGAATGATGTATTATAATATGAAGTTATTAACCATGTTTATACTAATAATAAATTATAATTAAATAAAGAAATAAATCATAAAATTGTGTCTTTAAAACCATTTCTAAAATTGTCTATTTTTCTCTTTAGATTGGTGCCACAATGATATATTGAAAGTTAAAATTGTGTCTAATATATATAATTTCAAGATTTATGGTTTTTTTTGTTGTTGTCAAGAGAGATAAGGATATGATAAGATAGAGAACAATATAAAACCAAGATAAGATGGGTAAGATAATCTCTTGTCCTTTCCAATAGGGGTATGACCATATAATAATAATATTGATGTATAATCTCTTCATATTGGCACTACAATGATGTACCAAAGCTTCAAGTTATGTCTAATTTGAAGATGTATAATTTGAAGATTTTTGAGACTATAAAATAGGATAAGAACGAGATAATAATGGCATAATAAGATGAGCGAGATAATTCTTATCTTGTCTAATGTTGATATACAATAGATAATGATGGTATTAATGTGATGATAGTAAGGTGGTATTTATTTGAGAATAAAGTTTTTATCCTTATTGGAGAGACATATATGCATCATAAAATGAATTACTTCTTTATAAATAAGGTAAAATCATACATTCAATTAAGATAAAAAAAGACTTATTAATCATATATAAATAAAATTAAGAAAATATGATTTAAAAGATAATAAATAATTTACCAAAAATAAGAATAACTAAATTTGATAATTAAATTGTTAAAATATCATATCAACAAAAAGTAGTGAGTAATAAATCTTAGTATTTACTATTTCAGCTTTAAATCTGTGGGTACCCACAAGTTCAGATATCCATTGTCATTTTTATTCATCATCCATCATTTATTGTATTACTTTTTTGAAAATGACGATTAAATATGAATGGTAGTTTACTCAATATTCATTATCCATTATCCAGTCCTAAATATTGGCTGGATCATTTTTTTTAAACCCGAATCAGGCCCTAGATCCAACTAACTCGTCCTTAAATGTTGGTTTGGTTAGTCTTTGAATCTGAGCCCGATCCTAGATCTGATTAGATATAAAACATATCTATTTTAGATTAAGTTTATTCAATATTACTTATTATTATGGATATGTAATTTGATGTATAAATTGATATATGTATATATATTGTAAATCATAGACATATGATGAAAAAATTAGAAAATCAATGATAATTTAAACCAAAGAAATGTCATTATTTTATACACAACTGATTATAGACACATACAAATATGATGAGTAAGTGACCATGGGACAGGATAGGCTAAGTCATGTTTGTCCCATACCCGACCCAAAATATTAATTGAAGCTAATTTTTGAACATGAACTCAACCCTAGATCCGATGAGACCCAACCGTATTCAGACTCAATCATGATCAAGATATACATGGTGAGTGGGTATGGTTGGATTTTGCTCACCTCTAGTAGTTACAGTGTATAAAATTCATGCACTGTTACTGCATGTATTCTTCTCTTGTTGCATTTTTTGTGCTACCAAGAGTAACCCCTTACATTATTAGTAAGGAATTACTCCCTTTTGGGGTGTGTGACTGCCCTTCCCAACAAATATCACTCACATGAATCAAATTATTGATCTTTTAGTTATCCTGAAAATCTAGTGATGTCTTATAATACTAGATCAACGTCTTGTTTACTATAATATGAAGAAAACAATATTAATAAGCATAGTTATGATTTAATTAGGTTGACCTATTATTAATTCTCATACAAAAAATAAGTTGGATTGTCTTGGTAGCTCTCTTATAAGAACAAGAGACATAAATAGAAGAATGGTATTCAATTTCTTGAATACTTTCTATCCATATTATTCTTTCAAAAGCCTTCACCAGGTTATAGAAAAACTAAATAAAAAGGCAAAACTTATCTCTGCCACAATAAGTTTATAACATGTGTGATAAGAATTTTATTGTGTTAAACATGGTATCTCATCTTACTTGATTATTCATAATGCAAAAGAAGATGAATATTGAAGACAAATCAACGATGAACAATACTTCTTATTGGATGATTTGGATAATTGATTTACAAACTATTTATAGAAACTTAAGTTAGTTGGAGTAACTAACATAACAATCAACTCCAAACTAATAAGCCTAAAAGAGAAAGTAATGAAATGGGCCTATACAAAAGGTAAAAGCAGCCGAAAAGACTAGTACAAGCAAAAACAGTTTTAAGGCATTATTCCAGCTTTTCATTTGTGTCATTTCCTTTGATTTGAGTGATGGTATGACGAATTCATTCCTTTAATTCTAACAGGCCCTATAAGCTGGGATGTGGATGTTCAACATCCCAAGCTTGGAGAGTAAATGGTGGAACAGTCAAGGAGATAAGGCCTTGGTTAGTATGTTTGCTATTTGAGAACCATCAGGAATGGAAAGCAAGTACAACAAGCCAACTTAAACCTTTTCTCTAACTGAATGGCAATCAACTTCTATGTGTTTTGTTCTTTTATGAAATACAGAGTTTGCAGATATATGAATGACTGATTGATTGTCACAGTAGAGTATAGTTGGTTGAGGATGAGAAATCTACAAGTCTTGCAACAAATAAAGCAACCATTGGGCCTCACAAGCACCTAGAGCCATGACTCTATATTCTGCTTCAGTTGAAGACCTTGCAACAACTTCCTACTTCTTGATTTTTCATGAAATGAGGGAATTTCCTAGGTAAAAATAGTATGCAGAAATAGATTTTCTAGAGTCAGGACATACTACCCAATCTGAATCTGTATACTCCTTTATCTTGAAATCAGAAATTGTAGGGAAGAAAATTCCAACACTGGTGGAGCCCTTAATGTATCTTAAAATTCTCTTGGCTCCCTCACAGTGTTTGTCAGTAGGTTTGGATAAAAATTGACTCAAATTCCCAACAAAAAAATTGATATCAAGTCTAGTATGAGTTAAGTATAGGAGCTTACCCATAAGTCTTCTATAGATGCTAGGATTGGTGAGTGGTGTTCCTGACTCAAGGTTGATTAACTATTTTGCATATTCCATTGGAGTATAACATGATTTTGAAGCAAGCATTCTAGTTTCTACCAAGAGATCAAGGACATAATTTTTATGATAGAATAGTATACCTTTCCTGGATCTTGCTATTTTAATGCCTAGGAAGTATTGTAGATGTCCAAGATCTTTGATACCGAATTTTGAGTTGAAAATAGCCTTTATGTTATTAATTTCATTCATGTTATTTCCTGCCAAAACAAGATTATCTACATACACTAGAATAGTAGTAAAAGTAGAAGAATTTGATTTGGTAAAAAGTGAGTAATCAGTAGCGGGTTTCTAATAACATGTTTGGAGGATGATGCTAGTCAGTTTTTCACGCTATTGCCTATTGGATTGTTTCAGTCCATATAGAGACTTTTGGAGTTTACAAACCAGTCCAAGGTGATCAACAATGAGTCTTGGAGGGATTTTCATATACACATTCTCCTTTAGGTCACCATGAAGGAATGCTGTATAATCATCCAATTGGTGGAGATGCCAATTATTGGCTGCAGCTAAAGCTAGAATGACTCTAATAGTGGTTATTTTAATAATTGGACTAAAAGTCTCCATATAATCAATGCCTTGTGTTTGGAAAAAGCCTTTGACAACTAGTCTTGCCTAGTGCTTTTTCTATAGACTCATCAAATCTATATTTGAGCTTAAAAACTCACTTACATCATATTGCCTTCTTGGTGTTAGGGAGATTAGTCAAAATCCAAGTGTTATTGGTATTAAGAGCATCAAACTCATTTTAAATAGTTTTATGCCAACAAACATGTTTAATGACTTTATTGTAGCTATCTCGTTCAACATTAGAAGATATACTAAGAGAAAAATGCTTGTGAGCACTGAACAATTGATATAAGATATACTCTTAGATGTTGGATGTTTTCCCTTTGAAGATCATGGTGAAACTGAATGAGATGTAGAGGTGGTCAAAGCAAAATGATAGTCTTATAAATATTGAGGTTTGTGTTTAGTCCTAAGTGATCTTCTAGAGGTATGATTTGGACATCAGTCTCATCTTGTATATCAGTGATGACCACATTCTTGTTAGCATGGGTAATGGACTAAGGGTTGTCCATATTCTGGTTTCCTAATGTGGTATCAGATGAGGCTGACGCATCATTATATATTTGAGGATTGGGCCCACTATTTATATCATTATAAGCCCATTGTTTTCATATACACATTCTCCTTTAGGTCACCATGAAGGAATCTGTATTAACATCCAATTGGTGGAGATGCCAATTATTGGTTGTAGCTAAAACCATAATAACTTTAATAGTGGTCATTTTAATAATTGAACTAAAAGTCTCCATATAATCAAGTCCTTGTGTTTAGGAAAAGCCTTTGGCAACAAGTCTTGCCTTATGTCTTTCTATAAACCTATCAGATCTATATTTGAGCTTAAAAACCCACTTACATCTTATTTCTATCTTGGTATTAGGGAGATTAGTCAGAATCCAAGTTTTATTCACATTAAGAACATCATGCTCATTTTGAATAGCTTTATGCCAACAAACATGGTTAATGGCTTCATTGTAGCTATCTCGTTCAACGTTAGAATATAAGCTAAGATAAAAATGCTTGTGAGCACTGAACAATTGATATAAGATATACTCTTAGATATTGGATGTTTTACCTTTAAAGATCTTGGTGAAATTGAATGAGATGCAGATGTGGTCAAAGCACAATGATAGTCCCGTAAATATTGAGGTTTGTGTTTCGTCCTAAGTGATCTTCTATGGGTATGAGTTTGCACATAAATCTCAGCTTGTATATTAGTGATGGCCACATTGCTTTCAGCATGGGTAATGGATGGATGGTTGGCCATATTCTGGTTTCCTAATCTGGTATCCGATGAGGCGATTGCATCATTATATATTTGAGGAATAAGCCCACTGTTTATATCATTATAAGCCCACTGTTTTCATATACACATTCTCCTTTAGGTCACCATGAAGGAATGTTGTATTAACATCCAATTGGTGGAGATGCCAATTATTGGCTAAAGCTAAAGCTAGAATAACTCTAATAATGGACATTTTAATACTTGTACTAAAAGTCTCCATATAATGAAGGCCTTGAGTTTGGGAAAAGCCTATGGCAACAAGTCTTGCCTTGTGCTTTTCTATAGACCCATTAGATATATATTTAAGCTTAAAACCCCACTTACATCCTAGGCCTTCTTGGTGTTATGGGATTAGTCAGAATCCAAGTGTTTTTGGCATTAAAAGCATCAAGCTTATTTTGAATAGCTTTGCGCCAACAAACATGTTTAATGGCTTCATTGTAGCTATCTGGTTCAACATTAGAAGATAGGCAAATAGAAAAATGCTTCCGAGCACTGGACAATTGATATAGGATATAATCATAGATATGGGATGTTTTACCTTTGAAGATGTTGGTGAAACTAAATGAGATGTGGAGGAGGTCAAAGCACAATGGTAGTCCTATAAATATTGATGTTTGTGTTTGATCCTAAATGATCTTCTAGGGGTATGAGTTTGAACATCAGTCTCGGCTTTGATATCAAAGATGGCCACAATGCTATCAACATGGGTAATGGACTGAGGTTGGCCATATTCTAGTTTCCTAATGTGGTATCAGCTGAGGTTGATGTATCATTATATATTTGAGGATTAGGCCCACTGTTATCATATACAAATTCTTCTTTAGGTCACCATGAAGAAATGCAGTAGTTACATCTAATTGGTGAAGATTCCAATTATTGGTTGCAGCTAAAGCATGAATGATTCTAATAGTGGTCATTTTAATATATGGACTAAAAGTCTCCATATAATCAAGGCCTTGTGTTTGGGAAAAGCCAGTGGCAACAAGTCTTGCCTTGTGCCTTTCTATAGACCCATCATATCTATATTTGAGCTTAAAAACCAACTTACATCCTATTGCCTTCTCGGTGATAGAGAGATAACTCAGAATCCTAGTGTTATTGGCATTAAGAGCATCAAGCTCATTTCGAATAGCTTTCTACCAACAAACATGTTTAATGGCTTCATTGTAGCTATCTGGTTCAACATTGGATGATATGCTAAGAGAAAAACGCTTGTGAGCACTAGACAGTTGATATATTATATACTCTTAGATATTGGATGATTTACCTTTGAAGATCTTGGTGAAACTGAATGTGATGCAAAGCAGGTCAAAGCACAATGAAAGTCTTGTAAATATTGAGGTTTGTGTTTGGTCCTAAGTGATCTTCTAGGAGTATGAGTTTGAACATCAGTCTCAACTTATATATCATTGATGGCTATATTGCTATCAACATGGATAATGGACTGAGGGTTGGCCATATTCTAGTTTCCTAATGTGGTTTCAGATGAGGCTTATGCATCATTATATATTGGAGGATTAGGCCCAGTGTTTATATCATTATAAGTCTAGTTGGTGGTAGTTCCAATAGGTAATATTAGAGTAGGTCTCACTTAGTTTGCGCTAACCCATGAATCTCATGTATATTAGTATCAAGTTTCACATATCTTTTTATTCCTTTTTTAAGTCCAAGAAACACACCCTTCTTGGACCTATGATCAAGTTTCTTTCTTTGTGATGTAATATTAGCACCATAACATAGGAAACCAAAGGCCTTTAGGTGAGATAGATTAGGTAATCTGCCATATAAAACCTTAAAAGGACTGTCACCAGATAGCTGATTATTAGGCTGCCTATTGATTAGGTGCACAACATGGATCATGGCAAAGTTCCAAAAATAGCAAGGTAGGTTGAAATGGAAAACTAAAGATCTAGCAACACCTAGTATGTGTTGGTGTTTTCTTTCAACCACCCCATTTTATTCGGGTGTTTCAACCCAACTAGTTTGATGTTCAATTCCTTGTTCAACATAGAATTAGCTAAGGGAAAACTATTTCCCATTATTACTTCTTATGCACTTTATTCTTAACCAAAACTAAGTAAGAACAAGGGAACTAAATTTTTTAATCAAGTAAAAAACTTCTGACTTGAGCTTCAAGAAATACAATAAAGTAAATCTGGACTTATCATCCACTATGGTCAAAAATACTTATGATCAGATGTACTAGGAACAGATAAATGATTCCATATATCCATATGAATTAAATCAAATATGTAGGCAGATTTAGAAGTACTGTTATTGTATGGTAATCTCTTTTTTTGTTACCATAGCTTGCAACAATTTTAAATGGCTCGAAATAATATTTACTTATTTACGATCAGGTCGCTCTCTTTAAGAAGTTTCGTGTCACTGCCCAAAATATGCAAGCAGACTATCAACCACGCCATCCCTAGGATAAAACAACCCATATCTCTGTTATCGAATTCATATTGCATTACAAGAACTAATCTCGAATTCACCCACCACAATATGGTTGTCAGTGTCATTTCTCAAAATACCCACAATATGACTACTATTGTCAATTCTCAAAATACCCACAATATGGCTACCAGTACCAATTCTCAAAAATCCTCATAATATGGCTACGCCAATTCTTTCCCACAATCTTACTAAGTGTTATTTCTTGAAATGCCCACATTATGGCTACATGTGCCAATTCTTTTCCCTCAATCTGACTACCACTGTTAATTCTCGAAATTCCCACAATTTGGTTGTTTGTGCCAATTCTTAGTATCATAGAAAGAAAATGGGAGAAGTATGTCAGAAATGCGTCGTCGAAAAATATGAGGGATAAAGAAAAAGTTGAATGAAAACGCATTAAACTTAGGGCAAGAAAATATGAAGAGAGAAGACTTTTATTTATAACATGAAATTTTTTCTAAGTTCCTCATCTCTCCTATGTGGGACTTGGGAGTTGTTTTTTCAAAACACTTCTATATGGGACTTGGGAGTTTTTTAGATTTCACACCTAAAAGCTCTCACTAATGGCTTCCAACAAACTAAGTTCCAACACTTTTGCTTAGCAAGGTGACATATGTGACAAGGATCTATAGTTTTATTGCACTTAATAGAAGGAAAAATGGATTGCATAGTGATCATTTTCTATGGGAAGAGTGTCCTAATCTAACATGCCATATGTTATTATCATATGTAGTAAAAGTATTAATTTTCCTACTGTGTAATGTTGTACATATGGCAGGTAAAGTCTTTACTGAACCTTTCATTGCAAAGAGACCATTCTTAAATTCAGCTACACCAATCATCTTCAATGATGGAAGATCCTGAATACAACAACAATTTTTGGAGAAGTTAGCAGACATGAGATAGAGTGAATTAGCTTTGAGATGGAAATCAGGTTGAAGTTAAAACAATGTATGTATAAAACATCATTCAAGTATAAGTTGGGGAAAATGATATTTCCTAAAATAGTGTGGCAGACACTTGATTACCATTAGGGAGAGTTATAGAGACAGAATTGATTTTCTTGTATATTTGGAATTGTGAGAGTGTATGACATATGTGATCAATGGCTCCTGTATCAAGATACCAATCAAAGGCTTTAGGACAAAAACATAATGAATACGTGTTACCTTTGTCATTTGATCCAGCAGATTGTGTGATGAGTTGATTTGCATTATGAACAACCTTTGATGTTGGTTGTTGTAATATAGACACAATTGTTTGGTGTTGTTGGGGGTGATATTGACTCTAGAAGCTTGTGCGCCACTCTTATTGAAGCTAGGTTGCTCTCTTATTTCAGTTTGGTTATCATTATTACATGATTCTCTTTCAAAGGTAGTGAGATCGTTGATATTGTAATTTTTGAAATTTATAGGTGGTGGGAAGCTATGTTTCTTGAAGCATTGATCAATTGTATGCTCTGATTTATTGCAGTAAGTGCATATCTTGGTGCCTCTTCCATATTGATTCCTTCATGAGCTTCTTCCTACTTGATTCTGGTACATTTTTCCCTTGCCTCTCCCTCTATTGGTCTTAAAACATGTTCCAAATTCAATGTTGATGTTGTTGTTATATCTATTCGCAACAGTGTTAATGAGGACCTTAGGCTCACCATAATGTGAGTTAATGTGCCTTTCTTGTCGTATTAGGAGAGCAAAAGTTTTATTGATAGACGATAGAGGATCCATCAACATAATTTGGGATATTACCCCCTCATATTGGCCATTGAGTCTCATAAGGAAACAAAGAACATAATCACTTTCTCTGTATCCCTTAATTATGGGAACTAAAGTGTAGGTACATTTGTGTATACATGTACATGAGGGAATTGGTCTAAAATTATCCAATTCCTCCCATAGGCCTTTTATATGATTAATGTAGGCTCATATGCTATGATTACCTTGTTTGTAAGTGTATATTTATGCAAGAAGTTCTTAAATGCGGAAAAAATCCCCTTGGTAGTATCTCTCAAGTAGATATTCTCATATTTCTAAGGTTATCTCCATCCACAAGATGCTTTGGACAATGGAAGCATCAATTGATTGTATTAACCAAGAGACCACTAGGGTGTTGCACCTGTCCTAATAGATGAAGCTTGGATCATCAATGGAGGGTTTAAAAAGGGAACTGTTTATGAATTGGATCTTATTCTTTGATTTTAGGGACATAGCCATGGCGCGAGACCAAGAATGGTAGTTGTCACCATTGAGGGTTTTAGAAACAATGTTAATTCCAAGGTTCTCATTATGGCACATGAAGAAAGGTGAAGATGGGTCTTGGAGGGGATTGACATGTTGGATTGCTCGATTCTCCATTGTGTAATAAATTTGAGGATTTTGGAAATGATTCAAGGGATGAAAAGAAAAACAGATACACTGCAAGTAGAAGAATGAAGAAGAAGTATTGCAGCGAAAGTAAGATAAGAAAAGACGGGATTTTACCCAAAGTGAAGCTCTGATACCATGTTAAACATGGTATCTCATCTTGCTTGATTATTCAGAATGCAAAAGAAGATGAACATTTGAAGACAAATTAACGATGAATAATACTTCTTATTGGATAATTTGGATAATTTATTTACAAACTATTTATAGAAACTTAAGTTAGTTGGAGTAACTAACATAACAAGCAGCTCCAAACTAACAAGCCTAAAAGATAAACAAATGAAATGGGCCTATACAAAAGGTAAAACATGCCTAAAAGACTAGTACAACCAAAAACAGTTTTAAGGCATTATTCCAGCTTTTCTTTGGTGTCATTTCCTTGGGTTTGAGTGATGGGATGATGAACTCATTCCTTTAATACTAACATATTTTTCATTTCAAATTACTATTCTAAAGATCTGGATATTGATTACTTGTGTCTATAGTCACAGTCATGGACTATTAGTTCCAAACTATTTCCATAATATGTAGTCCACACCTCTAACCATCTCATATAATTGATAAATGGTTTTCTTCATTTTGACCAGTTACTTAGATTCCATAAACAAAAGTTTGTGATCATTACAAAATGAGTTCATTAAGTGGAGTCCAACTTCTCTTCAGTAATGTAGAGTCCAGTTACAAAAGGAAATGACATTTTATTAAATTTAAAAATCATTTTATTAAAAGTAAGTTACAATCATAACCATTACGTATTTATATCTATTACAGATCACAATCTTAACATAGACACTTCAATATTTGATAGGTTCTAAATTCCATTAACTAGAGGTGGTTTACACACGTGATAGATTTAGACATATATAACAGAAACATTATCAAACAAAACATTTGAATTTCATTCTATGTTTGGCCAACTATATATATAGAACAAACTATAACATTAAAAAATTAAAATTTTGCTTCTTCAATTGCTAACCAGGGATGGAGAGAGTACAGTGTTAGAATTGCATGCATCATGATTTAGAAAGTGAATAATTTCAATGGATAAGAAAATGGTGTTTGTAAAATGCAAAATGATAAATTGCATGCATTCTATATAGGACAACATGGAGGCTAACATGAGTGATGCTTTTGTGCACCTGGGTCAAGCCAATTATGAGAAAACAAAACCACTAGATACTAGTGATGATATATCTCAAGAGAGTCTTAAGGTTTCCTTTTGTGACAAGATGCTAGTAGATAGACAACCGGTTCTGGTTATAGAGGAGGTCGACTTCTTGACAGTGGGTCTTGTGCGTGTGAATTTGATTGGAGGAAACCATCTTCTTCCTTCGGTCACCTTTTTGGATAGTGATGTCATTGAATATAGTAAGAAATGTCATGAAGTTTTGATTGTAATACTGATTGGGAAGAGGTTGGGTTACATGGTTATGCGTGAGAGGCTGAAGAATGCCTGAAGATTAATAGGAGACTATGACATGATGGATATTGAAAATGGTTACTTCATGATTAAATTTGATCATACACAAGATAGAGAGAAGGTTTTACAAGGTGGCCCATGGATGGTGTTTTACTATTATGTTGCCATCACAACATGGACACCCGACTTTGACTCTACAACAACGGAAGTTTCTAAAACTTTAGTATGGATTCGTTTGACATGCCTCTACTTACTTTTCTATGATAAGAACTTTCTCTTCCCAATTGCGTCTGCAATCGAGCATCCTTATAAAATTGAAAATAATACATTAAGGTGTGTAGGGGGAAGATTCGCAAGGATATGTATGGAGATTGATCTTAATCAACCATTTGTAGGGAAGGTTTGTGTCTAAGGTTATTGGCATAAAGTGGAGTATGAAGGTCTTAATGTCATCTGCACTATTGTGGTAGCTATGGGCATTTATCTTGCAACTTCATGGTCCATCATGCAGAAATATCACTAATGGCTCCTAAGGAGAAGGTGATTGACTCTTCCAATGGTGGTAATACGCCAGGTGAGGTGGGTGGAGATGTGCCACCCCTCTCTTCGTCAGCCATGAATGGTGTAGTTAAGAATATTCCAGCTGGTACTAATGAGGCGCATGGTGAATGGTTGGTGGTAATGTGCAGAAAAAGGAATGTGAAAACGACAAAGGGAGTCCACACAAAGGCTACCATTAATTGAAACTTCAACGCTAATCAATTTGGTGCTCTCCTAGGTACTGAGATGGATTCCTTGAAGGTGTTTTCTGCTAGTGGGGTGCCCTATTTTAATGAGCCAGTTAAGAATAATAATTGAGTGAATAAAAAAGGTTAAGAATGGAGAACAAGGTGGCCATTAATAGTGGCTCAGATTCCCTACAAGGAAAACTGAATCTTAACAGCAAAACCCTTAGGAAAATAACAACTACGACTAATGATGGCAGTAACAGATTCCCATCTTCCTTGGAATTTAATGCAAGCACGAATTTTTTAGGCAGAAATAAAGTAGAATTCAATATTGCCATTTCTAAGAAAAGGGCAACGCTCCCTCTCTCATGTAGGAGGCCAAGATGCAAAAGAAGGGGCCTTCTTTTTTGGGTCAAGGATTAGAGATTGCTCCCATGCTCACATCTAACATGGCAACCCTAGCAGATGTTGTCGTTTCTAAAAAGTTGGCGGGTCTCAATGGCTCTCGTGGTTTCATGGGCCATGTCTCTTCTTCCCTTCCATCCTCTCCCATGGTGAGTCTCATACACACGTCCATCAGGTTGAATAGTGAGGGGTTTCTGGTGCAAGATGCTATTTATCAACATGGTGAAAGCTCTTTCTATGAGGATGAAAGAGTTACAAGTCATCTTCCTATCTCAAATGGTACATGTTGCAATAACATGCAGGAGGTTGTCACTCATGTTCTTAGGTCCATCAAGGAGACTATGAGGGACAATGGTCGGAGTCCTAATGATGGAGATATTTCTATGGATTGCCACTAATGGTTATGTTTTGTTTGTTTTAGTTCTTAATTTCCTATGATTGAGTTTAATGATTGCTCTATCTTATCGTGGAATATATGTGGCGCCATTAATAGGGATAGTCATCGGCATGCTCGAGATTTGGTTAGGAGGTTTAAGCCTTTCATCATCATTATTATGGAAACTCACTATCAATTTAGTAGAGCTAAGAGTTTTTGGTATTCCTTAGGTTATGTGTAAAGTGGTATTGTTGAAGTTGTTGTGCATGCAAGTGGTATTTGGGTTATTTCAGCTATTGGTAGTGTGTTTCATACCATGGTGGTTAATTCTTGCAACCAGGCCATTTCACTTAAGCTCCAATGTAGTTCTAGTGAGTGGATTTGTACTATTGTGTATGCGAGTCCGACTGGTTGGGGCCGAGAGCTTTTACGGGATCATTTGGTGTCTTTCCAAAGTAGCGTTCAACTGCCTTGGTTCCTGTTGGGTGATTTTAATGAAGTTATTTTGTCATTTGAGGTTCATGGTGGTCTCTTCAATCACTCTCAAGTGGATAGGTTTTCCCATGTTCTTGAAAGGTACATGCTTATGGATATTGGTGCTATTGGTAGTCGTTTTACTTGGTTTAGAAGGATGATGACTGATCGTAGTATTGCAAATTGGTTGGATACATGTTTATGTGACAATTCCTAGCGTAAGGCTTTCCTTGAGGGGTATGTTGGGAATCTCATTAAGCTGCATTCTGGTCATTGTCCTTTGTTGGTTCGGTGTGGTGGTCAAGTTGATGTGATTCGCAATAGACCCTTTCATTTCCAGGCAGCCCGAACATCTCATTGAGATTTCCATAATGTTGTCCAAGAGATTTGGCTAAAGGGTAATGCTGATGTTGTTGAAGGTCTTCATAAAGTTCAAGAGGATTCTATTCTTTTCAACAACACTATTTTTGGGAACATTTTTCAATGGAAAAGAACAGTTGAAGCTAGAATCAGGAGTGTTCAACAAAGGCTTCATTAGATTGAAGATCACGATCTAACTAGACTGGATATCTAATTCAAGCGGGAGTACAATAATATTCTTAAGCAGGAAGACTCCATTGGTTTTAGAAATCCAGGGAGCAATGGGTCAAATTCGGTGATAGAAATACAAAATTCTTCCATACTTAGAACCATTGTTAGGAGGAATAGGGATAAGATTTATGGGCTTTTTCTTGAGGATGGTACTTGGTGCACTGAACCTAAGATTCTTAGTATGAAGGCAAGGCGGTATTTTGAGGGTTTGTTTTGTGATAATGTTCAGGTTCAGATGGATCATTGTGTGGTTGATGCTCCTTGTCTTTCTAGAGCTGATTTTGAGGCTCTAACGGCCCCAATTACTAAGGAGGAGGTGACCCATTTTGTTATGAGTATGCAGCCCTTTAAGGCTCCCAGTCCGATTGGTTTCTAACCAATCTTTTTCAAGAAGTATTGGCAGTTGATGGGTGATGATATTTGGAGACTTGTTTCTAATGCTTTAGGTATGGTTTTTCGGACTCTCGCATTGTGGAGACTCTTATTGTTCTTATGACTAAGGTCACTAATCCTACTTCTTTGAAAGAGCTTCGTCCCATCAATCTTTGCAATGTGGTCTACAAGCTTATCACTAAAGTTCTAGTTCGTACATTGCATCCTTATTTGGATGAGTTAGTGGGTCAGCTTCAGAGTAGTTTCATCCCTAGAAGGGGCACCACTGACAATATTATTTTGGCTCAAGAGGTTATGCATCATATTCATAAATCCAAATCTAAGGCGCATCTCATGGCTTTCAAGGTGGATCTAGAGAAGGCATATGATAGGGTGAATTGGGATGTTCTTTAGAATACTCTCTTACAATTTGGCTTCTTCATTATTACAGTTAGTCTTATTATGTGGTGTGTTCGTTTGGGGGATGTGTCTCTTTTATAGAATGGGTATAGGCTTGAGGTGTTTAAGCCAACATGGGGCCTTCATCAAGGGGATTTGATATCACCTTATTTGTTTGTTCTTTGCATGGAGAAATTGTCCCTTCTTATCCCACCCTCTGATCACTCTGTCATGGGGTGGCCCACATATCTCCCATCTTTTATTTGAAAATGATATTTTTTTGTTTTGTAAGGCTACCAATGCCGAAGTTCATATGGTGCCTTCGACACTTAGGGATTTCTACCGAGCTTCAGGTTTGAAGGTTAATGTGCATAAATCAAAATTTACTTGTTCAAGATTGGTGACTACTAGGAAAATAACAACTTTATGTCGTTATGCTCTATGAGAATGGTTAGAAATCTTGGGAAGTACTTGGGCATTCCTTTCAAGGGAGGGTTAGTAGAGTTGCTTTCAACCCTATTATGGAAAAGATCTAGAGGCGCATGGCTACTTCGAAGGCCAATCTACTTAATAAGGTTGGTTGTTTGTGTCTTCAAAGTTGGTTATCCTCTATTCCAGTTTATACCATGCAGGTTATGTTGTTGCCCCAACATGTTTGCAAAGGATAAGATCACTAGGAACTTTGTTTGGGATGGGAACGTCAACACCAAGAGTCTTAATTTGGTGGGTTGGGATGTTCTCACTAGGCATAAAAAAGATGGTGGTCTTGGGCTTCGGGATTCTAGAGATACTAATATTTCTCTTCTAGGCTTTGCAGGAACTTGTTAAATAACAGTGACAAGTTGCAGTGTAGAGTTATAAAGGACAAGTATCTGGGTGAGAGGTCTATGTTGTTTGCTCCTCTTTGCACATCAGTTTCATATACTTGGCGGAGTATGATGAAGGCTTCTTTTGAGCGTAAGAATGGTTTCTCTCTTCATCTGAGTAATACGGAGCGATCTCTTTGGTATTACAATTGGGTAGGTATTGGTAATTTATGTAACTATGTTAGCTTTGTTCACATATCTAACACTTTGTTGCAAGTGAAGGATCTTTGGAATGAAAGTAATTGGAACTTTAGTATGCTTTACACTATTATGTCTGCTGAAGTGACAAATTTTATTTGTAGCAGTTTATCTCCAGGCTCTCCGGTTTATGAAGATGATTGGCTTTAGGATGGTCATGCAACGAGATCCTATCAAGCTAAGTCAGGGTATTGGTGGCTTAATTATTCTGATGATGACAACAGTAACTTATCTGATGTGTGGCAGTCAGTTTGGTGTCTCTGTATTCCTAAGAAGCTGAAGTTTATGATTTGGATGGGGTTTCATGAGGTCTTGCCCTCCAATGGCCTTCGCTTCAAGATGAATATGTCGACAAATCCTACTTGTCTGAGATGTCAGACTGGCATTGAAGATCTTATGCATATTTTCAAGGATTATCTTGAGTCAAAGCTTTTAAGGTCTAGATTTGGGTGGACTTCCCCTTCTTTCTGGGTGACACAATCATTTCATTACTGGATATTGGAGAACTATAAGCATCATAATGGACTTCTCTTCCTTGCTGGTGTATGGTGGACTTGGAGATGGAGAAATTATTCAATTATTGGAGATATTTTTTGGGATATCCATCTTGATGCTGGTTACACTCATCATGACTACTGGGATTGGTTTCACTTAGGGCGTAGCATTGCTATGGAATATGACCCTCCCTTGATTCATTGGTGTTGTCCTAAGGAAGGTCAGGTTAAACTTAATGTCGATGGTAGCTGCATTGGTGGTTTTAATGTCATGGGAGGGGGTGGTGTCATTCGCGACCATACATGTATGTGGATTTCGGGGCTGCCAATTTTGGAGAAGGTTCTCCTATTCTAGCTGAATTGTTGGCTATGGATCGGGGTTCAGATATGGCCTGGCTATGAAGCATGGATACAGATACATGTCGGATACGATACATATCCGATAAGTCGACACACATTTTTTTTTAAAATATAGGATACGATACGTTTAGTGATACATGTATAAAATAATAAAAAATACATAAAATATGATAAAATTATAAGTGTAAATCAAAATATTCAAAGTAAAAAATATAATGGAAATTGAAAATTATTGTCTTCCGTAACAAATCTATCTTATCCTATTTTATTGAAAACGAATATATGTTATCCTATTTTATTGAAAACGAATCTATATATCCTATATTTTACTGAAAACGAATTTATATATCCTATATTTTATTAAAAACGAATCTGATACGTGTCTTGATATTTATTTATTTTATTTTTTAATTTTTGGATATTCTACTGATACGTATCCTTCGCGAATCTAAGCATATCCATGTTGGATACGTGTCGGACACCTACACGTGAGAATATTTGACGAATCTGTACTTCAGAGTGGCCTGAAACTTGGATGTGAAGAATCTCCCTAAGAGCGATTGTCTTGAGGCTGTCCAGATTCTCTCTAAGGATTTTCATATTAGCATCTCGAGAGTTGTCTCTAAGGTACATGCTTGGCTATCCCATAACTAGGTCGTGGTGATTAAATTTGTTGTTATAGAGGCTAACAAGGTGGGGAACTGCTTGACTAAAAGAGAGTCTCACTCTTCAACCCACATCTCGCTATGGTCTTCAACCCCAGCTAATTGTTCTCAATGTCTTGCATTGGATGGCTCTGTTGTGCTTTAGTTTCTATTTCTCATTTCTGTTGTAACAAAAAAAATACTCTCCTACTTATTGATTAGTAAAGAAATTAGACAGATAACAGATGCATTTGACAAAAGAAAAAAAAATATTATCCATAAAAATTTCTGACACGTTTGACTAAAAGTTTGAAAAGTGATTTTACTTTCTCCCTCTACTCTTAAAAAGTCATTTTCTTGTAAGCTAAAAAGTTCAGCTTCTCATAAAATCGTGTATTTTCAGGAACTATGTTTAAATGCTTAACCAAACAAATCCATATGTCAAACGTGATTACTACTATCATGTTTTTATAAATAAAAAGGTGTTTAGGGAAAGGTTTAAACAAACGGTCTTAAAATCTGTTATATTAGGATAGAGTGATTATCTAAATGGAAACCATTAAAGAACATTATACACTTGAAAACACATGATCATATATTCAATGATTATCAACCAACAAAGCGTTGATCAGACCCTACTGGATTCTCATATAGGCCAAAATGTTAAAGATTCGATACACTCATTGGGAGGGACATTCGTGCACTGTTAAATATGCTACATGCATATAATTTTGTATGTATCGTTGTGTATATGGTTTGCCACATAAGTTCTGTTATTGTTGGTTATGATTGGTTCAACTCTTAGTTAGTTTCGGTTATGGTAGTTAGGGTTGTGTTTACTTTAAATGGTAGCTTGGGTTTCAAGCAACTACCAATTTCCTTTGTATAAATTCTTTGCACTTTGCCTTTGTGCATAATTTCAATTCCAATAATGAAAGTTCAATATTTTCTTCTCTTCTTGCTCTTTCAATAAGAAACTAAGATGGTACCAGAGTAAAGTATTTATTATTCATATTTTTTTCCCTCTTCTTTCATTTTCTTAGAGCTTCTTGGTGTTGAGTTAATGGTTGAGCCCTTTGGGAATTATGTTGCTCTATTCGTGGATGCAAAGGATTTGTTTATAGGAAGGATGTATCTCTTACTGAAGCATATGTCCATAAATCTAACCTTTTTTGCAGGAAGTATGCATGGTTATGTTAAGCTAATTTTGTTGCTTCAGTGGGAAAACAAAGATCCTGACATGAAAATCTTTGGTAAACTTCTAAAGTCTAAGGCAAAAAGGAACTACATCCATTACATGAACAACAAGTGGAGAAACCAAGAAGCGATTGATTGTTGAGATCATAGTAAATGTTTCATTCTTGGTAGAAGATGCAACAACAACATTGCAAATCAATAATCAGTACACTAGTCTTTCTTTCTTTATCAATCTCTTTTACAATTTCCATATTCTCCATTCCTCTAAATTCTTCTTGATATCTTTGCGCAAATTTTGTCAATATTTCTCTTAATTCTTCTCAATATTCTCGAGGCAAATATTGCCCATATTAT
The DNA here is from genome assembly GCF_001865875.1 of Lupinus angustifolius. Classification (NCBI taxonomy): domain Eukaryota; kingdom Viridiplantae; phylum Streptophyta; class Magnoliopsida; order Fabales; family Fabaceae; genus Lupinus; species Lupinus angustifolius. The sequence goes on from NC_032027.1 coordinate 7,797,784, forward strand.
TCTCTTGTTATTCTTGAGCAAAGTTGCTCATATTTCATCAATTTTTTCTCTTATTATCTTTGAGCAAAAAGGCTCATAAGTTCACCATATTCTTCTTGATATTCTCGAGACACATATTGCCCAAATTTCTCTCTTTCTTTAGTCAAGAAACCAATATGGTATTCTTGCAATAATATCATTTGATCTTCTTTATATGTGGTAGTTCTTGATGAACAACATCAAAATTTGTCTTCCATTTCATTTCCTCCTATTTACTCCGGTTCTCTTCTTCATTATTCTTGGATCTTTGCTAGTTTCAAGACATAGACTCTGGATACAAAAAAAAGGTCATAAAAATGACACAAGAAAAAGGCACCTAATGTAGGGTACCTTGTAGCACTATTCCTCATTGTCTTGCTAACTATGCCCTTCTTGATACCCTTCTGTGGGCTTTAGAGAAAGCAGGATTCTCAGACATGCATGCTATAATTGGAGAAGTTGGATGGTCAATACTTTGGTGATTCTTTCTTTCAACATTTTGGTAATTCTTCTAAACTCCATATCCAACTTTTTCACATTTGTTATCTTCTATTCAAACTGTGAGTCAATGGTATTCACTCTTCAGCTTGAGAGGGGTGTTAAATATGCTCCATGCATATAATTTTTTATGCATCGTTGTGTATATGGTTTGCCACATAAGTTATGTTGTTGTTGGTTACGATTGGTTCATCTCTTAGTTAATTTCGGTTATGGTAGTTAAGGTTGTGTTGACTTTAAATGGTAGCTTGGGTTTCAAGCCACTACCAATTATCCTTTGTATAAATTCTTTGTACTTTGTCTTTGTGCATAATTTCAATTCCAATAATGAAAGTTCAATATTTTCTTCTCTTTTTGCTCTTTCAATTTCCTTCTTTTCTTTCTTGCATGGTTGCTAAAAAACTAAGACGCACCCTAAAAGGAATTACTTTCTTACACATAGGGAATGGATACCCTTGATATATCAAAAAAATATTCAATGATTATGATTAGTTTACCAGTAGAAAGAAACAATAATTTCAGTCCATGTAATGGCTGAATAGAAGGATATAAGGTTAATAAAATTTACTAAGTTAATCTAAAAAGTCAAGTGATTATGCTCATCTTCCAACAACAGATTCTGCCATCCACATGTTTATAATTTCAATTTGTATGCAATTACTTTTTTAGTCCAAATTCCTTGCACAAAGGTAACACTAAAGTTACACAATGTGTTCAACATCTCTGTCTAATAGCATGTTCAATAGCATGCTTGATGCTAAAACAATGTCTTATATAATTGTGTTGTAGGAAGCAGTTACATAAACCAAGAGTGTCATAATGAAGAAGGAGCACCAATATCAGTCATGAGAAAGTTGAGTTGCTCTCTCAAGAACCAAACCTGTTTCACCAATGACTAGTAAGTATAACTTATCACCTTAGCAACAACATCTTAAGTATTATAATAATATAGTTTTTAGTCTCTAGAAAACTACATAATAACAGATAATTGTAAAAGGAACAAGAACTATAAGGTTTCATGTAAGTGCCTCCCTTTGAAAATCACTGAGTGTTTCAGTGATAAAGTGATCATTTTTCCATTGTCAATTTTAACAGTTTTTGGCCACACAAAAACAATGACATTGCAAATGACCTTTCCATTGTCAGTTATAACTACATTATGCATAATGCCAGCATTACTGACTGAAATGTACATTTTCAAGACTTGATTAATTAAATTGTAGTTTTAAACAAGTTGCGATGAAGATTTCGAAGTGGTAAGTTTAAGTTACTGAGGACAAGAGAATTTTATTGGGTAAATTACTTTAAAGGGATTCCTAACAGAACATTTAACATGAAGGTAGAAGAATAGCCACATTTTGTTCCTATGTTGTCCATAATTTTATCAGTCGTTCCTTCCTAGTAATTTTCAGAGTCCATATTAAAAAGAAAACTGGATAAAGGGTTCGAAATAATTGGAAAGTAGCAGTACCTCATCTTGAAGTAAGGGTGGGAGATTTTCAGTTTCTAGAAGGCTTGTAACTTCAACCCACAGCTTTTCTTCTTTAATGCCTGACCATGTATGCAAGGGCAAGGCCAATAAAAGCACTGTTAAGGCATCAGCTGTAGATGGATGCATTCCGATGCAGCGACCTTCACTTGAAAGACACAAACTACTCGGATCCCTTCGACACAAAGGGACCAACACATCAACTCCTTGTTCACTACTGCCACCATGTGTAACCATTCCAGAAACCAATGTTACTGGATTTTCACTATCGGCATTCAGATGTTTTATTTCTATTCGACTACAGCATTTTGCAGCTGACACACCTAGCCTACCACGACCAGTCAAAAGATCTGCCCCTTGGCAACAAACACTTTCAGCAAGTTCTGGTAACATATCTTTGTCAGCAATGTTTGCATTAGCATTGCAGCATGAATATTCCGAATCCAACCACCTTGTCACATGTCTGAAGAGTGCAGTTTTCCGAATCTGTTCCAGTATGTCTGCCTGAAATTTCAAAGCTCTTAACATTACCATTCTCGATTTTTTTGGATTTTGTTCAATGAGATGAAGTCTGAGATTATGCCTATGACACATTTATCAAACTCGAGTGAAATTTTTTTCCAAAAATGAAAAGAAATATAGATTCAAAACCTTGATAGCTAGCCTTCCTATCTCCTCCTCACTCAATGTGAGATTACCATCTTCTTTCCGGCGAACTTCAGCAACCCATGTGATGAACCCTCTCAATTCATCAGGAGGAGATTTAAATACAGAAGACAACACTTCCTGAATGTCTTTTAAATCCTCAAACTTCAGAAGTAGAGGGACATCTTCAGATAAGAATCTGGCAACACTGCTCCAACCTTCATGCCTACAACTCTGCAGACAAGAATGTACTGTAATCTACAAAGACGGTTGATTTACATGAAACACAAACAGAATAAACAATTAAAATATGTTCTGATTAAATTAGAATTATACAAATGGTCATCGAGTATGACAGTTCCTCCAAGTTAGATCTCCCAATGACACACTCCAAATATTTTAATAGATATATGGAGAGTTAAGATTTCTTAATGTCCAAAACAATTGGAGGAGAAAAACTATCTTGTAGCTGACTTTAGCATAATAGTTATAGAGTGAATCAGGTTACTTTTCCCTCTATTTGAAATCCTACAATTTAGACACTTTATCTACATTCTCCAATGGTTCAACTATGAGCCAACCAATAATAAAGTACCATAGTATATAATATTGATGGTGTCCTGCCGAGCTTTGAAATAATCATGTACCTGAAACACAAATTTCCAAACGTAAAAACAATACTGGTTGAACAGGCACAAAAAACTGAGTTCATAAAAATCACAACATTTTCATCCCAGAAATTAGCAGACATTAATGACATTGATACATTCAAGTAGTAGCACAGTTTTCAAATCGCAATTAAAGAAAAACCAAATTTCAGCAGAGGAATACTACTTGGGGCCAAAATATAGAGATACAGCATTTGAATTCCACACTTTACCTTCACAAAATAAAGGCATAGAGCATGCTATAATGAAACCCCGATAAAAAAATGAATCCACAAACGGATTATTTGTAGAATAGCATGCATTCTAAGAAAAACTACAATCCTTGAAAATTTTACAAACTTGTATAAAAGAGAGAACATCACATAAGGCGAAATTCTTATGACTTGTTAGATATTTCTATTGTTCAATACTAACAATATATGACAATGTTTAGTTTCAACCAATGGAAAACTGCATCATATTTGAAGGAAATAACAGTGAAGGTTGGGAGTCTCAACAAAAGTGTATGAAACACCCGAATAATTAACTGTTATACTTCAATTAACAATGTAAGACCATACCCTCTGTGATGTCCAGTTGCTTCATCAATGGTACTCATGGCATTCCAGAGAAGCGTAAGCGGAACCCAGTGAGGAGGATATTTGAATCGAGCAACGTCCAATATGAGGACCATATCCCTCTCAGCATGATATCCTCCGATTGGTGAAAAATGGCCTGTTCCAGTCTGTTACCCAATAAAGGCAATAATGACAGATTTCCATCATTTCTGTAAGATTATTTTACTTTCGATTTCGTACACAACAATCTCTATATCTGTCTATATAAAGATATTAAATCCATTAATTTACCAACTCTTTGAAAAGTAAAACAGGACTTGGAGTGTAACTTATTATGAACTAAACTCAACTGAAAGAATGCATATATAGGAAGCAGCAGCACATTTAATGCTATTAGTAACAAATAGATAATAGGAATAACCTTTACAATACCTGATTGAAGGTTCCCCTGTGGTAAGATACAATCACATGACAGTCCTCAGAAGAAGAACATGAAATGACTTGCTTACGAAAATTATCAATTGTGCTTTCATTTGACCGAAAAGCACCAACTTTAGCACCATTGCATTGAGCCAAGCAGGCAACTTTTCCAAATGTGATGCCTTTTTCTTTAATTACGTCCAGAGGCTCACAACAATCCAACATTGAATCATCAAACCACCTCCAAGGGCCTATTAAGCAACTTGTTTCTGTTACCACTTTTTTATGCCACAAGATAAAAGGGAAAAACAATAATAATAACAACAATCAAGCATTTTCCCTTTAGGTGAGTCAGCTACATGGATCGGACAACAAATTCATAATATCCGATCATAATCATTTGTATAAGCAAACTATTTAAGGCGGGTTTTGGAAAAGAGCACACTCTCATGATTTTATTGAAATGTGCTACAAAGAGCTTATAGGAAGGTCATAGGTACTATTTTCCTAAGGATTTGTTTTCGAGTTGAGTTTTGGAGGGGAGGAAGGGAAGGCTTGATTGAGAGCCATGAAGTACACTGGTGAGATGACTCTGAAGCCTTCCATTTCCCTTCTTTCCCCTCCAAAACTCAACTCACAAAATAAGCTTTTCCGAACACCCCCTATATCTAAACCCTTACAAAAAGGTACATCAAAATGATAAAACTAAAATGAGGATTGAAATAAAGAAATAAAAAAAAAACATACCTTTCCATTTCCTACCAGGATCAATGGAAAGGGCATTAAGAACAACAGCAACTGTGGCAAGTCCACAATAAGCAGGCTCTGATTGGGTTTGATAGTATGATATTAACTTAAAGAACCCTTCCATAGTGCCTTGAGCAAGAGATTCACCAAATATCTTCTACACAAACAAATGCATCATATAAATTAGTAAAAATATCAAATTGATGACATTTAAGTGGAAATTAGAGATTTTGATAAGATAGGGTTGTAGATAATTGACCTTTCCTTCATGGGAACTGAACTCAATGGCAGGAGGAGAAGGTAGAGTTCTGCGGTATAAACTTGGGCTTGCCATTAAAACATGCAAAACTCTTACACTATTACTGTTGCTCTTTGATTTGTTGTTGTTCTATTATTTAAGATTTGAAAAACATGGTCTTGTTAAAGCAGAGTCGGGTATTTGTTAATGGATTTATGGTCCAATTTTGTGGTTTTTTTATTCTTGGAAATGGAATCTGACTCAACTTTGTCAACCTTTGATGGAATTGTTCTTTAGTGGTTTTAAACAGCACACCCACAATTGTGGTCAACTTTTAGGTACATACAAATATTATTATATTTATCAATAGCTAGCATCTATTAATAATATAATAAAAAAAATTCATTCATGTTACATGTTACTTTCTCATTCCTTCACGCCATATGTCGTTTTCTCCTTCCCTCATGCCACATGTCACTTTCTCCTTACATTTTTTC